>NC_092523.1:41801166-42120000 GCF_037038585.1 Patagioenas fasciata
TTAGAAAGCTTATAAATGCATTTATGGTGGTAAAGTAGAATGTAGAACAGAAAGAGAATTTTAGCTGTAATATTCCACATTGCACCTGTTTGAACCTGTTTGGGGTCTGAATGTCCCCTTTACAATCTCATAATCACAATGTGGCAGCAGTGTTGTGACTTACAGACAGGTGACGCTTCACTCCAGGATCTGCTAGAGAAACAGAAAGGCCTGTGATCCTGAGATGAAATGATCATTTCTGTCACTGAAGAGCTGAGAGCAGCAGCCAGGGATGTCCATGCAGGTGAATGGGACCAGATCCACAGCACTTTTCTCTCAAGCACATTTGGATTTGTGTTGGTTATAAAACCACATATTGACTGCTGTACGTTGTTTGGGGCTTTTTTAAGGTAATTCATTTAGAAAGTGCCAAAAAAAACCCATTTTATTCACTTGCATTCATTTATATAAATATCACATGTGCATTTGGACAATATTTTTAAGGAAAAATGTTTTTAACAGAAGAAGAAGTGATAAATAAAGTTAGACCCAAATTTATCCTTTTAAGAGAGAAAATATGCTATTGTAGATAAAATGGCACTGATTAAGGCTGAATATTTCTTAATCCAAACCAAATCCAAACCATCCCAGGATGGGATTTGTATATAATATACCTTGATAACAACTCCATTGTTAGTATTGTGTATACACAATACACATATGGGATTTGTATGTTTTGTTTGACGCAGTGTCATACACACATGTGGTACTTTACTATTTAATTATCACTTTCACAGATGTTCATTTTCAAATGAAAAGGACCAAATCCACTAGAAAGAAATCCATAGAGTAAACTCCAAAATGTTACTGAGTATATCAAAACTGGATTTTCACTTTCATGTTTTAAAATGCCACTGTGTGGAGAAAAGTTTGGATGAAGTTGATTTGTATTATTTAGAAACTAGTCATGAAAGTTCAGAATAATTCCATTGAAGTGTAGGCACCTGCCTGTCATAGTTATATTAGGATTCTAAATTAGAAAGAGAAAGTCGTGTTTCGGTAGTGTTTTAGATCTTCAGTAGGCTGAATCACATTTGAAAGTTACTTCATTGGAAATAATGGGTAGCAAAAGAAGTAATAATAAAATTCATTTAAATGCTGAAAACGAGGTGATATGAATTTGGAGCCCATCTACAGCAGTGGCATTCCAGGTGTTTCTCTTTGTGCCTGAGTTTACGGTGGTCAGTGAAATCAGTGTTTCTCATGAGCCTCATATATTGCATCCACCTGTTCTTTCCACTTTTTCCCAGTAGTCCATATCACTCTAAACAACGTGAAATAATAAAGTACTGCTGAAATGTCATGGCCAGATTGAAAACCTGGTAATCAGTCAAAGTTGAGATACACTGAGAATTCACAGGAAGATGAGAATAATACATAGGAAGGCTAGGGTGACCTTAAAGCAGCATTAATAGAAATAGAATGAAATGTTCTAGTACAAGGTCAGGTACGTAAGAACTACTACTAAATCGTCTACTGTAAATTGCAAATGAATGATAAAGACAGAGACATAGTTAACCATAGAATAATTATGTGTTGTAGTTCAGAAAAAGACAAAAGCCTTCCTAGAACGTGTATGTTCAGAGATCAGGAAAGTATTTTTGCTATTGTAAAAGGTCCTGGTGAAATAATGGCTGATCGTATTCCACAACTACTAGCATACTTTCATGCATATAACTTGAGAATTATCTGGTTATAGAAAAACACAAAATCCAAAAAAATCAGCAAGAATAAACCCCTTCCTCATAATTCACAAGCATGACAAATTATATGTTTTTTCTTATAAGAAGACTTTAAATCACAACCTGGCAACTTCAGATTCTTCTTTCTTTACTGCAGGTACCTCTCTCTCATAACAATTTTACAGCCATGGCCCTTTACAGCTGCAGACTACTACTCCTGATCCAGTCTCATCTCTGGTTTTATGTCATTTGCTATTTTAAATGTGCCTGTGCTTGAAAATAAGTACAGGTTGTAGATTGAAAAAAAAAAAATAGTGAACTTTTAAAGTGAAACAGTTTTACAAATAATGTATGAGACAAGCAGGACAGCAGAGGACAGGTGATGGGAGACTGAAAGAACTCTGCTTAGCTTAGAAAACTCGAGCCCGCAGGACAATAGGATTGCTTTATCTAGAAGTCCTGTTGATGTCTTCAGTAGCGTAAGTAGTTTGACATATAAAGTTACTACTTAAGATAAAAGGTTAACGCCCACTTTGAAAAAATAATAATCATAATAGGCCTGAGTAAACTTAGATGGCAATTCTAAGGGAGGAAAAAGTATAAATACCATAGGAGTTATATTCTGGTGCAGTGGAGAAGCAAGCTCCCAAAGCCAATTGCTCTTCTTTGATTCATTAACAAACAGGATTATTTATCTACCTTGTTTGTGGTAGCAGCTAACGGGGCTTGATGGCTCTTGAAAAAGTTTCAGATTCTCAGCTTTTTAGTCTTTCTGATAACAAAATCTCTGATGAACAAGATCCCGTCTTCTTCTTTGTCAGACGTCAAATTTTTAATTTTTTTACCTTTTCCAAATTCCAGTTTCCACAAGCAATATTCCTCAAGTCTTAAAAGTGACACAGACATTCTTCTGAGTTTATAAAGTATCAGATAGGTCTACTAGAGAAGAAACCTGGTCACGTCCATTAAATTGGGTTTTATGTGCTATTTTTGTATCAATCCTAGGGTAAATTAATCCCAAGCACTTAGAGCATTATATAGTATTTTCTACTCAGAAACTGCTAAGTATTTTCCAGCAGTAATTAAACTTGTAACAATTCAGTGACTTATTGAACTTGTACAAAGATACCTATCATATCACGGCAGAACTGCAAAAAGAATCCTCTAAGGCTTCAAGAACTCTGTTTCCACTCACTAGAAGGTACCATAGGGATAGTTTTAGCATGTTCTACTGTGTTTTATGATATTATATATAATAAGACTCTGTGAAGAAAATATTAGTAGAATTTTGCTTCAAAATATTGGAGAAATAGTGTCTGATTATACAATAATGGGAGGTTTCCATGGGCTTAATTTGTAAACAGTTCACTCTGGATGTTTTTATCTCAGTTTTAGAGTTACTTATGATCTCACGAATAAGCTGCATGGCTGAAAAAGTTAGGAAATTAAAATAGGAGCTTTTTAAAGGCTGGTAATAATGGAAGAGTGTTTTCGCATCTGTTGTCTCTTTGCATCATTGAGTGAGCCGTGTTAATTTGTCCTGGGCTGACATTTCCTGAATTAAACACTTGCTTAATTCTGGTTTTACATCCCAGAAATACTGGTGGCAAAAACATCTCATATGGATCCCAGTATCTAGATAAATAAGTATAAAAAATGGTACAAGTGAGACCTGCAGAAATAAGTGATTTATCCAATAGAGGTGAATTGCCTTGAGAAGTATCCGGTGTCTGTTTTCAGCGTAAATCCTTCAAACAGCTAAGTGTTAAATAATTTGTATGAGAAGTATGTTAACCTGAATGGTACTGAAACTCTGGAGATTTGTGAATTATAAATAAAAGATTTTTGCCCGGTTTAGCAGCATGTGTCCTTGCTACTTATCGTCATGCTGAGAAGCTGAAAATGAGATAGTGAGGACATGATGTCATACTGGTATAAGTCTGGATTTTTAAAAAAAGACAAATTTGAGATCAAAGACAAGACTTGTGAGAGTAGATTTTTTTTCTAGGTGCAAATAAGCATCATACTAGTTTTATGGTTTCATTTGAAGTGAAGCCATAAGCCAACAAACCATTGAAAATGCTATATTTGGTAATGCAAGCAAACGTGAAGACTTCCATTACAGACTCATGCTAAAAATGTGTGGGCCACATAGACATCTACCTGCAAGTACCATCTGGATAGTTCCAAGTAATCCGATTTCTAATGAGTTAACTTGGAGGCAGGCACCATTCTTGAGATCATGTGCAAAAGAGAAAATATTTCTTCCAAATATCAATGCAAATGCAACCTTGCTTTTGATCATTCTTGAAGTTGTGTCATGTACAGCATGAAACGGTGCAAGCCAGGGGAACATGACATAAAATAAGTGGAAGATGTGAATTCTTTGTATTGGTAGGTCCAAGAAGTGTGCTCTTTTAGGTGATTAAGCCATGTCATTTTTACCTTGCCCTCCTTCACATTCCATAAGGGATGTTATAACAGAATTTCTGGTAGATACATTTTGATATACTCAGATGTGACGTCGTTACATTAAGGAAATTGGAGAAAGTCAGATGCTTATATAATTAATTTATGTCCCATATGTATCTTAGAGTCCAGGATCTATAAGAGGATTGAAGAGCCTGGCAGTATGCACCAAAAAACCCCAAACCCTCATCCATTGTTATTGCTATCTATTACTCACATAACTCTAAAAGTTGCCAGGTACTTTTGTAGACTGAAAGAGCTTGATTACTGTCAATCACTTGAAATCTTTTATCTCAGGTACAGGAAGCAATCTAGCCACTAAGTACACTGCAAGCTGTAGAATTCATCTGGGAAGCAGGGTAATTTAGTTTTTACTGTTCTCCATGCTGGACCTCACTGGCTGGATGCTCCTAGTTCTGACTTTGGACTACTTTGATATCACATCTTTAAATTCCCTGTTCTACTCAGGATAAGGTCATGACTGCTATATGTTGATACGGTCTTTGTTTTAGGAAGTTTGTCATCTAATTTTAGACATGATACAGAGCAAACATTGATGGGTGTGTACATATATCAAACAAGTACGAAATGGAACAGTAAATAAGACTTTCATTCCACTGTGGACTGCATGCATCTTGATGCTTCTCTTTGAGAAAATTGAAGAATATCATAGTAATTTGCCATGAAAGCTGCATCTGTTAGGAAGCAGCAGATTATTTATTGCTAGAAAGTGGTACTACAATGAAACACATATAGCAGTCTTTCCCTGCAGTAAAATATCTGTTCAAGGGCCTGAAGCTATGGGTTCTGTCAAATTCAACCTTGCTGCCCTGTAGCTACCTATAATGTTTGCAGTGAAGACAGAATTTCAAGTTGTATTTCAAGTGGCATTTAAATTCTCATGCATCTGTATATTACACTCTCTTGTCTTGT
Organism: Patagioenas fasciata; assembly: GCF_037038585.1. Classification (NCBI taxonomy): domain Eukaryota; kingdom Metazoa; phylum Chordata; class Aves; order Columbiformes; family Columbidae; genus Patagioenas; species Patagioenas fasciata. The sequence continues at coordinate 41,806,290 of NC_092523.1, forward strand.
TTCTGTGTGTGCTGTCTTGCCAAGAAAACCGCGGCTCAGTTTTTAACTGTCTGCCTTCCCAAACTGCTGTCAGGCTAAGGCATATTATCTTATATATCATCCATGAACAGTTCAAGATTAATTAATCTTTCACCCATTTAAAAGGTATCATCTATATCCCGAAGGCACAGTATGGTGTTTGGCAGCCTCTTCAATCACTTCAAATTCTTCTCTGTGTACTGTGTAAATAATCTGTGGAAAAATTACGCTGTCCTGTGAATAGCCACAGATACAAACGGCATATTCTGTACAATTTTACAGTCTTCAGTCTATACAGATTGCCCCATTTGAACACTGTATGAAGGATAATAAATATTTTTCCTATGTCCTGTGATCTCATAACAAAACTGACATTTTTTATCATTCAGTGATTTTAGGGCTTCATCATGCGTTTTCTTATTTTGCCTAGGCCACAGAATGACAGTTGTTGATATGGGATATGGAAGGTATGTTTGCACTGATGGGAGTAAATGTTATTAAGTGTACATAGAAAAAATATGAGAGCAAATTATAAGCAATTGCAGTGACGCTATTTGGATGCATTACCTATATGAGGATTATTAGCTAGTGTCATAAGCAAATTTAATAACCTACTTGTTTGCTTCCCCAAGTTCCTGCTAATTAATTCTATTTCTTGTGACTTAAAATATCTGCCCAACATCCACAAGTATGAAAATATGCTGTCTGCTATAATGGTTGTGTATGCAGTCTGAAAGCACACAGAATTTTTTACCTAATGACTTCAACTTTGTGTACAATTTGTTTGTGATGTTGAGATGTTACCTCCCTTAACAGCCACTAGTGAACAGGGAGCAGGGCAAGCATCCTGTGGGCAGACTCTGATCCTGGGTAACGCCCTATGAACTGGTATCTTCTTATCTCACTGTACACCAGGGTAGGTCCTATTAGTGGGCTTGGCTCTTTCCATTAGAGATGGGTAACCAGTGCCTAAGAGTAAAATCCTCAGTAGAAGCCTTAGAGATTAGAAAAACCTGGAGCAAAATGCTATGTTGACCCTTCTCTGTCCTTGTAATGCCAAAAGGAAGAAAACTGTGAGGATCTATGGATGTTTTTTAAGAGCGGTGATTCTGGAAGAAGGCTTTACCAAAAAGGTACATTTCACAACCTGATCTGACACTGTAGGGGTTGGATTCAACCTGATTTCTGTCTTGCCCACAGGTCGTGTGGACAGGATTTTCTGCCAGGACATGCTCTGGCCCCAGTATCTGCGAGTCAGCTGGTTGTCACTGCCTGGCAGTACTGAAGCTGATAGAATCTAAGCTGTCACTTATAAATAAATAAACAGGCTTCCTGCATTGCAACAACAGTATTCATAACAGAGCTGATGTACTGCTTTCTTGATAAACTGCCTTTGTAGAAAATCTATGTCAGCCAAACAATAGAATAATGAAGGTATGAGCTTTATTAACTTATGCTTCAATACTGCTTTTACTTCAAAGCTATTTACACAAGTTGTAGTATTAACCATGAAAAATACGACTTATTTTTTTTTCCAAGTGGCTTGCAGGTAAGTCAAAATATCTTGGCCTGGTAAGGAAATGGAACACATGATCTAATGCATAGTTTCTATTTTTAATGTCCATAAGCTACTTCTGCTGGAATCACTAGGAAGAATGGAAATTACCGCTTTGTTATTCCCCTTCCATTTTTCTGGATAAAGCGTGCCCAACTTCTTCTCTGGGGTCAACCTACACAACAAACAAGCACTGTCATTCACTTACAGAATTTATTTTCATTAATTTCTAATGCATTTGGACTTTTATTCTGTTGTACTGTGATTCAGTTAATATTATTTTTGCTCAAGTGAGATCAGCATGTCAGTGTCTAAATATTTTTTACAGCTTATTTTAATATCCATTTTGAAGATGAGATTGTGCAATATCCTGGAGCTTTATATAATGCATTTGATAAATGCAAAGCAATACTTTTCTTTGCATTGATGAAAATGTTCTAAAGCTGATTTAAAGTTACGAATGAGAGAAATAGTTGAGGCCTTTTGAGAATGTAACAGTATGCAAAGAAGGCATTTATATTACTAAGTCCCAAGTATACAAACATACATAAATTTCATCCTGGATTGGATCATCTTTAAAACTCATGAGTGAAAACTCACTGTGAGGAAAACTCATGACCTTTACCTAAATCCATTTCAGAGACTGCAGCTTCTGACCCAATGGGTCTCTGCATTTCAGCTATGTCTTTTATGCTACCAGGAAGCTGAAATAACAGATACCTCTCTTACGGTCACTCAACCTAGTCTGTAGGGCTCAGGTCATACCACATGGTAAACCCAAAAATCCTTTTACAAGGCTCCTGTGCAGCCAACAGGTTTAGGCAAGTGCATAGACACAGACACCAGCTGCTGCATGAGCTGTAGGCATGATACGTGCAGGAACGAGCTTCCAGCAGCCAGCAAGAGATATGATCCCTATGTTGACCTTGTTTTTTCCTCTCCCAGTTGCAGACAATGGGGAGTTATGTAACAGGCTGTAAATTTTTCTGAAGAGCTCCATAGGGAGGGTTTTGTGTGTGTGTGTGTGGTGGTTTTGTTGTTATCATTGTTTTGCTATTTTTTTTTTTGGTTGTTTTTTGTTTTGTGTTGTGGTTTTGTTTGTTTGTTTGTTTGTTTTGCTTTGTTTTTCCTTAAAGATTGCTTGATTCTTTTAATAAAAGTTGCAAGAAAAGTTGGTTTATGGACTTTGTCAGATCTCCTAGCCATGCCAAAGAACTGGAGCAACAGGCAGCTTCTCTGCTTTCCTCCAGGCACAAACATATGCCCCAATGTATATAACAATTAGAAGTTCCTAAATAGGTGCTGTATAACAGCTAGCTCTTTCTATTATTAAGTGGATTCAGTAATTTATAATTCTGGAAAGATAATTCTGAAATTCTCAGATATCCACATCATTTCAATATTTGAAGAATGGCAAACTATGAACATCCAGTTTTTGCTACAACCTTTGTTGTTACATTTATTATGCTGGTCATATTTTCATGATTATTTCTGCTGTAAGTATGAGAATGTCAAAGTGTGAGTGTATTGGGGGGACAAGAACAGAAGAAGGTCATCTCAGTGTGCAGTGCACACCTCTAATTTCAGGGGAATATGAAATTCAGACACTGTGGATTTTGGATATTTTCCACAAAACTGTCAAAAGAAAGTCATGGCCTTTAATGATCATCAGCATCTATGTTCAATTGAGTATGACTACACTGAAGCAAGAATTCAAACTGAGTCTTCTCAGTGAATTGTCTGCTGATTGAGATGTAGCTCAGAGAGAGCAAAATGGTCCCATGAGAATGAATTTCTATTGAAAAGCAAGTGGAAAAAAACGATTTTGAGGCCAGGAAGTGTTTTCTGGACAGGTTGTGATGCAGAATTCTAATAAAGAGGGAAGGGAGAGTTATAGCAAAGTGCTTGGGTATTTTTTTTTCTTTAGAAATAAAAATGCATATCACTCATCTATGCAGGAAAAAAAAAGAGATAATACTCTTAATTTCTTGGGGTTTTTTTTCTGTGCAAATACTTTATTTACGATCTGCTTGCAGGACTCATGGAAATTCTCAGAACTCAGATGTTGTGCAGAACTTCAGTATTTCTTTCTATGAGATATTTCAGATTAACAACTGTCACCTTGTTAAATTAAGGAGCAGCTTACAAGTCAAATGCTCAGCTGTGTTAACTTTTCTCAGCACCTTATTGGACTTAGAATTGGTACAATTTCTCTCTATTTCTACCTTTCTGCTATTCTTATCCTATATTGGATAGTAAAATATTAGAAAACATAGCAAATAATAAAAGAAAAAAAAAATACAAGGAGAATTTATTATACAGCTCAGGAAAATTCCCCTAAGATACAATGTCTTTTGATGTAGAGACAGAGAAAAATACTGTCTGCCTATAACAGCATAATGCATTCCAGCCTTTTCAAACCACTCTGCCTCCTCACGGTCTGGGAAAGTGGCTCAGAAAAGGGTAAACTTTGAGGGTAAATGACAACCTGCTCTGAAGTTTCTTCCACACCGGGAAAATATATGAGGTGTCTCAGGCAATGAATATATGTCCCTATGAGCCCACAGTTTAGATCTTGTCTTATTAATCCAGGTTCCTTTTCTCATTCATAGAACCATAGAATCATTTTAGTTCAAAGAGACTCTCAAGATCATCGAGTCCAACCATAAGCTAACTCTGGCACTAAACCATGACCCTAAGAACCTCATCTACACGTCTTTTAAACACTTCCAGTGATGGTGACTCCAGCACTTCCGTGGGCAGCCTGTTCCAGTGCCTGAAAACCCCTCCCATGAAGAAATTTTTCCTAATATCCAATCTAGACCTCCCCTGGTGCAACTTGAGGCCATTTCTCTTTTCCTGTCACTTGCTACTTGGGAGAAGAGACAAACACCCTTTGTGCTACAACCTCCTTTCAGATAGTTGTAGACAGCAATAAGGTCTCCCTTCAGCCTCCTTTTCTCCAGGTTGAAAAGCGCCAGTTTCCTCAGCCTCTCATAGGACTAGTGCTTCAGACCCTTCACCAGCTCTGTTGTTCTCCTCTGAACTCTCTACAGCATCTCAATGTCCTTTCTGTAGTAAGGGGCCCAAAACTGAACACACGACTCAAGGTGCGGCCTCACTGTGGCTGAGTTTGAGTTGTCTGTTGGAGCTGCTGAAACCTTGCTAAAAGATAGCTTTCCTCAGCCTTTTGGAAGCGCTGCTGGTGAAGCTTTCCATATCTGACCACCAGCTTGTTTTCAGGGCAGCTTTCCACACAGATCGCTGTTCTTGATTGCCTTGAAGTACTGTATTTCAGGTCACTCACCCACTTGAAGGGAGGCTTTGTGGTGGCCATGGTCACTGATAGGTGCTGGGCTCTTCCAGAGTGGAGGACAGGCACGTGCCCGAGATTTCCAACTGCACTTGTGTACTCCAACCAGAGAAGCCCTAGCTGCTAGCAGTAAGAGACAGTGAATTCTCTGGCTTTTAAAACATTTGCTTCTAGAAAGTAATAAAATAATTACGGATTGTGACAAAATACACCAAGCAGCCCTAGTTGTGCTGAATTTAGATTTTCAGGTGAGAAAATTCTTAGACCCAGTCATTTCACTCAGCTTCACCCCAAATTGGAGATGCTGAGGAGAGAGCCTGTTTGCCATGAATGATGTCTGCAGTGTTATTCTTCCAACCAAAATATCAGCAGTTTTGTAAACGAACTTATGATGGCTTTTATGAAGTCTGACCATTCATGCTCTTATTTGAATGTGGATAAGTCTGTGTAAATATTTATTGGAATTTCATCTGTTTTTCTTGTTTTGTAGTAAGCATATTGTAAATGTATAACTGTCTGCCCTGAAGTCTACAATAAGTAAATGTAGAGTGAGCATAGGTAAGAAAAACTGTTAATCACAGCCTTATAGTCTTCAGGGACCTAATATAAAACAAGGTCTAACTCCTCTAGTTATTTTTTTGAAATATAGGTTTATTTTCATGTATATTCTGATAATGAGTCATATTTATTGTGGTCTTCCTAATGGCAGATCTTCACTCAAGTATTAAAGAAGATATAATTCACAGATGACTAGAATTGAAAATAAAAATGCCCTGAAGTACATAATTCCTACATAATTACTCAAGCCATTTTTAATGAAAAAAATGGGCATTTAGAGGAGACAATTAAAAAGGATGTAACCTAAGAAATGGAAATTGAAAATTCACAGTGTACGAATAGTATTTGCATGGGCGCTACCAAGTCTAAGGTAATTACAATGTTTTCACAAATTAAATTACAGCAGGAAAATTGTTCAGTTATTAATATAGTTAATTACCTAACCATACAGTAAGTGCTTTTCTTATTATAGTGCATCATTTAAAGGCTGGCTGCTACAGAATTGGCATGCCGTGGTTTTAGATTAAATCCAGTTTTAAATCACGGTTATACTGAGCAGTGGACTCTAGTTGAAATTGTATCAAGCACTTTAATTTGGGAAGTGTATTTTTGAAAAAGTAAATAACTAAACTGGAATTAGACAATCAGTTGGTTGTCTGGGCCAGCACCGAAGCTGCAGAGGAAAGCATTAGGACTTGGTACACAAAGCTAATTATCCTTCTACGTTGGGTTTATAATAGCATAAGCCCTGAACCGTGAGATTCAGTACTGCTCTACAGAGTTTACCATAAATTTTGATAATGCTGTAATGTCCTGTGAAAGTTACTGTGAAGCCATTAAGTTACAATACTCAGATGTTGGAAGGCCAGATTCTGCTTTGACTTGTACTCAGCTCCACTTGATTATGTACAGTCTGGGGCAGGATCAGGTTCAAATCTCAGACATAAAACTGCGAACTTAGCAAGGTTCATTAATGAAAACTATGTTATTTATCATGCTTACAGTCATCTGCAAGCTATCACTCAAGCTTCTGAACATGGCAATCCGATTTCATCAGCTCACAGAGCTGAGATTGAGATGTTTCACCCCAAACTTGTGTTAGTAGACAACTGTGAGAAAGAAAATGGTGATAACTATAATGCTTTTACTCTTCTTTACAAATATGAAGTATATTTGTTTACATGGTATGATTCAAAGCCTTCCTGGGACTGCCTATTTATCTGTAATCTTCTACTTGTACTGCCACTTTTCTTTTTTTTCTTTTTTCTTTTTTTTTTTTTTTCCTAATAGAGTAGGTTATTGCTATGGTATGAAATGGTTTAATACAAATTCCTGTTAATAGAGAAGGTGCAATACTGGACAAGAAACATTTCTAATATCTCATCAAACTCCTATTGACTTTCTATAAGGAGTGCTGAGCATGTTCCTCTTCCTTCATGTTAGCGGACTGAAGTGTTCTTCTAAACAACAATAATGATTTCCGGATCAATAAATAAATAAATAAATAAAATTACTGGGACTTATGCATGGTTATATACATAATGTAATTTGTCTAATGGGCTGTTATTATTTGCTTTACTAACTTGTTTAATATATGTTTGAAGGATCTGGAATTTCTTCTTTGATGCAAGCATTTCTTCTAACCATGATTAGAGCAACATAAAAGGAAAAAATAGTTTGTAAATCTGTCCAGTTCTAAAAATTTAGAGAGGACTTTCTAATACACAACTGGCAAAATAAAGTAGATTACATTGCCAGAAATTTTCAGTGTGCATAATTGGGATATAGTTAAATGCACAACATCTTTCTCTTGGTTAAATAAATACATGGATAACATTAAATACTTATATAGATACAATAAATTACCCTTTTAGTGATTTTTCTCAATTTTTGGTTGCTCTTGCAGGCAGAGTTAAGTTGCCTTTGGTATATGTAGCACAAACACAGAATGTTTTAAATCTCAAACAGACCAAATGCATAGGTACGATTCCTAGAAGCACAAGAAGTATTCACTTGTAACACAATTAACATCTGTTTTAGGGGATTATGAAGACCTGATATAATTACATATTGGAAATATTAACGTTTGTTCAGATTTGTCAATATGTTCCTAACTACCATGCTCATAGCCATTTGTTGCTCACTTTGACTGAATATTTGTTCATTTGGATCTCTTCAATTTACAGCACAACACACTCAGTGAATCAAACCTTATCTGTCGCTGCTCCCAGCAAACATTGGGCCTTAGCAAGAGTGGTGTGTTACTGCAAAACCTGAGCAGGAGTTGAGGGAACAGCCACAAGATTCATGTAGAACTGTCAATTTACATGAATTTACGTTCAGCTGCCCTCTTTCCTAAAATTCTGCTGTTTATTGCTGCAATTTTATTTTTCTCTTGTTCATTCTGCTCCCTTTTCTCTGAATGTTTCCCTGAAATTTTGCTTTCCTTTTTAGAAGTGATGTTTTTAAAACATTGTTATTTTTTAGTGACTATCAAAGCGAAATTTCTGAGTTTATGCCAAATGGAATGTGAATGTGACACAAATGTGTAAAGGAATCCCCAAAATTATTTTTGCCTATTTTAAACCAAGAAAGATTCACCTGTGCAAAAAAAAAAAAAAAAAGAATCCTTTGCTATCCTTGGCTTCCCCGAGTTGTTGATGATAATTAAGCAGGATTCGTGTATTGATTTTTATGCTAATTAGATCCTGTTCCAGTTCTGCTAGAGAAAAATGGTTTTATCAGGTGATTGTCATGCTCTTAATGAAGGTATAGTATCTACTGGACACATTTCACAGGAAGGTCACAGCAGAAGAAATTATAACTAAATTACTAGCACTAAAGTTAAGATTCTGCTTTTCAGTTTTAGTCCTCTCCTGTATCTAAATCACAGTTTCTACTAACTAACTATCTCAACTTGGTTAGCCCAAAGTTTACTGCTACTGAGTATGAACTCTTCATGCTTTAAACCTAAAACCACTTCTGGTGACAGAATGGAGTGTCATCTTCTATGGGCCTTTCAATGGGAAGATACTAAAATGTCACTACTGAGCATCAGGAAGCTGATGTATGACTTGTGTCTCTTCAGCTCCTTTTAATCCTGTCAGCTATGTGTTTTAGTTAACAGGGGTAGCTCAGAGGAAGTAGTACAGCATGGCCTGCATCTTCATGGGTAACCTGCTTTTTCTCCACAGCCAGGTGCCATTATTCTTCCAGCCAAGCATCGCTGGAGAGAGTTTTACACTGAAAAAGCCAAATTGTGTGATGGAGCATGTTAACAACTACACAGTATGGACCTTTGTATGCTCCAGCACTGTGTAGTTTGCTAGTTACCAATGTAGCCTTTTTAAAGCCATACTTTGCCACTGACTCTGGAGGCAAGTCTTTCTGGGTTATAATTTTAGTAAGCTGAGAGTACATTAATGAACCAGTTTATCTGTCATGAAGCCACTGACTACTCAACAGTTCAGTCCTGTGAGATAACATTCTCGCCACTGATATTTCACATGAATACTGGGGAAAGTACAAAATCTCTTCCAAAAGGAATGTATTTTTTGTTTGCTTTCCTCCCCTGGCTCTTACACCTTGGAAAGTAGCATTTCCTTACATACACCCTATTGACCTTAAAAATGGTGAACAGAACTCAGAGGACAATTTAAACAGAAAGTGAAAGTGAATCCTGTTTTTAATGAAGTATAGCATTGGAAAAAATCTGACTGTGGATATTCTTGTATAGAACACAGTGGGTAGAAATGGGAAAAGGTCTAGCAGGTCAGGTGGTCTCTGTTCTACTGTAGGTGTGTTCTGCATAATACATCTGCTAAAAATCTTCCTTGTTCTAGGCAGGAGTTTCAAGTGATAGGAATCAAAGACAGTATTTGAAAAGCTATTTGACAACTTGATTTTTATAGGTGTCAGGAAGATACTTCTAATACTGTTTCTAAATTTCTGTTGTCTTAATAGCATTTGGTTACAGTCCCTGCATCACACTAGATTTTTTTTCCTCCCACTGTATTATGCATGCTCTTGATACAAAATTGCCTCTAGACACTTGCATGTTTCTTTCTTATAATCAGGTATTGCCAGAGATGCACAGCCAAGGTTTCTATTCGCCGTGATAGGGATGCAGTACTGTGTCTTCTTTAGCCTCATTTGGAAAAGATCATTTTTTAAGGTGAGTGAGCAGGTCAGATTCCTTTGTTCTTCCGTCTTTGCTTTCATTACTAAAGGCAAAATTCAGTTGTCCCAAGCACTGGCATTTGATGGCAGGTTAGACATATTAAAGCATCCCGCCTGCCCTCCAGCCATCAATGCAGAAAAGTGTGGGTCTCCTCTGCCCTGTTCACCAACTCCATGTGGGTGACTGTCCCCCAAGGATGCATCAGAGAAGACTGAGCAACTTAATCATAATCAAAATGTCTGTCTTTGACATGAACAAATTAATTTAGACCGTCAAGCAACATGACTAAAAATTTACTCCTGAAGCATTGTTAAATGTAATGACTCAAAAGTATCTATTTAGAGCAATAGCTGACAATAGCTAGGAAAGAGTCGGTAAGTGTGCTAATGTAGAGATGGAAAATTCACTAGAGAAAGAAAAAAACATTAAAATGTGGGAGTGCAGATTGACTGGTGCCCCTCCACCCCACGTGGTCCCCCAACCCTGCATTCCAAATCTGAGTCTTATTTCAAGATCATAATAGATCTTTTGGAGATTTCTGTTATCTATCTGTGGACTGACCCATTTCATAACTCCTATCAATAACAATGGTTAGCGCTTATTTGCATAAGTTCAGGTAAAGACAGAATATTTGGAGCAGTGTAGTGACTATTGAAAGTAGAATTGAAAACTAAATAAAATAAAAATACATGTTAAATGATTCTCTAATAAAGTAGGAAATCTTGTAAAACAACTGGGAGTGAGGAAAACAGTATTCTATAGCTCAATATTGAATTAAAAGCATAAGTTTTTCAAGTATAAGTATTCATGTTCTGTTACCTTATTGTATGAATTTTACTCCCTGCAGTAATTCTTTTGTTGTTTTACAAATCATACTCAAAGACTAATTTGATATAAAATCGTGCTGATGTGGAAAAAATAATAAAGGAAGGCCCTGCACTAGTGAATAATATGATATGATCAACACCTTTTTCATTTTTGCTGTGAATTTGACAGCCATGTCTTTGTAAAAGCCAAACTAATAAGGTGAAAGGAAAACATCCGTAAAAAGAAAACTGCTGGTCCAGCAATGTTTCGTGGTGCTGACACAAATTATGAGACAGCTTTCTTAGTTCATATAGCATTTTATATTGATATATTATTTTGTTACTTTTTTCTTTTTAGTTATGCTGTTTTCCTCATGGTTCAGCTGCGTTTTATTCTGATGGTATGAACAATATACTTTAGGATATATTGCTTTAGGAATATGCTAGGATATTTTTTAAAACAGTTGACATAGTAAGACCTATTTAGCCACTGAGAACCCAGAGCAACAATCTATCAATAAGGATAGTAAAAATATTATTTATTATTTATTTCAGGAGCTCTTTGTGTGTCCCTCCAAACATGAAATGTAACAAATTCCCTGTACTGAACAAGTTCACAATAATGCTATTTAATTGTTTTCTGGCAAGAGCAGCTTCACAATAAAATGGAATTCTTACCTAGGAATATGGGAATTAAAATAACCATGGAAAGAGTCTTGAACAATATTTTTGTTGTTAAAAAAAAGTCATTAAATTAGAAGGCATCCTCTACCTCCCTGAAGACTTGAACTTTGTTTTGTTTCTTTTTACAAGAAAATATACAATAAAGCATCCTTTTGAATTTCATTAATGATATATTGAGGAGCTTATGCAAAGCCTATTAAAAATGTTGCTCATAATGTTGTTGAATATCTAACTAGACCTGATCTTGAGATAGGCACACACACTGCAAACAGAAATAAAGGTCTGCTTCCAGTGTTTTAGTGTGAGAAAATGGGAAAGATGTAGCAGAATGTCTATAAAACATTGTCAAAGATCGTGCAGCAATTCTATACTGCTCCTTGAAAAACAAACTTGGTGCCAGTTAAAAAAAATCAGTAGGAATCACTTGTTCACATTGAAACTGCTGATCTCAAAGACATTGCTTTGCAGACACTTGCAGACAGCTTCATTAGAAAATGACGAAGCAACCAGTTAGGGTGTCTGGTTCCAAAGAGCGGTGCCTGTTAATACCGACAGCTTAAATGGGTACAGGGGTAGTTGCTAACTGTGTTTCCTTTTTATCAGGGGATATTAACTGGTAACATTGGCAGAGCAAAAACAGAGCAAAGCTTCTTAATATCCACATTTTACTTACAGATCACATTCAACTCACTGGGATATGTGGGGAACTTCGAGCGTGGTTTAGGGAACTCTTTTCTGAAGGTACATTGAGCTACAGGGTTTTTCAAAGCTTGACAATACTTCTTTCTTACACGGTCATATAAAAAAAGATTAAGGTAAGTTCTGAAACTATTGTAAAAATTAGTAGGTAAAAAAGAAGTTGATTTTTTTTTATTATTATTTTGTCAGGCCTTTTTTTTTTTGTCTAAAAGACAAGATCAATCTATTTTAATGGAATCACTGGGGAATGGTAATAATACAATTCTCTTAAACTACAGGGGAAAGGATCATGAAAATTGGCTCAGCTGGATAGCCAAGGAAGTATTTCAAAAGGTGATCTTTTCTAATTAGTCATATGTTCTATTTTTGTAGTTATTATTTGAATGGAGGTCTTTTATGAGTCCGGTCTGTAGATCTACTGAAGCTTAACCTCTGCTGGAATAGGTTTTAGGCTGAAAAATTTTGGCGGACTAATGCACATAATAAATGCCTGGATAATCAGACGCAGAGATGTGTCACTCCACAATACTCCACAGGAACCTGCTTCCAGGTTATTAAAATGTGCAAGTCACCTACAGGCTTTCTAGGTTTATATATGAGATCTTTATTGAGCACAATATTGAGAATCCAAAAAAGTGAGTACCCTTTTTGTAATTAAAATCCTCCAAAGAAATACAATATAACTTCCACTCCAAATAATTTTTTTTGTTATATTTTAATGACATTAAATAAAACTCAGGTTTTTTCACTTTGCAATTCCCCAGGGAAGCATCTTCTTTATAAAACCTGAAAACAACAGTTATGCTTATACATTTTTGTCATTCTGCCTCTCAAAGGCAAGGCCTTGGATTATTATCTCCAATCCCATAATCACCTCAAATTTTCTGGTTACCATTATGTCTGAGCTCAGTAAGAAGCTGGTAGCATGTTGCATGAAAGCTTTCTCTTAGGACTAGACTATTGCCTGTGCAGGTGAGAAATTCTACTCATCTTCAAAACAGACTACTAATCTGCTTAAGGTTTAGTCAAACACCAACATAATCAATCATTTTCTGGAAGCAAAGGTCAAATTTCCCCCTGATGACATTCAGACTGAGAAGGAGCAAAAAAATGAAAAGAGCTGATGGTTATAATCTCATGGTCCTAACATTCATTCTTCATAAAATGCACCCTTGAAAGGCTGGCCATGCTTTGGGACCAGCTCTTTACTTATATAACATGAATGCCTGAAATTTGTCACCTGGAGACAGAGGGAAGGGGAAGATCTTTAGATCTGGTGCTGCAATATGTAGTCTCGTCTTCTTTTCCTCTCTAATACCTGCCTTAGTAAGTTTTTGTAGTTTTAAGAAACTCAAATACCAATATACTTTGCTCTTGCCTTGGAATTATGTGCATCAACAATGATTTGAGGTAGCAAAGTAAGATAACCTCCCATCTTTAAAGAATTTCACCTCACTGGTTGTTGCAACCCTTAAACCCTGTGCTTTGGAAGGCTTGATGCACTTGACTCAGCTTGCATCCCTGATTTGTTGCTGAGGTCACTGTGTGGAGCTGACAAGACAACGATCTCCCTGTGACTGCTGTAAACCAGGCAGACTCACTGCTGGGAGCATGGAGTAAAGGTTTAATGAGATATAATTACAATGAATGCAGATACTCTATGTACCTGATTTTAGTATGTGTGCACCACTTGTATTTTGAATATGGTTATTCTATAAATATAAATTATACATTTCAAGTGTATCTGTACAGTATTTTCAAAAGCTTTTTAAATGTAGGTTCGTTTTCTGCAATATTAATTGTTTTCCCATGTGACTTTCTGGTCTTTTTCTGATGGCTGTTTTCTGTTCAGCTGATACAACATTCCCCATGTTCTGTAAACAGAACAAAGACTTAATATCGATAGTCACATTTTTATTGTTAGTACATGAGTTTTATAGCCTTTGGTCAAATTATCCCCTTGCTTACACGGAAGACAAACTATGGTCTTTAAATTTGTATGAAGTAAATATGAAAACCCATATAGGCCTGTTAGTAATTTTTTTTTCTAATAGCAAAGCAATGGTTCATTTTTTTCCTAATATGTTTGTGGGAGTTATTGTGGCAATTAGCATGGATCAGAGGAGCATACAGTGATATTCAATAAAACAATGCAGAAGAAGTTTTTCCAGATTTGTCTTCCAGAGCCCTGAGACAGCTGTGTCCTGGCCACTCCCATCATACAATTTAGTGAAACAACATGGCACTGGTACCTGTAGCTTTTGGGAGATGGCATGAGAAATATTCTGTAGAAGGGGGTGTATTCAACTGGACTCAAACGATTTTTAAGCAATTTTTCAAGACCACAATATATTGTGGCTTATTTAAATGATAATGTGCAAAACCAGCAGTAAGTGGACATAACTGAATAGCTTTAGCACAATCTCTCTGATGCACCTGGGGAGCCTTGCTCAAAGCAGAATTGGAATTGTATCCTCGTTTAGCTGCATGTCAGTGAAAAGAACTGTTTTTAGGTTTTATTATGTTGACTTAGACATTGCATTCTAAAATATGTTTTTCAGCCACTTCAAATTTGACCTGGTAATTATATTTGATTTGAGGTGTTTCATCATTGGCCTCAAGTTGCACGAGGGGAGGCCTAGATTGGATATTAGGAAAAATCTCTTCATGGAAATGGTCATCAAGCACTGGAACAGGCTGCCCAGGAAAGTGGTTAAGTCACCATCTCTGGAGGGGTTTAAAAGACATGTAGATGAGGTTCTTAGGAACATGGTTTACTGTCAGAGTTAGGTTAATGGTTGAACTCGATGACCTTGAGAGTCTGTTCCAACCAAAATGATTCTATGATTCTATGATCATTAGGCCCATCTTGTAAATCAAATTGTGACTTTTGAAAAAACACTATCTATGTGAATTATGTTTATCATTAAGTCAATGTATTTTTCAATACATTTTAAGCTTTTTAGTATAATTTTAGCTCTGAGATAATTCTCTTTGCACTTGCAGAGAGATGTAAAACCCACATTCACTTTTGTAATAATTTCTTTAAACTTAGTGATGGTACAAGGAAAGAAATGCAGAAAAAATATGGTATGTAAATAGTAAATGTTTGTATTGTTATTAGAACTTATTTCTAGAGTTTACTCATGTCAGGAGTGAAATTGTGGCCAAGTTTGGAGTTTTGCCACCAGCTTCAAGCATTCACAAATTAAGGGCCTAATGGATTAAGCATCACACATTCTTAATGGAGTTTTGAAAATCCTCCTCTGAAAGATAACAGTTGCATGACAACTATGCACTCAAACATACTTTTCATGAAACAATAACTATTCTGAACTCCTTAATTTACCGTATATTCATTAAAAAGAATAAACCACTTAGAGTATTGTACAAGATCAACCTTGAATGAAAAACAATTATGAGTTTCAAAGTAACTGTCTGTTATCCCAGCCAAAGGACACAATTGTCACCAGCTAATCCACACTTGCCATGCCTGAATATTGGGGTCTCTGACTGCAGCAGGTGGGATACAAGAACTAAAAGCAAAACTGTGCATGACACAGGGTACAAGCCTGTGGTAGATCTCAGGTGTGTTACACGACAAGGCCTTGTCTGTCATCTGAGCAATACCTGGCATGTATCTTCATAGCCTATTCCAGGTGCAGAGTGAAGCAAGCTGTCTGAAACCCAAGGAAGTCTCAGCTACTGTACTTTACTTCCCAGTTTGGAGGCTAGATGAGAAACCCAGAGAACATAGACCAATATTCCCACTCAGCTTGGAGCATTCATCTTTCCTCATGCCAGTAGACTGTCCTGACAGTCTTCTGTTAACATAAAAAAACATAATCAGAGAGTGTTCTTTTTGTACTAACTCTGTTCCCTCAGATTCACTTTCTGTAAAAGAATCCTAGTCTTCGTGCTCAAATAACTGAAGTAGTAGATCACAAAAATTTGCCCGCTTCACATAGAAAACCATTTAAACATAGTGAAAATGACTTGATTTCTTGTTAAACTGTTAGAGGTATTATATAGCTTCCTGGTTGTATTATTATTCAATTATCTCATGCAGGTCTGCCTGGGAACAAAAAGGAAATTCAGAAGAGATATTTGCTTTTAATTTCTTGCCTTTGGTTATACTGAAGACTCAGTTTTAAAATTACAAGGCTACACCTTTGTGTGTAATATATTGTCATTCTATTATGACAGCCAATGAGCTTAGTGTTCTTTGATGACAGTTATTAAAAATTATTTTATGTAACACATGTAAAAAATACCACTGTTTTTCTGAACACTTAGTGACTTATTTACTGGCACTTCCCTTTCAGACTACACAAACTACAGTGACAGATTTTTCTCTCAGAAGTCATCCATCATTGCCTTGAACTTGTCAAGATGAGTAAGGCTGTGCCATGCTCTTCTATAATGGCATTCATATCTTTAAAGCCAAAGCTTTCATAAAGATATTAGGTCTCTTGCAGGTAGATAAATTTGATCAGTTTATTTGAAATAGATTAAATAATTCTTTAATTAAATATCTAAACTCTAGAACACAATTGTTATAATTTCAAAAAGCTTCTAAAGAAAACAGTGTTGAATGCTTTAGCTTTTACTTTCTTTTAGATTGGCATTAAAAAAATCAATATTCCTCACTGTGAAAAGACAATAGGTAAAATATGCCTTTAAAGGTGATTTTTAGTCTTTGAACTGTATACCATATTAATTTTCATGTATATGTTAAATCTAAAGATTTGAGGCAGCAGATCACAATTCTCAGGAAGAGAAAAAAAGAGGAAGTATCATAGATCATAAAATATACTAAAAATAAAGTAATTCTTCATTGAGAATGTTCGGGTATGGAGCCAGCGTATAGGGTGTGTGGCCCCTATAAGAACATTTGCCATGCAGTCCCATGCCACATTACTGAGTGATCAGCACACCAGGTGATGCTGCTGGGGGGAGAGAGCTGCTACTGGGAGTCTCCGTCACCCTTCTCCCTCTCCCATGACAAATCTGTCAGCATGCTGAATATGCCTGCACAGGTTAGTTTTGCCTCGCCCCTATCAAAACTTCGCTCCGGCTCCTAGATTGAAGTTTTGGTTAGGCCGCCTGCAGTATCCACCATACTCCTAATCAAACAAAGCAGGTGTGGAGTATGTGGCTGACCCAGATTTCCAGTGGGTATCAGCACTCATAAACAGCACACATCTTGCTTTTTCTATAACCTGCATATTAAGAGGGAATCTAGGCTGGAAAGCGAATAACCTTAATCAGTAAAGATGTATAGCTAAGAACCCAGAACAATTGCTCTTAGGCTTCAAAACCATCAGTAGCTTTCTGGAAAGAGCAGCAGCATCTGGCCATGCCTGTGGTCGTGCCAGGCAGCAAGAGCCATTCTTGGGGGGGGCAAGTTCCCCAGGAGAAACTATCAGTGGGTCAATCTCCATTCTAGACTGGGCCTTTGCTTTTGTCTGTACTAGAAAAAGATGATCCCAGATTACTGTGAGCACACTAGATACAGTTCTCTAATTATAGTTTTAATTTCCTCTAATTGCCATGTTGCATTCCTTTGCATAAAAGTCTGGCTGTTTCTCTGACAGATGTGAATTCATTCAGCTTGAAAACCTTTCAGAGTTTGAGGTATGTAAGTTCACGGCAGGCATTGCTCTTCCTCCAGATGGCTGCAGCTTTAGGTTTGTAGCATTTTTTTAGGAGTAGTTTTTTGAATTCTTCAGTCATGCTTCCACATTTTTGAGAACACATGCTCATAAGGAGCAATGATATCAACTACTGAGAAGAGTCTCCCTGTTCCCCACAACCCCAGAACACTGCAACTTCTGTTATTTATTTAAAAATAAAATAGTGGAATGGGAGAACTCGACAGGATGAAGATGAATTTGAAAGAATGCAAACACGATAAGTAGAACTTAAAAATGCAGTGTATGAACAAGCAGGAGATAAACGAGAGTGCTACAGGAGAAGTTGCATTTAGTTTGAACTACAGATGCCGTTTTTTTCTATGGGAATAAAGTAAACATATTAGAAATACCACCATGATTTGCTGAAAGTGGAATTCAAAGTAATTGTATGGTTATTTCCATTACTGTGCTTATAAATACAGACGACAGAAATAGTTACCATATTTGCAGATCCGTCTTAATGTAGTATCTAAAAGCTTCAACATTTAATATATCGTAGTTGCAAAATTCCTGTCAAGTTTGAAAGTGTGATTTTGCTCCAATAACAAATAAGAAACTGAAACAGGGAGAGAGGGACCCCTACAGAAGGACAAAAATATTGTGAATTACAGGTGCAACATTGAAATTGGTAGAGGATGGATTAAGTAGACTCTTGGAATGGCAAGAATATAAGGTAAAGGAAGGGGCTTTTTTTAATAGAGTTTCTGGAGGCAACAGGTCTAATATATTACAAATGCAAGATTTTAAGGAAGAATATACTTTGTTAGACTGTTTAAAAGATACCTTCTGACCTAAGGGAATTTATCACATTTATCAGCTGTATCTTCCTGCTATTTTTGTCTCTCCTGTTTTGAGCTACACTAGGAAAAGCCTGAATTCTGCCTCTGCATTTACTGTCTCCCAAGAGTTCGGTGTTCCTTAGCTAGTCTGAATTATTGTCATGCACCTGATTCTGTCTCTCTGCTCCATCTCATCTACTTCCCTAGGCAGTGTTTCATTTTTGTCTAGAGATACATGTTTTACTTAAGCTTTTCAGGTTAAAAAAAAAAAAAATAGTTAGTTAAACATTTATTATTATCATATTTTAATTAGTTAAAACCATATAAATAGGTCATTATAAAGATAAAAACTGAAGTAGAGAGAGAATAAACATTTATTCAAACATGGGAGATTTACAGTAAGCTTAATATCTTAACCGTATTTTCTTTATATGTTTGAAATAAAAGATTTGTATCTTCATTAGCAGGAATGGCTTCTGTAACAACAGTAGTAGTCAGAGATTTCTTTACTCTGATTTTTCACAGAAATACAGACTCATTTAGGTTGGAAGGGACCTCTTGAGATCACCTAGTCCAACCCCCTGCTCAAGCAGGGTCAGCCAGAGCAGGTTGTCCAGGATTGTGTCCAATTGGGTTTTGAACATCTCTATGGATGGAGACTCCACAACCTCTCTCGGCAACCTGTGTCAGTGTTTGCCGCACTCAGTAAAATGTGTTTTCTTATCTTCAGGTGGCATTTCATGTCTTTTAATTTGTGCCCCTTCCTCTTTCCTGTTATTGGGTGTTACTGAGAAGAGTCTGGCTCCCTCCTCTTCATTTTTTTCTCATCAGGTACTTAAGCACATTGATGAGATCACCCTGAGCCTTCCTTTCTCTAGGCTGAACAGTCCCAGCTCTCTCAGCCCTTGAGAGATGCTCCAGTCTCTTAATCATCTTTGCAGCCCAGTCCTGGCCTCACCCAAATAAGTCCATGTCTTGCTTGTACTGAGGAGCCCAGAACTGGACCCAGCACTCCAGTTGTGGCCTCACCAGTGCTGCAGAGAGAGGAAGGATCACCTGCCTGCATACACTGGCAATGCTCTTCCTTATGCAGCCCAGGATACTGTTGCCCTATTTTTGCTTTGAGGATATGCTCCTGACTCATGATCAGGTTGTTGTCCTCCAAGACCCTAAGGCCCTTCTCAGCAAAGCTACTTTCCACTTAATCAGCTCCTAGCATGTACTGGTGCTTGGGTTTATTCCTGCCCAGGTGCAGGACTTAGCACTTCCCTTTGTCAAACTTCATAAGGTTCCTGTCAGCCATTCTCCATCTTGTCCAGGTCCCTCTGAAAGCTGACACAACTATCTGGTACATTAACTACTCCTCCCTGTGTTGTATCATCTGTGAACTTGCTGTCCCATTTTCCAGGTCATTAATGATGAGGTTGAACAGTATTGGGCCAGTAATGAACCCTGGGATACAGCAGCTGTGACTTGCATCCAGCTGGACCTTCTGCCACTGATCACATGGGAGACACTGTCAATAGCCTTAGTAAAGTCAAGGTAAACAACATCCATGGCTCTCACCTCATCCACAAAGGTAGTCCCCTCACGGTAGAAGGCTATCAGGTTGGTCAAGTATGATGTTCCCTTCCTGAATCCATGCTGATTATTCTCAATCACTTTCTCATTTTTCTTGTGGTTGGAAATACTTCCCAGAAGGATTTTTAGCAATGACAGAGGAGTTAACAAGGTAGATTTCAACTATGTTATTTTGTTCTGCATATTTCACAAATAAAGTCACAAGATCAGAGATTGTGTTTCTAGCGAAGGGTGCATTTTCCCTTACTGAAACTTGTCAGACAATAACAGTTAATTTTTCCAGTGCTTTGTAGTTTGTTGAAGATATTACCAGAAATGACTATAACAACATGGGCAGCCAGAAAAAAAGGAACAGAAAAATACAGATTTTTTTCAACTGGTGTTTCAGTTTTCATTGAAAAATGCCATTACTGAAATTAAACAGTATAATTATCTCAAATAGCTGTGCTCTGTAGAGCCATTACTTTGGACATTTTTTAGTTCTGGGGCAATCTGGCAGGTATGACCACTTCTCCATCAGCAAATGTGTATGGTTATAGTTCATAACAACTTGGAAAGCACAGAGGATAATTGATGTGGCCGATTGTCACAAAGCTAATATTATGCACTTGACTGGGGTGCCTAAATTAGGAGTTGCTCTAGCCTCTGTGTCTAAAGAGAAAAGTAAAATCTTCAGAGAGTATTTTTGATGCTAGGCAAACTCTGTCTCTTCCTCTGCTGTCATTCCCTTGGCAGATGATAGTGGCCATGAACAGTCTCCAAATTAAGGTGAATTTGTCAAGAACCTAGAAGTGGGAGGGAGGGATTAGCATCTCTGTGATAATGAGAGGTATCAATGCTAAACATGTGTAAGGTTTCAGCCACATCATTGTCACACGCCATTGCCTCACTTGCCTATGAACATGTTCACATGTTAAGTCACATATTATTGTGGCTGGATGGGAAACCTGTATGAAACCTGATTGACTTCTCCACATTAGCATCTCCACATTAGCCCTTGACAGAGCTTGTTGCAAAATGAAAGGAGAGAGAGACCCAAACTTTACAGAAAGACAGCAGCATTACTTAAGGCCCTTCAGAATAATGTGCTTCTCTCATGACTGCTGAATTTAGAAAGAACATGTATTGAAGTGTTCAATAATGGTGTGAAAAGTGAAATTACTTTTTACATATAGACCACATGATATGTTCTGGTAAAGAAGCCTTATTTTCAACCTATCAAGCTGACCATTGGATATCTGTTTGGAATGGAAAAATTAACGTTCAGTCTCTTCTGTTTTGTCACAGTCTAAGAGGCACTATTTCCTGTCTCTGCAATAGAATATGCTAATTAGCAACTCCAATATTTTAACAGTATATACCAGGTGGAACCAAAAAACCTTTAAGCCTTCAAACATCACACTTCTCCTTTGAATATGCAAAATACTTGAATTTATCTGTCAATGACCTGGAAATCAATTCTACCCTCAAATTTAGGCAAAGAGGTTTTCTGGGGTTTATATTTCTTGATAAACTCTAAGGCAGATATAGACCGTGGTGGTGTCCTTTCCTGTTGACATAAAGAACAGAGACACCTGAGTTCTTGAGATGTGTGAGTTTTATAATATACTGTATGTGACTGGCAGGTGCATTACAAAAATAAGTCAATGAAGGATTTATGTCATATGCATATATATTAGGTCATTCCCTAGTTTTCACTAGATGGCTGAATAAATGAGTTTTCTGACAGGGAAATCCACTGACACCATAAAATTACTCAGGAAGACGTGTAACTCAGGCACATTGCTGGATAATATGAGAGAAATGGTGGTGTTGGCTCAGTCAGCTCAATAAAACTTTGTCTTCTTCCATGCTTACTGACCCTATAGCTCTATTTCATCCCTACAAACTTTAGATATTGAATGGAGATGCTTAAGTTAAGAGAGTAACTGTCCTCTGCCCCCTCTGTAAGCTATGGCAATGCAGAGAGGCCCTCAAGGAATGGCTTATGTAGAAGCAGGTGCTGTTTGCTCTCCTTCAACAACTGAGCTCAAGAGACTTGATTAGATATGGGTCGAATATGATAAGCTGAATGCTAACAGGTTAATAGGTATGACTAATTTACATTTACAGGTCCTAAATTCTTTCCTGTGCCATGTTATAATTTCCATGGAAGGAGTGTCCCCATGCTGGAAAGGTTGATGGTGGAGCTGAGAACCCCAGCAGCAAGCTTCAGTCCTTTTGGCTTAATTTGGATTTCTTGCTTTTTCTGCGATTTTTTTAACCACTGAACACAAAACAGTTGATTTGCTTGCTATATTTTCTTTTTATTAATAAGGAATACCATTAGATACCTTAATTAAATGATGTGTGCTGACAAGCCTGGTCTCATGGAGGGCCTCTCTCTACATTCTATAAATCAGGGTCTAAACCTGGGAAAGGGTAAGATTTCAGGTACACCACTCTTTCTAGCATCTCTCACTGGCCAGTTAAGCCAACTTCCTATTAAAAATTTGTAGGATATAGGAAATTGACTCTAAATCCACTTTTGAGTGAAAAACAAGAAAAAAAAAAAAAGAAGTGGCCTACACACAGGACTGTAGACTCCCTCTGGAATTGTGGCAGTGATGGGAGAGTGATTCTGAGCCACTTGTTCTCTCAGCCTCTTTGAGCAGCTGTGGATATTGGCACAAGGATAGATATAGCAGGTTGGATTTTGTGTATCTCCAGAATATGGTCTCAGTTTCAAACCAATGAAATTACTCTGAATTCCCTAACCTGTTCCTACAAGACTTAGGTAGTCTAAGTAAAAGGCTTGGTCATGCCAAATATGTTACCTGATACCAAGTCAAAGAGAAACACCAATGCAAGGAGTTTGATGGGCGCTTAATAGTGTATAGTGCACAACACAGAGCTATTGTTTTTAAAGTTAAAAAAAAAGCTTAGTCATCCCCAAATCTCAGTGCTGCTGTTCAAATTAATATGCTGTTCAAATCACTGCCTCTGTGCCATTTCCTATAATTACCTAGGTTTATGTTGGGTAAAGTTTCTGGAAACAAAACCACTGTAATCTGTGGCTTTTTAATCAAATTTTGCAGCTGTTAGGGTGCCTAAAGTTACCTGTCCTCTCTTCACCTTTTTTTTTTCAATCCCTCTTTTCACAATTGTTTAGCCATAAGTGCAGGTGGGAGGAGAACCCTGTTTAAGCTTGCTTTGCCAAACCACTTCTCTGAATTTTTAATGATGACAGCTAAATAATAAACACTCCCCAACGGTAACAAAATTACAGTAACATTCTGATGGCTCCTCTGTAGCTTGCTATGGAAACAAACATCTGTGAAATATTATTTCCTTTAATGCTGCCTGATGAAGATGACCTTTCAAGTTATCACAAAAGCAAAGCTTTAACCAACTGTTGAGTAATAAAATGCAGATATTTACACAGTAGATGTTTTAACTACTGCAGGAAAAAATAAATTCAAAAATGCCTTAGGTAAGTCTTCAAAATTATATGATAGTTGGAAATCGGACACTAGGAACTTCTTCAAAGTTAACTTGTTACAATTTATATTCCTATTCAATAGGTAATAATGACACAAAGGAATACCTCAAAAAATAGCAAATATACAGAGTTTTGAACAGGCACGTGCAGTGTTTCATCTGTAGATTGAGAAAAGGACAAGAGAACTTTATTAAATATTAAAGAAAAAGTTACTAAGACTTTGGTAAGGAGTGCAAATTAATGACTGCAGTAGAGACAAAATGAGTCTGTGCTAGAGCAGCCTCAAGGCAGCAACTGGGACTACACCAAATGGTGATGATGGTGATTTGGGCTGATGCAAACTAGCAAATGTCTTCTGAAAAATTTTTTGTGTTAAGTCATAATGGGAAGCCAGGTCTTCCATAAAATACTGTACAGAATAGAGTCTAGCATTGCTAATATTCAGAACAGTGGATTACTAAGCTTTCAGTCTATATCAGTATCATTTCTTCAGGGGGAAAAATAGAATATTTCTTTTTAAGGATGTCATATTTTCTTCTAAAATCCAGTTGTATTTAGATATAAGTAATATTATGAAGACATATTAATATAATTCCATGTCATATATCCCCATAAAATGCCGTATAATTCTGTCATAATGGAATTATTCATTTTGTTGTGAAATTTAATACTATTTTGTTACTGAATGACACTTTTAATTGTTTTTCATCTTTGACTTCTGAAGTATTAGACTTCTTCATAGAAATCCAGGGAGAAGTCCAGCTGCAGTCAGTAGTCATGGTTTTTTGTTTGGTGAAAAATGCGTGCCTCCAGAAATACATTTCTCCCAACATTAACTGGAGACATTGGTTAATTTTGCCTTGAAAACTTGATGAGCCATAAGTAAACTCTAAAAGAAATCACATGCTGAACTACCAGCATTTTTGGGTGACCTCTTCTTTCGTGACCTTGCTTATGTTGTCAGGAGTAACAGCACATGGCTCAAAGGATATCTTCACTGCATGTTATTTTTTTTCCTTCTCTTTATTTCCCATTCAGATGGGACTGTTTCCCTAATGAAGATATGCAATAATCTCTAGAGGGGTTTGTTTGTTTGTTTGTTTGTCTGTTTTTTCCACATTGCCATAAGGATTCGGCTCCCACAAAGTAATTTTAATACTTATACTTAGGGACTGGATTGTCAGTAAAACAGTATTTGGAAGGATGGCCATAATTGTCAAGAATAAAAATAAGAGATAAATAAAAAGGCAAGAAAACTGTATTTACTTCCCCAGACATTGATTTAGTGACTGGATTTTTACTTTTTTTTTCCAGAAAAAAGCAATTATAAATGCTGGTCAACTGTTAACTACAGTATTTAATAAAACTTAAACAATCCAGACATAAGATAAGGCATCAGAGTCAGCCTTTAAGTATAGAGGCTGGGAATTTCTGGTAGGAGTTCTTGCAAAGCACAAATGGTGTAGATTCTTTTGTTTTAATATTTCAGACATGCTTTAAGATTTTGAGAATATTTGCTTGAAATAATTTAGGTAGATTAATTTTTGTGGTATTTTTTCTGGGTTTTTTATGGGCTTTTCCTCACCTCATTGTACAAGTTGAGTTTGGAATGATCTTTTCTGCAGTTTTCCTGGCATGATTTTCTGCTAGTTTACAGCTCCTTGGGAACTGGTCTTCAGAATTCATGGATAATATTTTTCTGTACACAGCCCATTTAGATCTTAGCTCTACAGTGACTGTGTGTTACAAGATCACCCATCTTCTCACAGAAGCTGTTCTGAGCTAAGTTTTGAGAGAACGTTTCTGGATTTGCGTGAACCCATTTTCTGAATATCAAAGAATTTCCCTATTTTACAAAGATTTGAGAAGTGACTAATTGTATGATGTCTTGAATTTCAGTTTGAGCTACCCTGGAAGTAGTCTTGGTAGGTAAATAAGAGAAAGTAAGTTCATTTTCAAGAGCCTAAACCAAAATCATTTAAGATCGTTGATATCCGTAGATGCTAGTTAGTCCTGGGCTAATACTACTATTTGTTGATGGGAAGTTTGTGTTTGTTAGAGGAAATCATCTGATCCTATCAAAGATTAAATGTATTAGTCTGAGTTAGCAGAAACCAAGACTTGCAACTAATGTGACAGAAATTCTAGAGGGAAAGCAAAAATGCCATGTGCATTATATTATGTGGCAAATAGTTCAAGTATGTTCTCAGCATCTACCTCACTCATAGACCTGATAAAATTCAATTATCAATTCTCAGACACAAGAATGTTTGAAAGTGTGAAGTATCTTCTTTAGGGATCAATCTAAAATTTAATGAAGGATTAAATTTGAGACTTAGAAAACAGCATAAAACTCTCTGGACTATGGTGAGAAAAATCAGGAGGACTGAAATGTTGATGATTCAAGGATTTGAGGTTTAAGTAGTTTGTGTACGGGGAGATTGTTTTATAAGACCTTCATTAAAATTCTATTTGAGCAGTTAAGGGTAGAAATAGCATAGCTAAACCCATTTTCTTGTAGTTGGACTATTGGATTATGATCCACTTATATTCTAATTGAAGCTTTTAACCTGTTTTGGACAGGGACCTAGGCCCATATCCACAAAGACATTTGAGAAACTAATTCTTATTTGAACACCTAATTGTCACTGATTTGGAGAGAATGTACGTGCCAGAATGGGAGTTAAGTGCTTAAACACCTTTGAATAGCTGAGCTGTAGTGTTTGTCTTAGGCGCTGCAGTTTATATAGATACTTATGTTGTAATTTTTCAGGAGACACAGCAACACTCTTCTAACCTTTCCTATTCAAACAATGCATATCTGCAAATTATACTCTGCCATGGCCAAACAGAAAGGCTTTTATCACTTATTATTTTTGTCTACATTGCTGCAGAAATAAAAAGCTAGAAATTCACGTAAACAAAGATAACACTTTACCAGTCCATTTCTGCAATATACTTTGACTTGTAGTCATTAATGCTCTCTTCATGAAATGTTGATGACAACATTAATAGCCAAATTAAGCTCTTCTGAATAAGTAGGGAATTTTTCTTAACTGGAAGTGCAATACTCAGCCAGCAGAACCACCTGATTGCTCCATATTTTTATGCTTATGTAGCTATACTCACTTGCGTGTAATTGGGCTGCTACTATTAGCAGAAACCATTCAGACTTTATTAAACGTATTTGTAAAACTCATTTTCATTAAATGTGACACATGCATTTCTGTCTTCCGGGTTCTGTCTTCCTACCTGAAACAATCAAATCTAGACACATTATACATCTGCCATCTTTCATAATCTAAACTGCCTCAAGTAGGAACAATGCATTTATATTTTATAATGAAAAGAAAGTCTCTGAATGCCAACTAGTAGACACAAAAGATTATCTTCCTATTTGCCAGGCTTGGATTGTCAGACATTAAATTTTTTAACAGCAAGTTCTGATGAATTATTGATGTTCTCACTATTTAGAAAATGGATCACATCGCTAGAGTAATTAGCACCCTGCCACTTCTGCCTATCATATTTAATGTGTTGTGAGAGAAGGCTGTGTTGAACTATTTCTTTTTAAATGAATGACTAGCTTTGTTTTTCATCCATTGCCCTGCTGCATATTATCATCTACTACTTACAGATGATATTCCAGAGGGTTAGGATCCAACATGCATATGTGGGTTCCTTTTAGTGTATGTGTATGTTTCTTGTAGGAATTTAATGATGTGGACTTTTTCCCCTGAGGATTACTATGCCAAGCAAAGGTTTGAACCAGTATTTTTTACACACCAAGAAAATGTGTTGACAGTAGTGAAAGACAAAATATAGAGTTTTATTAGGTTAAAAAAGAATCCTAGGTCACGTGACAATTCCTATTAAGCTTATATTGGTAAATGCTTCCTAATCAACAGACTTACGATGTAATTTAATATTGCTATATATATGGTTTTCTTTAAATTATTGGGCAGCAAAAAAATTTCTGAGGAATTTCATAGACATTAGCCATGTTGTGGCTCAAGTGACGTAGAATTTAATTTTTACATGTAAAACATATAGAATGGATGCCTTCTGAAACTGTTAAGCTGTAGTAGAAGTAGGGAATGATCTGTGTTCAGATCCACATAACCAAGTGTTATGTAATGTATCTCACTTCAGGACACCTAAGTATTTAGGAATAAAGTTGTTTAGTAGATTTTAATACTTTCAAATGAATAAAATAAAATTCTGTTTTGAAGTTTGCATCCAGCAAATATCACTCCTTGAAATAAGTGTCTATAGGTTCAGATGAAAGCACTTTAAAAACAAAAAAACAAACCAAAAAAGCTAAGCCTTCAACATAGATACAAGACATGGAAATCTGACCAGAATAAAAGTTACATGCCATAATTTGCTGTCTTTTACAAAATTAAGCTGCAACAGTGGTAGTTCTGCTTTCTTATTGATTTATATACATCTATGCACTCTGGAATTTGTCATGCCTTAGTCATTCATTTCTTCCTAAGAGCCTGCTAGAAATGACTGAAAACACAGAGGTAAATGTATTCTGACAGAGTGGTTTTATCAGATCAGTAATTTATAAACATAATGCATATTACTTAAAAACACAAATTTTAAATATATTCAGAAGTTAATGTTTGCCTGGGATATTTTGCATTTAACTTAGCATTCTGTTTTTCTCTGTATTTAAATCATCTCAGTACATGATACTTGGGTAAACAGGAATATTGATAGAGGTACTTTAGAAAACAGGTAGGTGGAAAGAAATATCACATGTAGTTCACGGTCACAAAGGTGTGGGTGTTTGGTTTTGGCTGTATTTTTTTTTTAATCAACAATTGTGTACCTAAATAAAAGACAGCAGAAGCAGAGCTCACTCTGGACACATGTATTTAAATGGACAAGGGGACTGATTAACATAATTAGATGCTTAGCTGAACATGCTAGTCTTTGAATTTGAATGTGTGACTATGATATGTAGTACTGAAAGGTAACCTGTTCTATTTCAAAGTGCTTTTCTTCCTGGTTTCAGGCTCTTTAAATTATTGAAGAATACAGATTATGTAACAAGGACAGTAGTGGCGAGCATTCAAAGCCAGATGTAAATAAAAATCTATTCAACAGAATAAAAACAACAAAAACTTAAAAATGGATTATACAGAACAAAAATAAGCAATTACAAACAGGATGAACTTAATGACCTCCAGTCTTTTCTTCCAGATAATTTATTCTCAGTGGTAGACGCATTTAAATTGTGTCCTGCAGCTGGGAAGTGAAATAGCTTCTTTATTTCCAAGCTGGAGTAGTCTTTGCTCAAAGAAATGATAGAGGCTGAGGAAATGGAACCTCCCTCCTTGACACTGAGCACGTTTGAGATGGAAGAGCTGCCTGGCAATTTCTGTGATCGCCTGGCAGCTGTGGTAGGTGCTGGAACACCTGTAGAGTCTCTCAACTGAGTGCATTAAGCCGTAGGATATACTTAATGCATTAGTGGAGGACGTACTGCTCCTTATCTCACAGCATGACTTGTCTGTCACGCTGTCAAACTGACTCCACGTCGCTGGGGCAGCTCTGGCTGTGTGACAAGTGGGTAGCACAGAAAGCTGCAGGGATGGCTCTCCCTGTCCTATTACTTACAGGTAGATAGCGATAGCTTCACTTTTGCAGGTCAGCACTGGGACCCAATTAAATATGGGAAGGGTCTGCCAAATATTTCTGTACATCTGAGCTATCTTGATTTGCTAGTTAGACTTGCATCTTTGCAGAGTGCTTTACAAATGTCAGCTGTTGTATTGTCTCCTTTTTGGTGCTGCAGAAATACATTGTATATGATTGCCTCTGACTGAAAGTATATTAATTTGTGATTGTCTTATTTTGATTGGTAGTAAGGGCAAAGGGGGACACTTAGTACTGTTTTCTCAATACAAGCTACAGCAAAATTAGCAAAGAACGTATGTTTAAATGACTAAGGCAGTAGTGATCACGCTGCAAATGTGAGCACACAACTTGTCCATTCATTTTTGCTGTTGTTAGGCTGAGCTTTGTGCTGTACATTGGAGAGCTGAATATGGTGCTGTTAGATAGGAGACATGTCCCTGCCAGACCTCTCGGCTCACCTCGGTGCCAATGTAGGAGGCTTTGCTGTTGGGTCAGGTTTCAGGACCTGAAAAGAAGGTAGCAGATGTGTTGGACTGCTGTGCATGATGAGGCCAGATACAGCTTGTGTGTCTTTGGTAGAAGGTTGCTTCTGGGGAAAAGCACCTCCAAGAAAGCTACTTCCAAGTAGGTGTCCTTTTGTAAATTAGGGTGGTGGTATCATGCCAGAAGGGGCTGCATTCTGAAGCAATTGAAGTTATGGTTCATTAAGTACTTGTAGTAGAAAAGCAGGATATCTGTTTTCTATACAGAACGGAAAATAAGTGGTAAGCTGTACCTGCACTGGCTGGGTTCAGACAAAGAGAGAGATTGAGATATTTGAAATAGGCAAGTCCTCTGGCCACTTTGTCTTTCTGTTTTTCTTTTTATCCCTGCTCATATACTCTTTCATATCTACTAAGTTTTCGTGAGCAGACCTTGCTCTCTTTCTGCACCATGCTAAAAAACCTGCTGTGCTGGCTCCTTTGCTTTCCTGATTCTGCAGCTGAACCTTTTGCTTACTCTCAAGGTCTAGGGATGACTGGAGAGCAGTTTTCCCTTTGTAGATTCAGTTTCAGGAAGAGGGTCTGAATGTTCTTTTGTTCAAAAGTTGTACCATTGGCCACAAAACTAGGAAATGCTTGATAACATAATGTGCATTTTAGTTTTTCCCTCTGCTTTGCAACTAACAACTCAAAGCGGTAGTTCTTTTCCAAGAGTAGTAGTTCTTTCTTATGAAAGAAAAAAAGTATAGGATCTCTAAGCTTAGTGGTCCTCACTCCTGCAACACCAGGGCTACAGCACATAAGTGGCATCTCTGAGTGGAAGAGATGGTACAGAACAGGAGTCACAGTGCCGTCAGTTCCTAGGTGGACATCTCAATTTGCATTCCAAAGTGTGTTCTACCAACATTTACATACCATTGAAGATAAAGTCTGTCAGAGAGAAGAGACTGCTACCATGTTCTCAGAATACAAAGAAGAAAGTTTCTAGAAAGAAAAAAAGAAATGTGTGTGTGTGTGTTAAAAAAAAATCACCAGAATTATGCTATTTTTATATTGTTGCTTGTGTAATTAACTTGGAAGTAGTTCAAAGAACGATTGTGGTTTACAAATCCTTTTTTCCTAAGTACAGCCAAATAATAATGAACAAAAGACGCATAGCAAAAAATAATTTAAAAAATCACTCTGTTGCCTTCAAAAAGTAATTATGTACACAGAGAAAAAGTAAGCGACATTGCAGACTAATCATTGAATTTAATATTCTTATTTAGCTTAGATGGCTGCAAGTGTTCAGAAGAATACTTAACTCCTCTTTCTACTAGGATTATGAAACTCATTTAACATTGTTTTTTTACTCACATAATGTCAATATGAAAGTCTTGGATCTCTCTGCTGTAAAAAAATCTCTCTGTGGCATTTGGCATAAAGAAACTACATCACACTGACTAATGGAAAGAACAATAAAGAAAAAGTACTTTGGTGACTCAGGACTTCCTTCTCATTGACTTTCAATAATACACAGGCGTCTAAAAGTCTTATCAAGTCATATTGAAGAACATTGAACATTAAAATGTATTTTAAACAGACTTAAAGCTCATGCTTCTGTTCAAAAAGCCCCATTCAGCAGTCACCTTCCCTTAAATCAGCCTAAATAGACCAGTATCTCCTCTTTACCTGATCTGGTATTTGCACAGGTTCTTTCTCAATGTACCCACACAGTTGTCACAACCTGACCAGCTGACTCTCACCTAAGCTTTGCAAAGTTCTAGAAATTAGGTCAAGTGGTGCTTAAGTCCTTCAGAGCACTTTTCTGGCACTTCTGCTCTAGGGAAGATCATCAAAATGTTGACCCTGGTGGTCCTCCTTCCTTCTCCATACATGACAGAATGATGGTGGTGTTTGCTGTCTATGTTGTGCTCTTGTAGTCAGAGCAGTCATCCAAATAACAGGATACTTCAGTGATGATCTGGATGGATACCTTCATCTGGATTCTGTGTCTTATAACCCTTCACCTAGATGTTGAGCACTGCTGAAATCCTGTACTGGATCTAACTCCCCAGAAAATAAGATTTAGAATTTACATCTTGAAAGGATTGTTTGAAAATTTTACCCAGATGGACCAATGACAAACACTTTTTTTTTTTTTTAATTTTAATCTCTAGTACAGCTTTTGATTTCTCCAGCAAGTATATTAATATATTGTTTTTCCCCAAAGTCTACTGATTTGTAGAACCCACACACTTCCCTACAGAGAATATCTGTGCTCTTGGAGAAGCTGTCACAAGCCATGTCTCCCCTTTCATGCACTCAAACATCTGCTGTGTACAATAGTCTTGCATTTTATATTTTTATTGTTCTCCCCACTGTAAGACAGCTGAGCTGCCTTTGGGAGTGAGCACCTCAGGATCCAAGCTTCAGGTGCCTTCTCTGGCTTGTGATGGTGAAGGAACAAACAGAGGGTACTGCAACAGCAACTTACAACCTGCTATCTATGGGCCCTTCAGGTCTCCCCAAATTCTTTCTTTAAGGGTCCAAAACAAGGAAATGTAGTAATTCAAACCTATGATTTGGTGTCAGTTCACAATACAGGAACGTATTCCTTCATCAAAAAAGCTGAAAGGTGATTAATTTACACCAATGACACTGGTTCATTAATTTATACCAGCAAAGGACATGATTCTGAACTTTGTTTTTTAGATGGTTTTAAATGCCTCATCTCTTTAACACTGCAGTGAGACAGAAAGTGTTTAGGGATAAATATAGGTTCATTAATAGCACATCTAAATCCTACATTTAAGGACTCAAACCAATATGTTAGTGTGCTGAAAAGCTATTTATTTGATAAGGCATCATTTTGAGCTTTTAAATTGAGGACTGGGAGGACCATCAACATCCTGCAACATTAAAAGATGGCTTCCCTGTGTATCTGGAGTCAAACCTAAAAGCCTAACTTGCAGCTTTGCCTGTGTCCTCACAAAGCACACACAAATTTACAAAGATGTCATATTGGAAATAAAGTTTAGCAGATAATATAGACTCAAGAAAAAGAAAATAATGCTTGTCTTTTAGGTAAACTTCCCATGAAATAATGAGGAGAAAATGTGTGTTTTCTCTGATAGCTTGCCAGGAGGGTAATGAAAAGATCTCTGTATATAAAGCTGCTCAATTTTTTCTGGCTCTTGTACACTTTAGTTCTGGTCCCATATGTTTATGGTTTTACATGGCTTGTGTTTAAATGAAAACTATGTATATGTGTGCTAATGTGCTCTACCTGGGGAATTCCCATACAGAAACTAATTATTTCTTCAAACTGATCTGACACCATGCACAATTGATACTGATGGGTGATGACATTATAATTTTCCTGTGATTAAACTGATTGTAAAAGCAGTGTCATCTGTTACTGAAGAAGGGTAGCCTGACATTCTAATTGAGTGATGGTCATAAACCCATCTCATTGTCATGGTATAATTTCATTATTATCTGTTCATAATAAGAATCTATTGGACTGAAAGTCTGATAGAAATAGATTTGTCTTTTTAACATGCTATACGAGTAGTGGTTGTACTAACATGACTGCTTTTTCAAGTAGTTGTGGTAAAACCACCTCAGGGTTAGTCCCTGTGGAAGCTGGATCTGACATAACATCAGAGCCTCTTTCTTCGTGGCTTTGTCTGGAAGGGGGAGCCTGTAGCAGTGTGAGGGATGGGGAGCAGAGTCCTAATGATGTGTTTTGTTATCACCATGAACAGCGGTAGATTTACTTATTTATTTTTGCATTGGGGTTGGATGGAGACAAGGAGGAAATAAGAACTTCTGTGCAGCTATCTTATCCTGATATAAGCTTTGTTTTCCTTTCCTCTCAGCCATAGATCTGCTAATGCATTTGCTCTGTAATGCATTTTTTACATCCACATACATCTGGAAGGTCACAGTGTTGCATTTGGGTTATTTATGTATTTTGGACTTGAGGGGAAATTTCTGCCCTTTGGGAAAATGCAATGGTAGAAGATGGGGAAAAGAACATCATAAAATCATATAAGGAAGCAGACTGGTTTCTCTGCATTAGTTAAGGCCTTACTTGGAATGTTCTTAAAGAATTTAACATTATTGTTAGCATTGCAAAGTCGAATACTCAAAAGTGCTTAATGCCAGGATCATTTCAACATTGCCATTTAAAGCACATGAGTTGCAACGTGGTCACATACTGCTCTTACCCGTGCCAGATCCTCAATGTGCAGAATGTGCAATGCTCACATCCATTATTTACTACCTTATAATCTTATTACTCAGTATATGGTGCTCAACTTGATCTCCTGTTCATTGTTCTGACTCTACTACAAATACAAAATTACTTCCCCCGTAGACTTTTCTATACATCTTCATTATCCTAACCAAGTGCTTAAACTAATTTTCGTGAGCCTGAGAAAAGGGATATTTTTCCATTAGTTCCATTTCCCAGACAGAAAACCTGGGACATCAAATAGCATCAATAGTGGAGCAGCTTCTGGCTTTTGTCTTTCAAATAGCTAGCACTGCAAGCTTCATGCTTCGAAAGCACAGTTCTAGTCAGCTTTAGAGACAGTTGTGACTCTTCTGTGACTCAGACTCCACAGTCTCGAAGTGAGCGTTTATAAGCAGAATGTATATTGGTAACCAACTGTGGAGTTTAATTTCAATGACTATTCTAAGATCACATCAGAGATGTATCACATTTCACATTGGTGCATTGCTATACAGTTATATCCCTGCTTGCCTAAATACACTGAGACCAGCAGATCTGCATTAGTATTACATTTCCAGTTTGAGTAATAAGGAGCTGCCTTGTTTAGCCTCAGTGGAGCCAGCACAGGACTGCATCTTGCTCCGCAGATGTGTCCTGTCAGAGGCAGCAGTAGAATTCAGCTCTGCATGATGCCATTTAAGTCCCTTGTTCATAAGAGTAGCTTCTGTTTCTGAAAATCCTTGCCTTTGTTCACTGCCTGTATTCTAACCACTGAAGCAATGTTAGGTCTGGTAAACAACAGGTCCACCTGTATATTTAACACCATGGTAAAACTACTGCACAGAAAGGTGTTGGAAGCTTTTATTTTCATGTGTTTGTACAAGGTTCTTGATTTGAAAAGCTTAACTTTATTCAGTAGGGTTTCTAGAGGAAAAAGCTCTCCCAAGAAGCTGTGATACCACTTGCCTAGTTTATTCTTTATCCTAATCCTCTTCTCACCAAAATCTTTGCTGCTTACTGTGGCAAAGCTGTCTTGCTCACCTCTTCTCTCTGGATGCTTCTTATGTGATCCTGTCTCTTGCCCAGAAGTTGCTGCACTCTCTAACAGGCTAAACAAATCCAAGAATGTTTCTCTAAAAGGATGCAAAATGTTTGAAATACAAAGTTCCCTCCTTTGACAACCATTTTAAGTAACAGTACTGTACTTTTAAAAAAATTATAGCACAAGCATCAAGTTGTCTTTTGGTTTCGTGGTATGTGGTTTGGTATGTGTTTTTTGTTTGTTTGTTTGGTTGTTTTTTTTTTTCCAGTAAATTCTGTCATTTTTATTCATGCATCTCCCTTCTTCTTAATTCATGTTAGCTCATTCTTCACCTCCCTGTCTGGGAACAGAAGTGATGCTCTGTCCACTGCAGAAGCCCTTTGCTTCTCATACAGCGAATCTGGCATTGCCTGCTTCAAGGAGTTCAGGAGATCAACAGAACATCTTTGCTTCCTCATGAGGAGGTGTGGCCTGGTCTACAACCCAGTTACTGCCTTCTCTTTGCTTCACCTCTGCTCTTACCCCACAGATGTACACTTGTGCTGGGCTCATTTGCTATGGTTGCTTCTTGCCTTAATTTTTGTTAGGTGATCTTCAGGTTATGCCTTTATCAGTTATTTCTGAAAAACCAAACTATATAACACTTCTGCATGCCTGCCACAACAGTAAGCTCTTAAAATATCCCCAGCAAGCTAGTTATGATCTTTATCTCTTAAATCCGTGTTGGGTCTCTGTCAATGCATATTTTCCATGACCCCTGCTCATTGTGAAATGCTTGTCATATATCCTTTATGCTGGTATTAAATTAACTTGTCCATATCTCTGTCCATCCTCCTTCAATAGTCCTCAGCTATTATTATAAATACACTGAACCTGTTTGGTTATGGCAAAAATGACATTATGCTTCCAAAACCACTTTCTTAAAACTGTATCTTCTGTCATTATGAGAGAGGGGCATTATTTTTTGTACAAAAAAAGAATCTTCACACACATGATATGAGCTTGTATTAATAAATACCCCAAAACTCCATTTACTTTACAGTCAGAGCAATAGTATTGAGAAATCAATACTGAAGATTCAAGGCAAAAGAAAAGATAGCTACAGAGCCTTCCTTGTTCTGCTTTTGCTTTAAGCCAAACTATGGTTTGAACGTATCTGCTCTGCACTCACAGGACTTTCAGAAACCAGGATTTTGTTGCCATAGGCTGTAGATCATGATTTGAGGGGTTGTCATAATAGTTTTGTGTCAGAATGAGTAAACTGACTGGAGTCTCTTCTATGATTATTTTCTGAATAGTTGTA
This sequence comes from Patagioenas fasciata, assembly GCF_037038585.1. Classification (NCBI taxonomy): domain Eukaryota; kingdom Metazoa; phylum Chordata; class Aves; order Columbiformes; family Columbidae; genus Patagioenas; species Patagioenas fasciata. The sequence continues at coordinate 41,842,341 of NC_092523.1, forward strand.
ATGCTCTAATATTTTTCAAACTTTTGACTAGTGTGACAAAAAACTTTCTCCATTTCCATCTTCATTTCCTTTCAGCCTCTTAGCAATGTATTGCTAGAAGTAGTACTTTGTCTATTTTAATATATGACTAATCTTTTTGGACCATTTCCATTGCTATGTGTGCACTACAATTGCTAACTGTATTATATCATGGAATATGGTATGCAGCAGTCCATCAATCCTCTTTCTTCATCTGAAGGCAGAAAATATATAGTAATTGCTTAATAAATCTGCCTTTTCTTTATCTCAGTCTCCAATTCCCCATTTGCATTTTTAGTAGTTTTATCTTTAGGGCTGACTGGTCATCTAACCAAGACAGGATGATAACTAACTTTTATGGTACAGAAAGCAATAGGATTTTATGGTGAATTAATATTTTTTTATTAATAATAGGTGCTAAATCTTGATGGAATTGTTAATGTCATGCATAGCTCCCACTCCCACAGAACTTGTCTTGGGCAGCTGGGATGAACAGTGTCCTTTCCTTTTGCCTCAGGGTTGCAACCCACGTAAGTTTCCTGCACCTCAACACAAAGAATTCAACAAGATATTCAGGACTGAATTCCAGCAAGATCAGCTTTTCCTCCATTCTTAAGCAACTCTTCTTTGTCAGAAGGATTACCATATTTTTAAAGATACATTAGTAGCATATTATTAGTACAGTTTTTGTTGTTTGTTTGTTTGTTTGTTTTTAATCTCCTACTAAGCAGTGATGGGTTCACCAAGTATGCTCTTACTTTTCTGCTGTAGCAGTAGACATACTGAGTTAGCAGGGTACCTGAAAACAGCTAAAACTATTAGTGATTCCAGTTATTGTCAATAAGTGTTTAAGAAATCTCAAAGTTCTAGCTAAGAATAACAAGGAAAAACTGAAAGGCTTTCAGCTTGTATATTAGTCATATTTTTGCTCTACACCTTATTCTGTGCTGCATGAAAGAAGCTTAAGGCTATTCCATTATCTAGATGAATGTTAGTTTTCTATGCGTTATTTGCCTTCTGAACTTTGTGTCCGAGTTGCGTGATAGGGAGGATTTAGAAGAAAGCATTTATTGCTGGTCTGAACTGGAGACTCTGTTGAGCAGATCTTCAGATTTGATAATGAAAATGTTCAGCATTTAGGAAGCATGAAATGATGTAGAATCCTAAAGCAAATCTTCTGCAAAACAGGCTTTTGTGAACACACTTGACCCATCCTACCCCTCCTACTTTTCAGGCTCAGGTGAGAATGTCAAAGTGAGTTCAAGATGGATGCCTGTCTTCATCTTGAGGGAGATCCGTAGCTTGAGTCCTCAGATATCTCAAAAGATCTTAAGAAATTGCAGTGTAAAGCCTGTTTCGGAAAACTGGCATGATACATCTTCCTGTGTAGGACTAAATCTCATTTCTGATGACAGTAAAACTCTTTAAGACTGTATTTGAGAACATGGACTTAACTGGGCTTTTGGACAATCACAAATCTTGCAAGCTTCTCCTCTCCTTAGATAGATAGAATACATAGGTAGAATAAATAGAATCCTGATATAGGATAAATACATAGCAATAGACAGAAAAAACAACAACAACAACAACAAAACACCACAAAAACTCTAAAAAGCAAACTGGAAAAGCACCAAATGAAGACATTGAGACATTGATTGCATGTGGTCCTGAAGGACTGTTAATAAATGAAAACACATTGCTGATATTTAGTTATCTTTCTTAAATAAATACCCAGAAAGTATTAAAAGAAACCTGTGGAAGACTTTTATAGAACGTTAAAAATTTACTGCTGCTTGCTACTATTGCAATCTACATCAAAATCCAGGAGTGATATAAAGTCCCTTGTTTATTTTGAATTGAGTGCCAAAGAAAGAGGAATAAGCAATTTTGACACAGTAAGCACAATGATAGAACACTTATGCTTCAGGGAACCTAGGAGAAGATTTTATTCCTAGGGGAGTAGAGCTACATAAGGGAATATACAGTGGAAGAATTACTACTTTATATTTCACATTTTCAAAATAATGGGAAAACTAAAAAGAAAAAAGCTTTCTGACTCTAGCCAAACAAATATTTTTTCATGTGATCTCATAACATAATCTTTTTCAGACGTAAGATGGACTATATAGCAACCAGGCTTCCTGTGGTGTGTGGTCCGAGACAGGCTGCGTAAAAGTGTGGAGGCTACCTTGGATCGTTAAAGAAAAATCTTAGTGATGGCAAACAAGCACAGCAAGAGACAGCAATGTATTCTGTACAGAGCAGACAGTTTCTATGACTGTAGATCTTTAAAAGTAGTTACAAGAACACTTAATCCAGACTCATGACAGAATTCATGCTTGAAAGATGGGATAGCCATATCCAGTTAATTTGCTGTCTTTTAGAGAACTAGGTAAGCAAACTATAATCAACGATCTGAGTGTAGTGTGATTGCTCTGTTTGTATATCTCCCTTTACTGCTCTCCTGTAACAGAGAAACAGCATCTTCGTTACTTTTCGGTTTGATTCTGAGTCATCTAGGGACCTCAAATTCCTTTCCATTTTTCAGACTATTCCATTTTAACAAATATTCTCATTGCTTATGTTGGTTTTGATTATTCAGTCTTACTTGATAAAACGTGTCTCTGCTGCCCTGTTTCCTTTTAGCTTCAGTCTGGATTAATTTCACTTATCTCCTATTCCTTTTGCACTCTCCTTTGCTAGGTTTCTTTTACACTGTCAAATTTTGAGCACATTTCCTTAGAGTATTTAACATTATTTCAAAGCTACTTAAAATAAAATAGCTTTGTTTCTTGTGATAGTACTTATACCCCTGGTTGTTTACCTTGAATGACAGTGCTTTAGCTAAGTGTTCCCTAACATCAAACTCACCTGCTTTACTTTATCTGGTTGGGCACACACGTTCATGGATAGCTTTTTTCCACATTGCCTCCTCAGCAAACCAAAAGCCATTGGTACAAATCCTTCTGATTTACCTAGAAGGAGGATCAAGGCTTCTTGTAGGTGTCCCTAGAAATATCTCTGTGTTCCAGAGCTGCAGTTCTCCCAAACAACACCTCTGCATTTTTCACAGGTCTCATGAAACCTCTCCTGCTATTCTACAGATGGACAGCAGCATACATGATTCATCTAACAGGCAAAATGAACACTTGAATATCTTCCCTGTATTTGTTAGCACCTATCATTTCTTACCATTACCATTGACCCTCTTCCTGCACTGCTTTTTGCTATCCATTTTGTAAAATGTGCATTCTGGTATTTTTAGTTCCACATGTTTGTCCTTCAGTCAACCTTTGATATATCTGAGGGATTAGGATATGTGGAGAAGTGTATGTATGGGTTTTTTTCTAAGTACTCAGTGTTTTCTAAATGTCTTAATGCAGGTAAATAAGGCAAGCCAGCCTTTGTTATCCCTGTAACAGATGCATATCAAGGCTTATACCTGTAGATAAACCACAAATTACTTCACTAAATAAAATCTCTGAGGTCTGTTTTTAATGGCTATGCTTCTATAATGATGGCCACAGTAAAAGCCTGGAAACTGCCATGAATAAAACAAATTTAAAATTCGATCATTGTATTTTCTGCCATGTAACAAAAAGCCATTTCTAGGAAGACAAGACTTACATTGCTGACACAAAATAATTTATATGAAGTTGGCTTCTGTGTTCAGGAAGGGAAAAAAATCTAAAGGCAGAAGGCAAAGAAATCAAGCAGTACTTTGAATTATTTTTTTTTCATGCCTATGAACCACTTAATTCTATATTGGTGGGGGTTTCTTTAAAACAAAACACCACACAGCAGAGGCAAAGCAATGAACCAACTTGAGACTTAAAACATGTATTTGAGTACACTGCCCTGCAGAATGTATCTTCCTCTAGCTTGCTTTGACTGATCAGCTACACAAGTGTGAAATGTATAAAGTAGAGACTCAACAGGAACAGAAAAATTGTGAACATGCAATTACAGAATAGTTTGGGTTACAAGGGACCTTTAAAGGTCACCTAGTCCAACCCCCCTGCAATGAGCAGGGACATCTTCAGCTAGATCCTAGGAAAGCATTAAACTTTCAATGACTTCAACAGAGCCAGGTTTTCATCTGAGGAGCCAGGAGCTGCGAGTGGGGAAATTGATATAGACTGTACTAACATACTGCAACTAATGACACATAGTGATCACAACAATCATTGAAGAAATGGGTATGCTTTGTAGGAAGGGAATGCAGTATCGAATGAATATCATATATATATGTAGTAAAACTCTATTTTGTAGTGACCATAGGGATCCTATAGTGGTAAATAAACTCAAATTCTGCATTTAAAAAGAACTTACTTCTATAGTGGCCTTAAATAAATGTTACTTTCATTACCAATCTTACTGCTGGAACAGTAAGTTCATTGTTAAGGCATCAGGGAAACAAGACATTTAGTGTGGAGGTCCTCTGAAGGTCCAGGAACACTGTTTCTCCAAGAGGGCAGGATCCACTTGCTAACTGCTCAGTGTCATCCCTGCAAAGTTCTTGCTTCTTGAGAAGCAGCAACAGCAAGAGGGTTCAGATCAGAAATCAAACTGCATCCTTAGATCATGAGTGACTTAAAAAGGCTGACTCATATGGTGTGGTCACATAAACAAACATGTATTGGCTGCCCAAGGTAGGAGGGATGTTAGCATAGTGCACACTGCATGCCACAGCTATGTATGTATTGAAGGAATAAACACTACAGAGCAATTATGGTGTCATTGTGTATTCCAGACCATATGCAGTACGGGCACAGTTAATGTGACTTAAATGATATGGATGTGGGTTAGACCTTATCATTTGACCATGATCAAAGTCTGGACACAAAACAATGTAGACATGTTACCATGTTCAAATGTGTTAAGTCAAATATACCATAGTCCAGGCAAGGAACAGAATAGGATAATTGTAAACCATATGTTGGTTTTGAGCTATCTTGTAAAACTAACATTAACATAAAATATTATATCCTATAATGATACAGAATGCATATAGATATAATGTTAATCATGGAGCAAAATGCACATCTGGAGAATGGTTTTTTATTTAGTGTCTTTCTAGTTTAGACATATGGGAGTCTGGAAATCACCTTACCCTTGCCAGTGTATATAGTATATGTTTCTGGGTTTTATTGCATTTCTTGTGCAGCTGTGATTTGTGGCCATGTGCATTTTTGCTGATAGGTACTAAGAGTAGGCCAATATTTATAAAGTACTTCTTCTATGCTTTCCTTTTACTAGAGACTTCACTGATCATAATGAGCTGCTTCTTCAGAAAATTAAATACAATTTGGGTGCACATGCCAACAATAATTGTACTTGTCAAAAGAAACAGATAACATTATAACTACCCAAAATTTAATCACAAGAAATGTGATAATTCATATGGGGAATTGTGTTTTACAATTTCTTCCATTTTGTTGGGATCAGAGAAAAAAAAATTACACTGTTCAAGCAAAGCATGCAGAAAGGTATAGAAAGGTAATCACATTAAAGCTTTTAAAATATATTGGTGTTTCCTGCTGACGGAAATGTACCTGAGACTTCAACAATAAAAAGATCACATGAGAAGCTGAAAAAAAAATGATTATAGTTAATTGTTGCATATACTTAATTTGATTTATTTAGGATCTATTTTAAGATTTTTCTGGCAATGCTGCTGGAAGCAAGTATAATGTAGCATATAAAAAACTTTCAGCTGAAGAGGGTGAGATTCAGTTGTTATGTCATGAGTCTAACTCTGAGCTAATTTGTTAAATTGGATTTGTTCCATATTGATAGTCCTACTAGCGAAGTCTGAATCTGGGCCAGATCTTGTATACTAAAACCCACTACAGTTTTAAATTCTGATTTACAGTAACAACAATCAAACTACTTTTTAACAGTATCAGCCCCTTGCTCTAAAAGTAAACAAAAAACCCTGTAAATAACAAACCCAACAAACCCAATATCAACCAATAAAAATCAGCTAAGCAATTAAAGTTACTAACACAAGATTTTTTTCATTTTCTCATTTTTAGTTGGCACTTTCATACTAATGAAAACGTGTTCCTGTTGCATTGCTTGAAGAAACTGACAAAATGTATGAATCTAGACCTATCAGAGACAGACTCCAGATGTGTGAGCCTGGCTGGAGGGGAGCACAGAGAGCTCCAACACTTGGTCACTGTACAGCAAGCCTGGCTGGAGCCTGGGCTGGGTCTGGCAAGGCAGCTTAGCTATGAGCCCTAACTTGCATGCCAGCTCCTCCCAGTGAACATCCTTGTGTTCTGTCCTCCTCTGGTGATATCCTGATATCTTGTGGTATCCCCATTCACTGGTGGCATCTTGATTAGTGACAATGATCACCTGACAAATGTATAAAAACCATGTAGTACAGGAAGACTGTGTGAATGCAAACTCATTACCCAGGGTGGTATCCAACCTTTTCAAGAATACAGTACGGTTAAGCGTTTGCACTCTGTTTTGTGTTGTTTTGTTTGGTTTGTTTTCTGCAGTGTTCTGCAAAGCAATACTCTCATTGTATGATCCAAATTAAATCTGAAAGAGTCAAAACATTGTTTATCATAGTGTTCTTCTTGGCAATACAAAGAAAACTAATACATTGTTTTGCCCTGGAAGGATCTTTGAATTAGATCGATGCATAATAGGGGTAGTACCTGTGGCCTGGGACAGAGAAGAGACTCTGCAGACTTGGCTTTGTATGCACTGATTTTGGGATTTTGCCCTGCAAAAGAGGAAGCTTAGTAATTCAACAGTCTTTCGAGGTTTTTATAACTGCAGTGTTCCCTACCTAGAAATGAAGTTTTGCAGTGAGTGAGGAAATGAGCAGCAACAGGAGGCTTTAAAGAAAACAGGTCACAGCAAAGAAAAACAGGAAGTTTAAATTGAAGATGATGATAAATGCAGTTCAGAATAATGACTATGTACTTTTCATCAAGCCTGATAAAAATTTCTTTGCTCAGCAAGGAAACTTATCAACAGTGCCATGTAACAATCATGGGAGGAGATTCTTTGTACTCAACACCATCTAATGTGTAAAGGAAAAAATGGCTGGTGAGTTAAGTCTTATCAAAATCTGCTATAAACTATTGCTTTTGTTCAACGCTATGAAAACACAAAAGATGCAGAATGGGATCTTTTTTATACTTTCATTTTTATTGTCAGCTATGAAATGTGAGCAGTTATACATGAAAACTGTTCTGCTGACTGGCGTATTTAAATGCTAGTATGACTATAATAACACACCCTGGTTTATATTTCAAGGGTACTTTTCTAAGAACAGAGTAAGTTTCCTCCTTCAAATAGAAGGTCTAAAGCAGTATACAGTGACTTAAAGCTGATATGATAATATACCCCTAAAGAATCCAGCAAATAATTTTGAAGAAAGCAGCTATTTCATGTAGCAAGACCTCTGGAGATGTAATCTAAGAGTTTAGAGCTCTGTAAAAGTACTGATCATAAGAAGAGCTTGACAGTTCTGTAATTTTGCTCTCTGTGGGTTCCTGTGGTGTATTATGAGGTGATTCATAAAACAAATCAGCTACAGATTTAGGATTAGAAACATCTGGACTAAGAGAAAATATCTTTTAATCATTTTTTATATTTATATGGAGTCAGATTCGCTATTGGGTTTGAGGAACATACACCTAGGGAACAGTATCCCCTGTACATGATACTGATTTATCACCAATACATTTCTCAATATTACAGATTTTGTATTACAAGGTAGTCTTAAGTGCAGACGAAGTGAAGCTTTAAGTCCTGCAAAAGTGCATAGGAAGAGGGTAGAAAGATTAAGCTTTTGCCATTTTGTTACTCTTCGTTTTACCTTTAAGATTTTATTTTGCAAAGAGATGTCCGTATTGCTCTGTGATATTTTTTCATCATTGTATTCACATTTGAGGTACAGTAACTTTTGCTTTAAGTTTGATAGCTAACACTATTTTTTCCTTCATCATTTTATTAGCATTGGTGACTGATGAAATAGCTGCAAGTGATGTATCTGATGCTGCCACGCTGTTGGCAGTCTTCATCTGCCACTGAGTTGGTTGTAGATACCAAGGGTGTAATAACAGTTTCTGAGAGAAAAGAAGTTGAGAAGAGTATGCATGTGATTTCTGAATGCATCATGTGTTCCCTGAGTGGTTCCCTATACTTTTTAAATGGTGGCGCTTAATTCTAGTCAAATGCTGCAGGAAATAAGAAGAAATCCACAAGTTAAAGCATTTTGATTAGAAATTTCTCCTTCCCTACCTAGACGGGAGAAAGGTTGCCATCCTACCTGTTTCCTAGCTGGTTTGGGAGCGTAAATTGGAACTCATCAAACACTGCTAGAGCTTAGGGAGATATCGAAATTGATTTTTTTTTTTTTTTTTTTTTTTTTTTTAAGCTATCTCAACAGTTTGGAAATACTGGGAGACTAAATGAAAATGGGACATCATCAGTAAGTCCATTAAAATTTCCCCCTCTATTTCACAAAGCAACAGGGAGCAAGAACAGCTCATTTAGAACCACGTCTTCCAAATTCAGCAATGAAAAGCAAGAGACCATCTTTTTCCATTCCTAATGTCTGCAGGAAGTAGATAAGGGAGAGTTTCATGTCTTCTCTATCCATTTATATTCCTTCCTCCTATTATCTTTTAGTGGCTCTAGTACTTCGGGATGTTGTATTGCATTAAACAGGAGGTCTTCCCACTGTATAACCTTCACAAGGGTTATGCAGTGTTTTCCAGCCTCTTTAGTAGGTGGACTGGATTAAATGAGAAGGGGTGTTTCTCTGGAGAATAACATATTGGGAAATGGGAATGAATGATCTATGAGCTGCTCCCCAAGGAACGGAAGTAGGTAAGGGGAGTGCAATGCTTTAAATGAATTATTAGCATGTGGAAGCTGGGAAACTGAGGAGCTTGAAACCAGTTGGTTTTGCATATGAGGGTCAATGGAGTTTCTTTAACTTATTTGACAAATAAAAGTAGAAAATATTTCTTACTCCCTCCACAGAATAAAGGTATTAAGCTCTTTCTTCACAGAAAGTGGGGAAAAAAAGCAATATGAACATTTTAAGCATGTAAGAGTTATGCAAATAATGTTGGAGTGTGTGTATGCATGAAGATGGGGGAGACAAGGTAGGCACTCATTTTTCCTCCAGCATTTTGGAGATGGTGGATATTAGTTAAAGAATATTTGTAGTCTGCATATCTAATAGATAATCTTTAATATCTTTAAATTACAAATTTTTAGAATAAAACCAGAGGTCCAAATATCCTTGTACATTTTAGAAATTCAGAACTGAATCTAATCCAATGTAAACCAATCTAGTACTAAGACTTTCACCAGTCTTTGAATGTATGATCATCACTGTTAGAAGAATCTCTTAATCTAGGTAATTAATTCTTGTAGTAAACACAAATTCACTCTCTAACTATGTAGAAATAAATCACAGAAGTAAAAATAATATGGGTAAAATAGTCACTTACTGGATAAATGATTAAAGAATTAAAAAAAAAAAAAAGATTGGAGAATTACATAGCAACAAAACCCCTGCAGAAATTATAGACAACTTTTATTTCAGGATTATGGTTCAGAACTTCTCCTTGTAGTGATGGAAAACTGCCACCCAAGATAAAGACAATTTTATGGCAACTTCTGGGATAAATTCCTTGTAGATAATAAAAATCTAGATGAAGGAGAGCCATGTGAAATTTTAATTAAACAAATTTATCAGTGCCTTCTAAGTATTAGATAGTGGGATGAACCACCTGCCTCAACAGAGTGACAGAAGCAGTGCACAATATTACAACACTATCATTTGTTATGATGATAAATGGCAGGGAATATCCAATACTGACTCTGAACATGATCTTTTGAGTAGAGTTGTGGAAATGTTGATATCAGAACCATGTGAATCATTACTTGTATTTGAACAGAAAAGCAGAGCTCTTAGGTTTGCACTGACCCAGGAGAAGCAAGGCCAATGTCCTCATGACAAATATGGTGACTTGTCCCATTCTCATAGGCCATTTGCTGATGGGATATAACCCAGTGACATACCTCTTCAGGACACAGGACAACAAGATCACCATCTACCATTTTAACTATTTCAAGGGAAATAACCAGTTAACAAACTTCCTGCGATTTAATCCTAACTTATGTGTATGATTTAAAAAACAAACCAACTCAACAAAAACAAACAAACAAACAAACAAACAAAAACCCACCACCTTGTTTGGTGCTTGGATAAATATAGAAATATTCTGGGGTTCAACTGTAAGTGTGGAACTACCAGAAATTCACCTTTACAATTTTGGCTTGTCTTTCTTCCCAAGAACTGTACATACTACTCACAGTGACTCTGCTTCAACTATTTTTCCTTGTGATGTTTGAAGGAGGTTATGAAAGGCCACCTGAATATTTCAAAGACTATTTTTCTTAATTCCCCTTATCTCTACTAACAGTTACATCTTCAAAGAACTTTATCAGGAATGTGTTACCTGTTCATTCTGAACTCATTCTTAAACATGCCCGTTTTTCCAGTTTCCATTCATTACCACAGCCATAGTGTCATTCTTAAGAAATTCTCTGAAATTGATGGAAAATTCAAAGGTTTATGGATTTATTTCCTTTGCTTTTAAGCAGTCCTAAACCAGTACAATTGTGTGCCATTCTCTCCCTCATCCAGAATCACTTTGTTCCACGAGTCTTCCTAAAGCAAATGCACAAAATAGAAGGAAGCATTGTGAACAATTTCCACCCAGAAGATACCTTTCAGATGATCTTTTCACCTGGATTTAATATCTCTGAAAATTCTCAAATCATTCTAATAGAGTATGTTCCATTCTATAAAGCATATTTCTGTGCTCAGACTGGGCTGCTTTCAAGCTTATGTTGTGGGCATTTTTTTTCAGCATTACTCTTGCATAGCATGATGACTGTCTGAGATAGGTGTAAGTTAAAATTTAGAATTAGATTTTCAGAATGGACTACCTGTTCATCTTTTTTTTCTTTTGGTGAATGGCATTTATTGGGAACCAGAAGCTCCTCTGAACCGGCACCAGTGGACTTCTGCCTTTAGCATTGAGCACGTGCATATACATGCCCCCACACAGCCTGATATCTGGATGGGAATATCCAAACCCTTTTATTTTAAAAGCCACCAATTATTATTGGCTGCACACAAATTTCTTAGATGTTTTCCTTTGCAAAAAGGGGATCAGAACAGTCAGGACTAGTTTCATTTTGGCATTCTGACTGTGATCAGTGCTAATGGCCAGTACCCCAGGTGACAACATCATTGTAACATCTGTGAGCTAGCAGGTATTTTGTGTAAGTCAGTTCATATGCCTCCTTCTTGTTCTTTTCAGGTTCTTCTAGATGCACAGAAGAAAGGAAAAGGCTTCCCTCTGTGTTGTCAGTGAGGCTAGTAAGCCACAGGTTCAGGTTTCAAATTCGATATTTCTCCTAATCATGGCATAGTCCAATGAGTAAAACACTCAATTTTTTTTTCCCTTTACATTATCTTTTAATTAAATTTACTCAGGAATTGTTCAGTTATACATGATGGCTTTAAAGCTCTTCCTCTTTTCTTTGATTCCCTTGCCACCTCCAGAAGCATCTAACAACAATAAAAACTTCTGTGTCTTGTCTCCAAATCATCCAAGAGTCCCTTATCTCCTCCTAACACACACAATAGCAAGAAATTATCTGACTCATTTGGAGTAGAAGACTAAACAGGATTGTCAGTATCTTATGCACATTCTCTTCTGTGCAAAGACTCAGTTAACACCAGTTAATCACAGAAACCAGCAGAGGAAAAGCCAGTTTTGCCATGGAGAGAGGAGAGAAAAAGCAACCAACCAGCGAATCTGATCAGACACCAGAACAGGGAAATATCAGCCCATCACAGGAAAACCTCCTGCTGATATGTCAGCTCTGCCTGTGGTTCCTATAGTCATGCTAGCTTATAGGTGTACTTGTAATTTTAAAAGTGTTTTAATTGTTAAATAAATGAGGAATATGATTTTTTTACCCAAATAGGGAAAGACCATAAAACAAGGGACAAAATTATAAAAATCATACTAAATGACAAAACCTGTGAAACTAATGTCCCAGTCAAAAGGGTAAAATAAGCTGCATAAGCCTAATGAATGCTGTGATTCTTTTCACTTTGAATTTTGGATTTTTATTTTCATTCCTGAAGCATTGGTGTGTGTGTGTAACACAAAATTCAGGGCAATTTCATTTGTATACAGTTACATAATAAAGTTAGCCTGTTAGACTTAATATAAAATCTATATGAATTTAATTTCAGAAATATCAGTGTCTTAATGTATTCTGTACTTTTAAAAGTTCTTAGCTTTCACAAGTGAGGTCACTGCTATAACATTTTTGTAGATAATTGTTATGTCGGGGAGGAACATTAAATGTTCAGCTGTATCTAACTGGCCATTCTTGAGCTTATGAATAGTCATTTAGAAGTTTAATTTCACCATATTAAATAGAGATACTTTTTTTTTTTTTTCGTCTTGAAATCAACCTTCCCCCCTTCCCCCATCAGTATAGCCTTCTATTGAAGATTTATAAGAAAAAGATGTTTTACTGGCTTGAAATATAGATTAATTGTGTATGGGTAAACATATTATTGTAGACCTTTGTTATCAGTGCTGTCAGATCGTGGGCGAATAAAGGGATTTGCTAAGTTCAGGTACTTAAAGTGGAAAGAGAGGACCAGAATGAGATGGAACAGTAGATATGATTCATCTTTTGAATAGATCAGTCTAAAACATGCACAGGTTCACTGGTACAGTTGGAGTTACTTCTGTTTAGATTTACAGTAGTGTATGAGAATTAGATTAGTGAGTCAAATGTTGCCTTTTACACTCTTGGGAGGGTTTCTTATTTTTCACCTGAAGAAAATGAATTCACAAGCCGAGCAAGACAAAGTTAAAAAGAGACATAGTAAATAAAAGATAAAATCATATTAAATACTCCATGCACTTATTGTTGTATTGTGAGAAAGCAACTAAAGCAAAGAAAAATAAGCTGTAAAAAAGAAAGTAAGTAAAGTCAGCATATCATCACTTATAAAGAGTTGGCACACTCAGTGAGGTAACCATCCATAACAGAAAGTGCTACACACTAACTCCTTTCAGTACTGCATTTCGAAAATTTGTGACAAACATCCTTGTATAGAACATCATTCCATGACTGTTTATCAAAAAACATTAGGATCAAATTGTGATCTTACATTATATTATGAATGGAGAAAGATGGGACTATTTGCTCTGTAAATCCTGGTTATTTCCCTAGCTGCATTCTAGTTCCTGGAAGGAAAGTAAATTGCTTTGGATCCAGCCTGTCTCCATATTTTGGGTGGACCAATTCAGAGTGATTTACTGATCTGACTGCTAGTTTGTTCTGTTTGGCTAAACTTAATGTTTGTTTGCCTTGGTGAAAATTTCCACATGCTTTCTCATTCAGATTTTCAGGGACTATAACCTTCTCATCAGGTATTCCAAGAACTATTTCAAAATGAGTTTTCCAGTTGTGCATCAGATAACAGTATTAGTTGCCTGCCATATACCCACTGTGCTCTGAAAAACACATTTGAGGTTGAGCTAATGGCCATCCAGTTGCAGAAAGAAATATGGCATAGAGCAATGTTAGAATCGATTGGACTGTGCAATATCATTACAACTTGTATAACAATAAAACAAAGTGTTTAACTAGTAGCATGAGTTAAAATCTGACCTGTATTGACCACAACTTGGGGGAAAAATCTGAGAGCATATGCTTTTGGTATGAGACAATATTCTGAAGCTTTTTTTTTTTTTTAACTTTCTCAGAATATTCTGATTCTCTCAAAAATAGTACTATTTCCTTATGCAGCTGTCCCATTTTTTTCATCTTAAGAGTTCATTTACACAGAAATGTTTTCAACTCTCTGATTTTGCTGTGTTGTAGGGCAGGCTACCTCCTTTGATGTTGTGCACATTCTGAACATTTCATTAGGTACTTCAAATACCTAATCTGCAATAAAGTTTTTCAAGGAGCCTACTGCAGAGGAAAAACATTGATTAAACTTGTGTTTATTTCTTTTTAAATTCAGAATAATGCATTTCCTGCTTACTTTGGTGATTCTCTTGCACTCATATTTTATTGATTCGCTTTTGTGAACAATCCATATTTTAAGACTAACAAAGCACTCACTTCCCCATAGCAGTTCTTGTGACTGCTTGGGGTCCTTTCAGTTGTTCTTCTGGTGGTGGCTGGGATTTTTGTCATTCTAATTGGGTTTCTATAATATTAATAACAGAAGTAAGTTTTAATTCTGATTATGTCTTGCCTTTCTCCTTCATCATCTTTTCGGAGTTGATACATAATCCTAGAACAGTTGATATTTTGGATTTCACAAGATTTTCTAAGTCACTTTTGTTATGTACATGTATGGAGTATATGTATATATGGAACACCAGAAGACACATATCTCATGAAAAAGTACAGATTAAATTAATTCTAAGTAAACTTTTCACTTTGGAACTCACTCTAGTAGTTTTACAAATATCTTTTATAGGAATGCAAGGTCGTAGCCAGAGATTATCGAAGTCAGTAGAAAAAGACTGTTGTTTAGAGACTGATATTTTTTCTACATTTTTTAAAGGAAAAATTAAAAATTTTTAACATTAAACTGGTTTTATAAAAAAAAAAAAAAACACAGTCTTACAGACATATTGAAAATTAAAACTGTTTTGCTTTCCACAAATGTACTTTTAGAAAATCATGGGACTAACAAAGTACATTAAACACAGGATGTTTCTTGACAACTTTAATCTGAGTTAGAATTTTTCTGATTTTTTTCAGATTACTGAAAAATTGCAAGGCTTAGCGGAATACAAAATAAATGTATTGAACGTAATCAAAAGAATCAGCTGAAAAAACTGCCTTGAATGAATATCCTTTAACTGGCAGTTAATCAGTTTCCAAATGATGCCCACTACTGTCACAACGAGAAGTTGTAATTTGAACAGGAGCAATGACGTGTATGCAGTGGATAGAGAACTGAAACTCATAACTTAGTTTCACTTGTTCTGCCTGTCCAGGATGAGATGTTGTGTTGCCCACTGCCAGCTGCTGCCTGTGTAAAACTTGAAATAAAAGGATCGAGAATGAAGTGAAATTCTGTGGCAAATAAGAAAATATGGCATAAAAGAAAAAATAATAGAATGTTCTGTTAAAAACAGGAGCCTTGCTCCTGGGTTAGTAGACGTTCAGAGATTAATATAGTCTTTAGAAGTATTTTATAATAGAATTTAATTTTAAAACCTAGATTCTAAAGAAACTAAAGAGAAAACAACATAAACTATTCTGATAGTTTTTGCATAAATTATCTATCAATACCCACTAAGTGAAGAAATATTTGATTCGTTTTTCCAGTACTAAGAAGGGTAATGAACTAGTCTTCCCAGAAGAAATAACAATCATGAAAAGACTATTGCAATGAAAGCATCCTTTAGTAATAATTATCTTATTTAGTCAGAAATTAGCCTTAGTAATAGGATTTAGATTTAAATTACTGCTACCCTTACCTGCCAATCGTCATTCAAATATAATTGTATAGTAATTTCATGCCACTTTAATATTGCCGTATTTTCTAATAAAACAACATTGTGTGCTTTCATGCCTTCATCTTAATTACATGTATGTGGAAAATTGCTGGAGGAGAAAACAGACATATATGACTTTTTAAACTAACTAATATTTCCTGTGAAGAGGTGGTTGTTACCATAGAAATGACCTCTGAGTTTTCCAGCTGCTGTACTTAAAAGTAACTGCTCACGCAAACATCCCACTAGAAGTGGAACAACAAAAATAACTCCAAAGAGTGTAACTGACCTACCAATGTTCACAAAGTGTCCTTTAATCATACAACAGGTTGGATGAATGGCCAAACCATAAGATTACATTTTCTTGCTTTTACTGTATGTTGTGTTTACCAGTGTGTCAATAAAAAAACATATACCTAGTTCTCAGCCATAAGTCAGATTTTTTTAGTTCTCCCTGATGTTATAGAATTATCTGTGAAACAGATACACTAGATTAAAAAGGATTAAGTGTTATGAAAAAAATTAAAAATATTAATTTGTTGATTGTGAGATCCCACTGATTTTTATGCTCAAACCTTCTTTTCTTAAAGTCTATTTTGATGGGAAAAAGCAGGCAGCCCAAATTTTAGTATCATTGTTGTTAACTGGAAAACCTGAGCATCTTTTTAATAATAAGCACACTTTGTATGTACATTTTTGACTTTGATGTTTGAAACGTCTACATGCATACTTTGACTATGGCTGAAGTTTAGGCATTGTTAATACGGCTGTCACAAATTCACAACTTACTTTGAAATACTGACACTGAAAGAAGACAAACTAGGAAAACATGATTAACCACGCAAATATGCAGAAGCTAAATTTAGTGTTGTTCATCTGAACTCCAGGGTCTCTGTTGTTTGTTTGTTTGTTTGTTTGTTTGTTTGTTTGTTTTCTGGTAAGAAAGAAAAATGTATCGGGTTAAAAATATTTTATGTTTATGTTACAAATTAGTGGAGCTTCTTGAAAATGTTATATCTCCAATGGCAAAGTTTAGCATACTTTATGTAGCAAAAATAAATTGTATGTTTGTAGTAAATACTTTGCATTTTGTGAATGCTTTGAAGAAAGAGTTGTTTCTTGAGGACCATTTGACCTTTTTGTGTGTTTTACTACAATCTTAGAGACTCTGCAGCATGTTGTTCTTGAGGGAAAGAAGGAAGTGGGGCAGACGCAGAAGGACACATTGCCTCTTTTGACACTGTACTACTGTCCAAGGGCCAAGGTCACTGAACAGTTGGAAGAAGTATGACTTGATCCAGTGTAAGGAAACTGATGGGCAGGTAGGATTCTTTCTGCCATTAAGATACACTTTTAAAAGTCTTGTACCCTTCTGGCACCTGGGGGACAGAGTGAAGAGCTAATACAAGGAGAATGAATAGAAATTGCTTCAGACTGCCATTTCACATATAAGAAAATGTATGTTATACTAAGTGCTTCTGTGTCAAAACCTGCTTCCTACAGCCATAGAAAACCAAAAAGGAATCCAGAAAGATCTCCCAGGTTCTAAAAGCTCTCTTTTTGCATCCATGTCCACTTTGGGGAATTCTGCCACTAAACAGGTAATGACAGCGTGTGCTAATCTAGATGCTATATTTGATTTAACTTCTTGTTAAAAATGTCCCCCTCAAGAGAAATTTTGTCAGCAGATGGGAGGATACTCCTGTGCCCCTCCATGCCTTCACCTAGCTTGTTGTAGAGGAGAAACACTTCACTTGGAGAATTCAATGTGCTCAATCAAAGGAGTTGTAGTTCCTTTTCTCATTATGATCTTATCCCGTATCATCTGGGCCTTTCCCCCAAACCTGTGGTATTCCAAGGCTCTCTTCTCTCAAAGGTGGGACCTGTACAGTCAACAGTGTTCCCACTTCTGTTTTAGAAACAACATGCATGGTTTCTGTAGCATTTTATCTGCTACAACACTATGTGTTACCTTAAAAATGAGAAACTTGAAGGTAATGAAAATACATAATTTTTTCAGGACGTATCAGGCACTTGCCAACTGGCTCTGCACCCTGTGAACTGGTGCTTCTCTGTTCCTGAAAAACAGCTTGGCTGCATTATGATATAGACACAACAATTAACTGTGTGTGCCCAAAATTTCCAGGTAGCGAGCTTGCCTCATCTGAGGCTTCCGGCATGGAAACACTAAAATATAAGAGCTGCTTTGAAAGCATAAAGGCAACATGCAGCTCCCTACTGCTATCTGTAAGTGTGCAAGTGGTTTACAATAGGGATGATAGTTATACGGGATGGGGATACTGGATCTCACAGAAACGTGATTCTAAACAAAGCACAACACAAGAGACAACACATCCCAAGATACCAGAACTGTGTTGAGGGGTAGACTCAACATGTCATTCCTTAATGCTGTTTATATGTACAAAGTATCTTTGGGAGTAGTAGTGAATCACTGAGAGATTTATCTGATACCAATATGTTTTTATGGAAAATGTATGCTGTGCTCCAACTCTGGAATATGACACTGTTTTAATAAAAAAGACAAATATTAAGTGGGAAGAAAAAGTTGAAAGCAAGCTGTTCCTTCAACTGCTAGATGGAAGAAGTTACAAAAGTCTTTCATTTGGTGTGCTTGGCTGAGGGAGACTTAAAAGAATGCCTTGGAGTGCCAGGCATCCATCATATATTGTGATGGAATGCTAGTAGAGTCAAAAAGGGTAATTACTGTAATTGTTTGCTGTAGCTGGCTCAAGTACACATAGTAAATGATCTGCAGAAGTCCATTTTAAATTAGGGCTCTGATGCAGTGTGTTATTAGAACCATGTAAGAACACTTAAAAACAACTTTAACAAAAACCAAACACACTAATGTTCAAAGCTTTAAAAGGTAGTTATAATTAAATTTTGAATTTTAAAAAAGTTGAGCGTGAGCTTTCTGCTTAACCTTTTACCATATCTGAACTTTAGTGCTATTTTCTAAGTAGCGAGATAGTGATATGGCTGCTGTCTTGGCTTGGGTGGATGGCTTTGCTGCTTCCAACTACACCGAGCTGCCTAGGGAGTACAACCATTTCCACAGATGTGGAGATTTCCTGGGTATTTTTGCAACATTTGTGTTTGCTGCCTGATACTGACATGCTATACAGTTGCACTTCTCATTACATCTCTGTGTTGGGCTATTTTCTCCAGGAAGCATTTCTTTTGATCTTGTCTCCCTTGCTATGTCAGAATTACAACCTATACATGAATTTTCCTTTTGTTTTCCTAAAAGAGGATTTATTATGATCAACGAATTTGGTTTTGCTTAAATCTTTTGCAGAAAATATTATCTGTAGGAAACAGTAGTAAAAAATGTTCAGCCATACTGCATGAAATTGCCAACAACAGCAGTGTCTGATTATATGACCTACATATTTTGTCCTTTAACAAGAGGCGGCCTTCCCCTTGCCAAATATTCTGTTTTGGTATGCACACCTACACCGATCTGTTAATTTGTGATAGTCTTACACTTTCAAAAATTGTCAGATTTCCTTGGTATCTGTGGGAAAATTGCAGATTTTTTCAAGCACCCTAAGAAGAAGAAGAGCTGCTAATGTCACTACTTCGTTTCCAGCTTCTAGTGTCTCCTCAGGAAGCTCACATTTACAAGGAAGGCTATGGGACTACATGGGACTAGCAGAGTGTTAATGCAGTGCGATATAGCATACTACTTGGATTTTCACTGCAGTGCTGGAGCAGGGAAATGATGTGCTGAGAGGAAATACAAATTATTCTAAAGACAGATCTACACAAATAATTTCTACTGACTTTAAAACACTAGTTGTTAGGAGTTGCTTAAGGGTGCATGGCTCTTATTGATGTTCTTGCATTAGCTTCTCAAAAACCTGCATTCTTAAAACACATGTGCAATCACACTGGTATGTCAGAAAAGCTGAGGATAACTGTAAAGGCACGAGTTCTAGCATCTGCAAGCAAAGTTTCCAGGACCACGAATTTTTATAGGTGTCACTAGTCATAGGGCAAGGAACCAAGAAGACCACTCCCATTGTCAAGTAATATCTGTTTTATCTAAACAAATGACTAAGAATGAAATAAAATATTTTCATTTAAAAATTAAAAAAGGAATAGAAAAAATTATTGCTAGTACAGGAATTGTAATAACTTGGCTTGCACCTCTAAAACACATCTTGACTGATGTTAAAAAAAAAAAAAAGTGATTTTCAGTTATCACTAGGGGGCACTCCTCTCCTAAATACATTAGGAGAAAGGCACATAGTACATTCCTATGAATAGGTTTTCTCGGTGAGATGTTAAGATGCACATGGGTCTATTTAAAGAGTTTTCTCTATTTCTAGAATTAAATGCTTAAAAGGTAAGGATATGTTGGTAATTAACGTTTTGTAATGTTCCTTGAATTTGGGGATCTTTGACTAAATTCTATTTAAAAATGAGTTTAGAAACATTGGTTTCTATTTTAAAAAATGACTGTGTATTGAGGAACTGGTCTGTTTAATGTATTCTCCTTGATTTGTGTCAGTTCATGAAGATTATTACCAAACAGCTTACTACTGCTTAGAACTCAAAGATACTCTCATAAGACCGTCATGCTCTTAAACTTCATTTTCAGTTTGTAATCATTAACTTAACATTAGCTGATACTTCCTTATTCATTATCCATATGCTTTTTAAGAAATTTATAATTTAATAGTCTTTGACTTAAAGTAACAAAAGATAAAAGCTTTCCAAATATTCAGCATATGTAAATTGTTAACTGTTAACATTCTGTAGACCTTTAACCCAAGTGTGTATCTGATTCCCTGTGAGCACGTTGGCACTGTATGTAGGACAAAATTACTTAATTTCCAGCTGTATAAGCAGCTTGAAAGGGAGTAGATCTGAATAGAATCAGAGAAATGGAGAAACAAAAGGAAAAATAAAAGGGAGTAGTGGCACTATAAGACATGGAACAATGTTATAAATCAAACCCCTTGGATTTCAGTAGTTACTTTTCAGTTTTGTTTGCTATAAGCTCTTATAAAACCTCAATCCAAAATATATAATAAAGGATTACAATAACAGGCATTTTAATCAGTATGTCTGCATGCTTTTTCAGGTTAGGAAAAACACATTGAAGAAGTTATGGAAAGAACAGTTATATTTTAAATACCAAGTATATAACTAAGAGAAAAGCATTTATTGCGTGCTCTGTAACTGCCTGTCTTTCTATATTCTCTGTGTACATGGTCTAGGATCAGGGATAATGAGATTCAAACATAATTTCAGGTCTTCAGTGATTAGCGCAGACTTCTGTCATACATAATGTGACCAGGTATATATCAATCAATGAAGTCTATTCATTTAAGGTTCTGTGTGGAAGACATAATTTGCTTCTGTCATTCTAATTCTATGGACCATTTTTGGAACAATCTCTGAAAGGAGGCATCAAGATGAAAATTTCATAAGCACAAGTTCCATGACACTGTCTAAAAATGTCTGTGTCACATCCATCAAAATATTACCTATCACCATAGCTCCTGTTTTGGTCAGAGAACTAATGTCTGCTCAAAAATTGTGGAGCTAATTTTCATACTAGTGATATAGTTACAGGTGGATGTCTAAAATCGAAAAGCTCGATGTCATTCACTCACTACTAGTTTTCAACTTCTCTTGGTAGAATTGTAGAATCATTTCAGTTGGAAGAGACCCTCAGGATCATCGAGTCCAAACATAACCTGACCTAACTCTAGCACTAAACCATGTCCCTAAGAACCTTTTAAACATCTCCAGGGATGGTGACTCCAGCACTCCCCTGGGCAGCCTGTTCCAATGCCTGACAACCCTTTCTGTAAATAATCTTTTCTTAATATCCAATCTAAACCTCCCCTGGTGCAACTTGAGGCCATTTACTCTCATCCTATCACTTGCTACTTGGGAGAAGAGACCAACACACTCCATGCTACAACCTCCTTTCAGGTAGTTGTAGACAGTGATAAGGTCTCCCCTCAGCCTCCTTTTCTCCAGGCTAAACAGCCCCAGTTCCCTCAACTGCTCCTCATCAGACTTGTGCTCCAGGCCCCCCACCAGCTTCCTTGCCCTCCTCTGCACTCTCTCTAGTACCTCAATTTCCTTATGATGAGGGGCTCAAAACTGAAAACAGTATTCAAGGTGGAGACTCACCAGTGCCAAGTAGAGTGGCACAATCACTTCCCTAATCCTGCTGGCCACTCTGTTCCTGATACAAGCCAGGATGCTGTTGGCCTTTTTGGACACCTGGGCACACTGTTGGCTCATATTCAGCCGACTGTCAATCAATACCCCCAGATGCATCTCTGACAGGCAGCTTTCCAGCCACTCTTCCCCCAGCCTGTAGCATTGCCTAGGCTTGTTGTGACCCAAGCGCAGGACTTGGCACTTAGCCTTGTTAAACCTCATACAACTGATCTCAGCGCAATCATCCAGCCAGTCCAGATCCTTCTGTATGGCCATCCCATCATCTTCCAGGAGCAATTTAAGTGAAAATGTATTTTTTTATTGCGAGTCTCTCTCAAAAAGAAAGGATTGAGTCATCCCAGCATTGTGACTCTGAGATGTGGTCAGCAACGTAGAAGATTGTGGAGTAATGAAGAACAAGGATCTTCTTCATCTTTGATTAAAAGGAGGTATTCTATCATGTGGTTAAAACTGTTCCTATTCTGCAATTCTGAAGCTCTGGGACAGACCCTGTTATTAGGAACAGGTGATCCCTTGATAGAGTCCTGATAAACACAAGGCTGAATGCTATGCAGTATTTTGGAAAAACTGAGACATTAATTTCTTAGAATTTGTCTGGATTTGTATATTATGATGAATGCAAAGCAATCCCTTATTGAAAGCTGTTGATAGCTTCGGGTTTGGATTCTCAAAGATGTTGGCAATTATCAACTCCCATGTTCTTAACTTTCTCTTTTCCTATCAAGTGTATGAATCAGAGTGGCATGTGAAAATTAAATTCTTGTAGAGAGTCCAGAGCTGTGCTTACACAAACAAGCAAAAAGTCCTAGAAGGATGAGCTGCCTTTGTCTTTTGTAGTTCAGCAGTAATTTCTTTTGGTATTTAGAAAGACTATGCTGGGTATAAGAACTTTCCCTGAAACATAAGCAGTCTCCTTGAGATGCATGCTGGAGCTTGGAAGAGGTACTCTAGAGGTTTTTGGTTTTAATCTGTGATACAGGGTTACTATGTGTTCTGCACAATGTTTGAAGGTAAAAGGATGTCTGAGATCCTTGGTGTTTATGTCAATGATGTGAAATAGAGGGGAAAACAAACAAACAAAAACCCAACCACAAACCAAAATCAAAACAAACAAAAAATTAACCAGCCAAAACCCCAAACAAACAAAAAACCTACACAAAACCAAACAAAATGCATAGTAGTGAGTGATCAGCATTACTTGCTGTTATATTATCATGGATTGGTATAGTTATGCTGGGTGTGATGTAGGTTAATATACTAAAAGGAAAAATTATAATAATTGATTATGGTGACATATAGAAAAATCGTGACCTTTAAAATCTTTTAAAAAATTGGAGTGCTATGTTATATAATAACATATTATTATTTTACTCTAATAAATTATGAAACTACTTGGGCACCTGCTGTTTTAGTAAAATATCCAAAAAAGGACTCTTTAAAGACCTATTAACTGAAGGTCAGTTTACAGCCTAGCTGCATGTGAAGAGAGAGAAAGGGAAGAAGGAAGTTTCATCAACTGGCTTAAGAAATTTCTGCATTTCTGTTGAGTTCTATAGGAGTCTCTGGAGGAACTGAGGTCTACTGGTGGGATTCCATCTGCTGAATCTAGACTGCAGCTCAGGTTACCATCAATCTTGATGTGAACATCTTCACCTCTGTTTGTAGAGGCACCATACCATACCAAAATATGGTGTAGAAAACCGTGCCCTGCCCGTTCTAAACCAGTAGAAACTATAAACCTGTGACCTCACCAGTATGGTCAAATCTAGCTGGATTAAAGTCTGGATAAATTATAGACTTTTAAAGGTCTATGCTCATCAGCTTGTGTGGAGGGGCAAACAACAGATTGAGTAATGTCATCTTTTTTTCTGTGCCTCCAATTTTCCATCCATGGCTATGGATTTTTTTGAGGCAGCATTTGTTTTTAGGGACTTTGAACACTGAAGCAGGACTGAAGTAATAAAATTTGTTAATGAAGTTATTTTTTGCACATGGACTGGTAAAAACTTTAAAACTATAATCACTCATTTACACACTAACATCTTTAAACCACATTTTAAAAATACACATATAAGAAACATTTATTCCCAACCTGTATATGTACATCTATTTGGTATAGCATGGGTCTATCTAAAGAAGAAATTAGTTGCTAAGATTGTGGAAAAACTGCCATTTTGGGGGCATTTAGGTTTAAGATTAGATTTATGGTAATTCTCCCAGTGGTATCCTGTGGCCTTTAAGCCAGATCATCCTAAAGGAAAATCAACCATTATGTAAAGGGCATGCAAGTTTCCAACAGATTTATGAACTGCTTTCCAGACTCCTCACTATGTGTAAAACCCTTTTGTTCCTTTCACATTTTCTTTCATGTCAAATCTAGGTGGAAAGTTGATGTCCTAAAACTTTCTGTAGAATCCAAACTTTAAAAAGGCCTTTTATTTTAATTTCAGTGTTTTGATTGCCCTGAACTAAAATGTTAATTTAATCTGAATATTCAGAATTTCAGTCAGTCAATTTGCATCTACTGGTATTTCTAAACTGCACCTTTATTGTCTAAACCCTTTGTGTTTCTATACTCTATGTTCTGCCTAAGAAGCCAGATGGTTAGAAATTTCCAGGTCATTGACCAGGCTCTGTGGGGAAACTACATCTTCTACAACTCATCATGGTCTGCTTTGAGGTTTAGACACACATCTGGCCCACAGAGACTCGGACTCTGAGGAACTTAGTCTTTGAAATACAACAACTACTAATTGCAGCCAATTAATTCTGACCAACCTGGATTCTTAATATTCTGTTATTTTTTGACAAAACTAAATCTTTCAATTTGGTTGAATAAAGTGAATAATTATTATTTTGCTATGTGAAAATCCCCACTGTGTATGCAGGATTAGCATCTCACAGGAAAAAAATACTCTGTGGAAACACATTCTGTTTAACTGGATTATCTGTTAACTGGAGTACCACGGAACTGGAGTTCCTTTCCTCAGTTCCTTAAGTGTGATGTGGGGGTTTTTGTTTGTTTGTTTTTCCTTTGGAAACTTGTTTCTGGTTTTTGATGTATCAAAGGTACTGAAAAAATTGAAATAGTAACAAGAATGATCATATAGCAAAATATTTAGCTCCTAGATGTCCCAATTAAGACAAGCTGTTACTGGTGAAACACTGCTGTCAATTCAAAATGAGCAAATGACCAGTATCAGAGATTTGGCTGGACATTGCAATAATCTATAAATTTGTGCCTATCTACTTCTAATAGCTTCATCAACCCTTGTAATCTGGAAGGACAACTGTATTCTACAGCAGTGCCGTTTGTGGTGTCGTTCTTGTTCCACATAAATTCTCCACTACTGAAATAGACTGCATATATGGTTATTTATTAAGTTAAAAATACAAACAAAACAGCCAACTGAAGAAAGTGAGAGGACAAGGGAGATAAGAAAAGGATGGATAGGAATAAGTAAAAGAGAAACTAGGTATTTGTATTCTGAATATCATAGGAAAGGAAATTAATGGAAAAGAAGTGATTTTTGGAAGACAAGTGACAGAAAGATGAGAAAGGTATAGGTAGTTTTAACAAATGAAATGTCTGCAGACAGAGCCTGTGAAGCAATGTGTGTCACTGAAAGGCTTTGTCTGTCAGCAAATTTCATATGCTGTGTTTCAAAATTGGATAGTAATGTGCAAAACCTCTTCTGAGTTACATCCTAAAAGTCCCACTTCATTTTTTGCAAGATTTATGATGAATTTCATTTACTTTTAAATTATGCAGAAAGTTTAATGATTAGAGCATGAGTTTATTAAAAAACGAAATAAGATTGTTTCAAAGACCTACACTGCATATCCAGGTTATTTGTACAGAAATTGTACATAAATATGTAGCCTTCTCTTGCCTCTAAATGATTTGGTAACAAGGTAAGACACATGGCATGTGTAATAGTGCCTGCAGGCCCAAAACAAATTAATGTAATGGGAACAAATGTGTAATTTTGTCAAATTATGTATTTGATTAGAAAGGGACTTGGCTCCAACAGAAGATGTGGTTCTGAAGAACAAAAATATTCCAGTGAAGTAAAAACATGTAATTCTGAAATGTCTTATGTAGGTATAGAAACAGAGCTAAAGAATAGATATAGTTGTGGAATTTCATAGCAGAACTCGCTTGCATATATGCAGCCTTCGAGATTTACATCAAAATAAAGAGTTACTTTAGGTGAATAATGCATGGCAGGTTTGACCAAACTCTAAAACTTGCATCACTGTGGCTAGCTAATTCTATATGCTAATTCATCGACCTACAGTTAGTCAATAAAATATTGCAGGTCAACCTGTCACTGTAAGATGCAGGATACTTGTCAGGGGAACAACTTTGTCCAGCTGCCGATGGAAGAAAGGGGCAAGATGGTTTTTATGTTTGATTGGCTTAGTTTTTGCTTTTGTGAAGACTTTAGTTCCCTTAAATAGTTATGCTGTTGGAATTTCAGAAGATTTCCATCTTTCAGAAACATAAGATTAGGCCAAATTAGCAGCTAACAGTACTCTGTAGCTACCCAAGGTTTTTTGCTTTCTTTGTTCTCCAAAAACATACGCTTAGTTCTTTTTATTTCTCACATAAAACATTTTCATAAAGAATAACTTTTTCCTTAATGACACTTTATTATGAACATTTTTAGACATTATTAGAATTCTCTAGATTTTATGAAATCCTCTGTAACAGTCTTGATAATATGTCAGTGACTACATCAAAAGTGTGTCATATTCAGGAGTTATAGCTGTGTCCAACAGACAATAACCAAGTTTGTTGTATTGTGTCCAGTGTTTTGGATACAAAAAAGCATACATTTAGCAATGAATAAGATTTCAAAAAAAACCCTAAAATATAAACTAATATAAAGCAGAAAATTTCTGTATTTGATACATATATTTGATACATATTTGAGTAAACTTCGTCATTTTGATCCGTATTTTCGTAAAAGAGGAAAAAACTCAGTTTTGTCCAAGAAAAAAAAAAAAGAGAAAGTGGTGTTATGCAGAATGTTGAAAAAATGAAAAATATCTTAGTATTAGAATTTTATTAGTCATTAAATCATTTTCTTGCTTGCCACACTATGTATAGGCTAGAGCTATTGTTAAGAGAGACATTCAAGAATTTTAAGAACCCTGTCTCCTCAAAATAAGATGTAAAAGCAGACAATGGCTTGTGGTCAGGGAGAGTAAACATTAGAAAGGAGATTAATTAGCATGCCAAAAGAACTTTACTAAGATGAAGAGGCTACAATGGGGCTGAATATCTCCAGCTGTGCAGAACTATCAGAAGGAGGAAAAAGTGGTAAATGAAGAATCAAAAAGGACCCCTACCTGTTTAATCAACCACGATGATTAGAATAATTCATAGATTTTTCAAACTGTATGATGAAGAGACATTTCTTAAGAGATGCTGATGATCTCCACAAAAAAGGAAAAAACAGAGCTTGTTTCAGAGAGACAAATTTCTGCAGATATGTGGCATGGATTTTTTTCATGCCATTTTCATTCTTATTCAAAAGAATGAAGACCTAACCTGCATAATTAACTATCTAGGTTGGGATTTGTAAAAAGCTGTTTCATTACATACTTCATCCTCTAGCTTTTTCTGCACTCGAAATGGGTACTCAGATAAGCTATACAAGTGGATTTTTAAACTTATTTCAGACTACAAAATCCATAACTAAATAAGGTCACCTAGCAACGATATACTTTTCACATCATAGTTCCATCCATAGAACCTTTTGTAAAGCATAACTCAAGTGTACCTCAGTACTTCTGACCAATAAATCTGGGCTAACAGGAAACTTTCAGTGGGTAGGAGAAGTAGCTGTTTCTTTTATCCTTATTTTTTATTTTTGCTTGAGGACGAAAAACATGTGTGGAAGACCTTCTCCAGTCATATACTTTGGAAAAAAGAAACTATAGGAGATATGAATTAGAGAACTGCTGACCTACTCCTTAAACTTCTAAGATAATTATAGAAAATCATGAAGTAAACACTTCTTCTCCTCTTGCGACCTGAAGTGACAAAATCATACAACTCAACCGAAACATCATGTAGCTCCTAATATGCACGCTCTTAATGACAAAGTTCACAAAAGCCAAAAATATGACTTTTTGAATGTACTGAATTATAACTAACACAATGGAATCAGGGGAATACTGTGGCAGTTGAGCCCACTTTGCTGATAAGGGACTCTGAACTCACAGATGTTCTTACTAACAAGAAAGAAATCTAGAGAAGTCAAAGCTTACAAAGGTACCTATGTCCTACCCAACTTCTGGATTGTTTCTATTGAGATTTTATGGTGTAAAATGGTTAAAACAAGTTTTTAGCCAACACACAAAGCTCTACTAGCTGCCCAATGCTTTTTGCTGCTTAAATGGAGTCAGTTCTGAAAATCCAACCTCAGCTGTGGAAGCTGAGTACTTCTGTATAAGGCATATCTGTATAAACAAAATAGAGATGCCTTAACTAGGAAGGTGTTTTTTCAAGGAGATTTTGAATAACACATGAAGGTTTTAACAGGCATTGCTTTAACATGACTTCAGTTAAAGAGTCCATCCATCTTATGATGTTATGACTGTTTTCTTCACAGAATATCTACTGCATCAAGTGTTTGATTTGAAGGGGTATGTCTGGGACTAGGGCATAGGGAGATGCTTTTCTCTTTCTGGAAGCTGTGCTGTGTGCCAGGAGAAATTCCTGGGTAGGAAAAAAATCTGATTTTTTCACAGAACTACTGAGAACACTCAGATAAGAAGAATTTTGAGTTAATAATGAATAAACTGCATCTAAAAGATTTGACATGCAGACATGTTAGATTGTTCTTGGCATCAAGATGCTGCATATTATTGTGTTCTACATTTTAACATACAGTTTAAATTGTTCACTGGATATGAAAAGTTTTGACATTTTGAACATCAGGAATTTTCCTAGAGATACAACTGTAACTTTGACTACTGAATATTTTTAGTTGTTATCATTGTCAGAGTGAAAAATGAAGTTTTCATATCTAGATAAGGTATTTTTCTTGGATAGGCTAGTTCAAACAGGAGCTGCTGAGGCTGGTGTGGCAGTTAAAGTTCTGCAGCTTGTATTATATAAAAAGCTCAGTCCTTCTGTATTTAAAAACTTTGGATGAAGAACTCAAACCCCATGAAGCTCTCTTATTTTTGAAGGCTTGAGTTCCAGGATTTGTCTGTGTGAACTCTAGTTGCATCTGTTGTGATAGCTGGGGCTTTACAGGATGGTAGAAAGATTGGGTAAGATGTCAGGCAGAGATGTCACACCAGAGTTGTTCTTTTTTTCAGTTCTAAGCCTGTGAGGACTTTGCTCTGGCCTGTCTTGAAGTGGTCTTCTGCTCCTCATCTTTTACAGGCCCATTTATCTGAGACTCGTTCTGAAGTGGATATAAGCTCTCAATAAGCATGGATGTGTGGTTAATGCTGACCACCTGAGCTCCTGTGCTCTCTGTATCTTTGTAGTTTTTGGCTTTTTGACAGTAGTTGTGTCAGCAGAGATCCACAGATGTTTAACAATCTAATCATAATCATGAAGAATGCAACTTGGAGCATTTACCTCACTGCAAAAATATTAAGGATTAAATTGCAATAATAGGAGAAGAATGGGGAAAATCATAGAAGACCAAATCTATTAAATCTGGAGGTCTACAGTGGCCTAAAGTAGAAGATCAAAGTCAAGGAAGATGATGAGAGATTAATGTTTCAAAGCAGTTTGAGGCACAAGTACCAAAAGCCAAGAGGAAGCTAAGATGCAGCCAGCCAAAGACATCAAGGTTAATGAGAAATCATTAAGAACATAGTATGTATTAGTATAAAGAGGGTAAAAGAAATGAAAGTGCCCCATCATGGAAGAAGAATGTAGTAAGCAGAGAAATTGAAGAAATAATCATTTAAAAATCTAGGTATAAAATGTCAATGGCATGTAGGTGGTTAGCTCAGCTATCCCAACAATGACAAGAAAAAATAAAAGGCTTAGATAAGACTTTGTTTGTAACAACTCTAACAACTTCATTTGGCATTTTTTGTAAAAATGTGATTGGTTTAATCATCTTATGAACTCTACCCCTGAATACTTACAAAATTGTTTGAAAGGATCTCAGAATTGCAGGAGTTGCTTCTGAGAAACTGTAGAGAACAAGTGGAGTACCAGATGACTGTAAAAAGCAAATTAGAAGGTTTTGTTTGTTTGTTTGTTTGTTTGTTTTAAAAAAGGGCCTTCAAAAGAGCGGGTTGAAAAAGGGTGAGAAAATGAAACTCCTCCTGCCCTAGTCTCAATTTCTAGAAAATACAGGGACAGGTAATTCAGTACACTATTTCTAAGCATCTGGAAGATACCAAAAAGATGCATCACAGTCAGTATGTATTTTACACAAGTCATATCAAGCCAAAAAAATTCTGTTTATTAACTAATCCTTCTGCTCTGTTCAACAGTGGGAAGGCACAAATAATTCTATTGCTCTAGGCACTGACAAGGAAAAAACAGGTATCTTGGTTTTAAACATTCAACAGGATGATAGAGAAAGTTATCAGAGGTCTCAAACCACGGTGCAAGGTTAAAAAAATAGAGTAAAAATACGGTAATAAACGTATCACAGGGAAGAAAGACAAAATGGGGATACAGTACTTTACAGTACATAAGATAGTGCCAAACAGAGGAAGATAGTGATTTGTTCTTCATGTTTTTGATGAATAGGATTCACCATAAGAAGCTGTAAGCTTAAATTGCAACAAGAAAAACTTGTCTAACTTCAGAAGAGTTTTCCAATACCTGAAACAAGTAAAAGTCACTGACATAAATATGTGTGGAATTTCCATCACTGACAGAGACTCTGCTGATGGTGACTGTGGTCTAAAAATAGATTTAGATCAGCATCTGCCAGGAGTGACAAGGTATAGCTGGCTTTGCTTGTGGGCAATGGGATAGCTAGATGTTCTCCGGCAATTTCCTTCAGCATAATTTTTAAAAAAAGGATTTTAACTGTAAGGCCTGTGTCATTATGTTTGTATAAACTTTAACTCCATGCTTTAGTGCCTTAAATGAACACATTCTTCATTTGCAGGAAGCAGGTCAAGCACTTTTGAGACACATTTTTCAAGGCATAAATTTCTTTTTATTTCCTACTAATTTCTCAGCATGTCCTCTCTGTCTCATCATTAACCTATACACACAGACTATTCTTCAAATATATCTCTTGGCATATCTGTTACATAGTTCCAAAACTTTCATAAAACATACGGATGTGTATACAAAATACATATTAATATTTACATGTATACTCCCTCTTTTTTCATTTCTCCATCCTTTTCCTTATGCAACTGTTTATGACAATCCTGTAACATTCCACAAGTACACTACTAGTTACACCATCTTCTTTGCTGTCTCCCTGTAGGCTCCATCAGCAAGTCAGAGGTGAAGCAACCTGAATAGTTGTGATTTTAAACTAGTAACTTTTAACATTTGAAAAATCTATATAATAGAAAACTTGGAAAATAAATTTTGAAACTGGGAAGACAGACAAATATTTGCTAATAACAGCAATATTTCTTAACCAAACAATGATGAAAACAATGATTAGTCAGAGTTTAACTTTCAGTTCAAAATTATGTACCTGTTACTGTTAGTATTACTCTCTTATCACTACCGCAGTACTGGAATCCCTGTTGCATCCTAAAGATTCTATTGTTAGGCACATCAGTATGCAACAATACAGGTATATTTTCTGTGAGAAACGTACATACATTTAAAATAAAGAATAATTCTCAAGATACATAAATCTAATCTTTGAAGAGCGGTGAAATTATTGGGGAAAAAGAGAAAACTTCTTAGTTTTGTATCTTCAAAATGCCATTTCAATCAAGTATCATTTTTTGTGTGCTTGAATAAATGGAATTACCAACTTGTATAAAGTCCTTGATCAGAATGAGGCTCTTAAACCAATTATGTGGAGATCAGAGTGCTTAAAATTATGAGGAATACATTTAGGATTATTAAAGGCTTCAAATAGCTTGGTTCAGGCAAAATTACATATAATTGATCATTTAGTATGTGTTGTCAGTAGAAACTGCAGTCATAGGTGTGGAAGAGCACTTTTTAGACAAATCACAGTGAAACTTTTGTAAAACTCAAACCATACCAGAACTCCCATTTCTAAAGATTTTTACTGATTTTTACTCCTCTTAAGTATGGAAAGATGCACCATAAGTACTGAATAATATTATCTGGATGAAAATATAAAATGCAGATGAAGTAAAACCAACATAGGTTACCTTGATTGCTAATGATTTGGATGCTTTTACAAAATGTTTACAGAAGCGATTCTTTAAAATCACTTTAAAACCCCCCAAAAACAACATGAACTTTTAGAGAAATTTTTTCTTTGCCAAAGGACAAAGGAATTTGTAGAAAATTCACATTAAGATTGACAAAAACAAACTGGATTGTCAGAGAGTGATTGTATAAGGGGCTGACTCCATAACCTGCCCTGAGAAAAACATGACTGTTTTATTGATTCTTATTTAGCCTCTGTGCAGTTCCTCTATCCCTTTGCATTGAATTTTACAATTCATTTATTACAGAATATAATATAATTCTGGATAGGTAGCATTTTCAGAGTCAGGCACATAAATCCTAATCTGGCAATCACTGTCCATACCTGTCAGACTGGTGACAAGATTCTCATTGATATTAGTGATCCAGGTTTAGGAACAAAATACATTATGTCATGTAAGAAGCAGGTCAGCAGATTTAATTCATACTTTACTATCTGTCTGTAGTTACCAGACTGGTTGGTTTATGACTATGACTGCTTGCAGCCCCTCCACCAGTAGGACAAGAGGAGAAAATTGAACAGGACTGGGAAAGCTCGTGGATTAAGATAAAAGCAAGGACATTGTTTATGAATTACTGTTGCAGGCAAAACAGATTGGAGAAAGATTCATTTATTGCCAAATAAAATAAAAATGTAATTGTTAATTTGGGTAATGGGAAACTAGAAGACACCACCTTAAAAACCCATCTTTTCTCCCCTCTTTGCAGGCTCAACTTCATTCCAGACTCTTCTCCCTGACCAACACAGGCGAAATTGAGGTGGTGGGGGGGAGTACAGTCTGTATTTAATGGTTTCTCCTCACTGCTCCTTCCTTCTGAGGTGTTTGCTCTGCTCTGGCAGGACTTCTCCATGGGCTGCAGTCCTCCAGGAAAATGTTTTCTGGGTGGGGTGGTCACAGTTCTTGTGCTTATACCTATTTGCTCTGGCATGGAGCATCTCCAGCTC
Organism: Patagioenas fasciata; assembly: GCF_037038585.1. NCBI lineage: Eukaryota > Metazoa > Chordata > Aves > Columbiformes > Columbidae > Patagioenas > Patagioenas fasciata. The sequence continues at coordinate 41,875,537 of NC_092523.1, forward strand.
TTCCTCCTCTCTCTCTGACTTTGGTGTTCCGTCTTGTTTCTTACTTTTTGTTCCCACCTCCTCTCTCCACATAGCATTTTCCTAGCTATGCTTTCCGAGGGGCACCACCAGCTTTGTTGATGTGAAGCTACGACAGGAACCAGCTGTCCCCAACATGTAGCAGCCCCATATCTCTTCCCAGAGGCCAACCCTGCAATCCCGGTCCCACTGCCAAAACCTCACAACATACAGCTAATAAAAACCTAAAAATTAGAGCGTTACTCAAGTCCAGGGAATAAAGTGAACATTGCAAAGTTAGATGAATTAGGTCAACAGGACAGCAGATGGAATTCAACATTAAATATGGAGTCAGCTATGCCAGAAAGGTGATTGAGCAATTTATGCACCTTGCTAATTTCTAAATTAAACTAATTCGGGAAAGAAACTCAAAGCTCTGAGTCAGCATGTACCCGTACTTTAAAAAACAAAGAGCCAGAAAGAGGGGGAAGAGTGCATGATTTTTACAGAAGGGTAGGATTACAGTGCCAGCAAGTGCCCCGCTCGGCATTCAGTGGCGATTTGAGAGCTCCTGTGCCACCTTCCCGCGAAGGTACAGAAAGGTTTATCTTGAAATTACTGGGAGCTTTCAAAAGTTGTACCCGCCTAAGGACTTTCGCGGATATAACGTGGGCTACGAGGTGCCAACACAGCTCTAGAAAACTTCCAGGGGCTTCCACCCCCACCTGGAGGTGCCGGCGGCACAGCGCGGCTCCTGTGGCGCCATCAGGGCCGCGACGGCGGCGACCTGTGCGACCGTCGGGTCTGGCGGGTGTTCCCGGCGGCGGGGGGGCTGGGGCAGGGGCAGGGACCGGGACCGGGACCAGGACCGCTCCCCGGGCCGCCGCGCGGTGCTCCCCTCCCGCAGACCGTTGGACCCGCCGCGGCGTCCCTGGCGGCGGCGCGCGGACCGCCACGTGGGCGGAGCGGGGCGGAGCGGGGCGCGGGGCGGGCGGGGCGCGCGGGGCGGAGGGCTGCAGACGGCGGCGCGTGCGGGAGGAGCGGGCCGGCTTTCCGGCCGCGGCGGCGAGCGCGGTTGCGGGGCTTGCAGCAAGGTGACGGGCTGGGCAGCCTCTCCGCGTCTTCTCCCTTCTCTGCCGAGCGCTGCGCGGTGGGCTCCCTTTCCCGCTGCCTCTCCCATGCTCCTTGCCCCTTTCGGGTGGGCGAGGGGGGCCCGCTGCGGGCGGTTGTCTCGGTCCCCCGCCGGCTGCCCCCGGTTTGGGGTTCGTCTCTGGTGTGGGTAACCCCCCCCTCCCCGTGTCTCCTCTTGCTCAGATGCTCAAGGCAGCAGCCTTCGTGTGCGTGTGTGCAGCAGCCTGGTGCAGCCCGGCGCTGGCGGCGGCGGCCGGGGGCAGACCGGACAGCGGCAATTTTCTGGACGATAAACAATGGCTCACGACCATCTCCCAGTACGACAAGGAGGTCGGGCAGTGGAACAAATTCCGAGACGTAAGTTCAACCCTTCCAGCCGGCAGCCGCGCCCGGCCCGCTCCCCCGCCGACCCCGCGGCGGGTTCCGTTCGCTGTGGGGATCCTTTGGGCAGCTAGGGCTGGGGTGCAGTCTCAACTTCTCCCCGAATTTTAATTTTTGTTTTACTTCCCGACGGCGCCTCGACAGGAGGAGGTTGGTCCCACCGGGCAGCTCCTGGTGCGCTGCCGCCGCTGAATGGCGAGGACAACCCGGTGTGCCCTCGGGACGCGCCGGTCGCCCTGCCCGCACCTCCGGGGCCCAGCTGGTCGGGCCGCGGGATCTGGTTCCCGCCCTGCGTGTCTCCAGCCGTTAAAAGGTGGTGGCGGAGGGGGAGTTGCGTTTCTCCTTCCTCCTCCTCCCCGTTTGCCGCCCGCGGCGGGGGCTGCGGGAACGGCTGCGGTGGGGGCGCGCGCTGCTGCCGTTGGGCCCCGCTCCCCGCCGAAGCCGGGGCGAGGGTGGCAGGGGGTTCGCCCCGTGGCCGCTCTGCGAGTGCGGGGTGGGGAAAGGGCTCCCCGGCACCTGGAAGCGTGCGCCGGGCGGGACTGCCCGGTCTCACCTTGCGATGTCAGAAGTGCCGGGAGGGCGGGCTGAGGCGGGGGAGCTTTGTGGGAGGTGTTGGGGTGCGGATCGTGGTAGGGAATTCCGGTAAATAAGGTGATAAGTTGTATAAATGGTGCGCCTGGAGTGCCTTCCACGGAGTACGTGAACACCAAAACCAGTGTGACCCGAATCTCATCACTTATGAAACCTGGCTTTCGCCCTCCAGAGTGCTTTGCTTTTGCGCTTAGTTTCTTCTCTGTTTCTTGCTAGTTGAGTAAAACCCAATCAATTTTCAAAAGTCCTTCATATTTATTTCAGTGACAAACATTTTCCTTGATTTACCGATATCTTGCATTCTTCAATGTTGCTTTTAAAAATCTGAATTCCAACCATGCAAAATAATTTTCTGTTTAGCTTTACTGGTATTGCTTGCTGGATTTCTTTGATTTGGTGTAAAGCATTGACTGGGTTTGCAACTTCAGAGTCAACAGGTTTCTGGTGCTACAGCTTGCTAATGACAGTAGTTTGCTGTAGTGGACTCAAGTAAATGTCTCTGAGAAGTCTCTTTTATTTTTCTGAGAGCTGTCAGTGTACTTGTGATGCATGCGTTTTCTAGCTTTATATATATAATGTTGCATGTGGGATGCAAACTTGGCTGTTTATGTTAAGTAAATATGGAAGGAGAGCTACTGTTAGAGTTGTGGGAGAAGTTATTTCCCCAATGGTTTCTATTAAACAGCATAATTTTAGTGTTTAAGAACACTCAAATTAGCGTTCAGAAATTCTTGTTTGCCTTGAATATCTGAAAAACTTATGTTCATATGAAAAGAAAAAATACTTCAGTATACTGTACTTTGGCACCTGTGATTTTGGAAAAAAAAAATATATGCAGTGCTATATATATGTTTTAGGATTAAAGGCTTCTGCTAGGAAAGTCCAAAATCAGTACATCAGTTTTGTTTTATAATTGGGCAAAGTCATTTATGTAAGGACTTCTCTGCAAGGCGGAAGAAGCTAAGTGCTCTCTAATGCCTGTCTCCTGGGTGCCCACTGACATATACTGTAATATTGGATATTAGCCAGATAATTTATTCTGTGACAAGTAGGTGTCCCCAAGGGTTTTAGGAGTGACTGCTTTGAGGAAGTTCTGCATGCTGATTCTTCTGAGGAAATTTACAAATATTCTGGCTTATTTGTTTTTACACAGTTTACGTTTCATGAGTTGCGTACTTCAGTGAGGAGTATGCTTTTATTTCTTGTGCAGAATGTTTGTATCCTATTGATTAGTACTCAATCTGGAATATTTATGGATGTTCCTAATACTTAACAAGGCTTTTCTTTTAAAGCATGGATGGTTTCCAGTAATTCATATGATTTAATTAAAACAAAAAAAAAAATTATCTACCCACACAAGAAAAATATCTTTCTTGTAAGAAGCACTGATCAATTGTCATCCTCAAATATAACATAGTGGAGAAGTTTTACTAACATCCTGTAGTTTTATATAATTTGTAAATTTACTTGTATGGCAGTAATTTGTTGTTTTTGAAATTGTGATTAGCAATTTAATTAGTCATGCAAATGTTGCCTCCTGTTAAGGATCAGCACAAATTCATTTTAATCCTATGTAGGAGTAACTGTCTTGCAGAGTTAAAATGAAGGTATGTCAGGCCTGTGTTTGTAGTTTAATTCTCTAGTCAGAGTGTAGCATATTATTTGAGGGCTTTAAATATCCTACAGATGTAAGGGTGAGATGGAATTCTAGTGTGAAAAGAAGTATTTAAAGGCTTAACTTAAGACTTAACTGACAAGACTGATTAATGTGGAAGATAATGACCCTGACTTCTGGCTCATTGGCTCAGTTTCTTAAAGTTTTAGATCACAGTGAGAACAAACATATTCAGAAAGGGAACCCTTACAAAACCAGTGTGATCCTTTATTTAAAAAAACAAAACCCCAAATCCCAAACCTAACTCTCTTGAGATCCTCTAAAATGTCAGCTTTATCAATAAAGGTTATTATTAACATAATATTAGCTAAGATCTTTTCAGAACTTTGCGCAGGCAAAACTGTAACTGACTCGTCAATTTTTTTGATCACTCTGACAGATCTGTTAAAAATAATGAAATAGATCTAGGCAAGAACTGTGTCTTAATGTGGAACAGGGGGAAGCTAGGTGCATGCTAGAGGCTATCTTCTTAGGCAAAATTGAGAATAAGGTCTTAAATATGGGATGAGGGGAAGTGTATTCTTCATATGTCAAGTATCAACTCCCTCAACTTACATGTGTGAGTCAAACATTTTGTGTTATATGCAAGGATATGATTACCTTTTATCTGTAGTAGCTGGAGAGGAAGGGGTCTTAACCCATTCTTCGTGCTGCTACAGTCCAGTTGCTGAGTGGATACAGCTCTTGTCTGTCACTAAGATAGATCTCAGGGCTGGTGTGTTTATTAAGGTTTTTCAAGCTGCCTGTTTAGGCTGTTTCAGCAGCCAGTGGTGTCACGATGCTGGGGTGTCCTAGCCCACGTGTATGTATCCCTTGTGTATTTCATGGTTAGGAATTGAGGTTCTTTGGTAGGATGTGGTGTTAGGGAAATCTTCATTCATATTTTGTTGTATTTATACTGCTTTGTGCTAATGGTCTTGTCTATGATGGTTGTACTAGACATTGATAAAAATGTACATATAAACCAGTTTGTCTAAAATGAAGATTATTCTTTTAAAAAAATGTAATTGGGTGATGGCATTACATTTATACTCTGCTGTTCAGTACATCCTAAATCTTATGTATCAAAACTTCATTACTCATAATGCTGGAAATCTGTGGAGGAAAAAAAAAATATATAGGAATCATTCTTTATTTTCTTTGTGACTTGATTCTAAATAATGGTATTGTTATTTTTAATCCTTGAACAAAATGTAGTGGCTTTGTGATTTATAATCACTTTGTCTTTTTATGTTGTCTGTGCAGCCAGTTGGACAAAGTTTCACACAACTGTAATTGTTTGTTGTAATCACTCTCTGAAAGCCTTTTAGAAACTTTAATAATTAATCCTGTAAAAATCCATGAAGCAACATTCTTTAGAGTAATTGATATTTGCAACCAATGTCCTATCTGTTTGTGTTCATTAGAAGGACTTTATAATTAATGTACTTTATGTGGTAAATTTTACTTGCTGCTTAAGGACTGTGTTAGTGATTTTTGCTTTTTTGAAGAGATGATAAATTCATAAATACACAAATTGTTTGAATTATGATGCATTAGGAACTTTGTAGTGAAAATACTTCTAGTATAGAAATAAACTCTACACAACTCAACTATGGCATAATATTGTTCTGAAATAATATGATCAGTTGATCAGTGTGATCGATTGCATCATACCACAGTGTTACTGTCATCTTACCATATTAATACAGTTATCAAAGGTAAAGAAGGTAAACCAAAATTCAAGTGACAGACCTTAAAACCTATCAGCTGTGAGGGGCAAGTTTGTACTGGTAATACTACCTTTTATTGTGCTTCACTGCAGTGTGTTCTCGCACTGACCACCAAATATATTGTGGTTCTAAAACATTTGTCAAGTTTGGGCAGCTCATGTTTGCCTCTCAAATAAGTCTTTTGAAGATACTGAAAGAATTTTTTTTTCTTTTTTTAACAGTAGTGAAATCTAAACACTATGTTTGGAAAGGAGTTGAATCAAATACTGTGTCTCCATATCAATTCATTACTCTTTTGTCTTTTTGAAGGTTAAAGGCTTCTCAAAAACAAGCCCTCCATACCCCAACTAAGCTTCCCACTGACTACATACCTGGTGTTTCTTTACTATTGTAAGCAAGACATCTCTGCCAAACTGTATATCTGCACAACTGCATCTCTGTACAGTTAAGAGAACTGAAGACTAGAAAGGATTCATCAAAAGTTCTTTGCACTTTATTGTGGATCACCATATAAATATTTAAGTAGGTTATATTGTTTCCAGAGTGGAGTTCTGATAACTTTATTTGAAGAGAAGGTCTTCTGTTCAACAAGTTTTGTGCATTGGGCTAGAATCCCTCCATGTTTATGAAGGATTGTGAATGTACTTTAGAGGAAGTCAATGTTGGATAGTGCAGCACTCACCTGTCTTTGCTCACTAATGTTAACTCATTAGCTGTGAAAATAGGTCCAGTAGGATTATTTGTCCTGTACTTTTTATTGTTCAGGGTAAATCTTAGTGGGTAAGGTAGCTCTTTTACTACATACATATGTTAAAAAATGGAATTGCAGAACAGGTAACATGAACTTCATTATGTCGTCATAGGCCTAAGTTGAATGAAGAACTTGTTAATGCAAGTTAAAGTTACAGTGTTTTTTGAATTTGGGCATTGTATCTGTTTTCTACGTACCAGTTTGTTACTTGATAGTGGTTATTGGCTACTCTGAAGTAGAATCAATCTTCCTGTTTTTTCATTAATTATTTTATATGATCCTAGTTTTATTGAAGGAGAAAAAGGTTTGAAACCTAAGAGATCTGACAGAAAGAAAGTATTTTGTACCTACACCTATAATTACTTTTTTCCAAATGAAGCTAATGAAGTAAGACTTGAGCACTGTTTTTTAAACTCCGAAATATAGCAAAATGTTAGGAGTTTGCATTAAAAGTAAGCTGTTTAATTGTTCAGTGCTTCTAAACTGGACATGGCAAGTTAAAATGGGAAGGAGTACTGAAGTCTTAATTTTTTTTCTTCTTTATTGTAGAAGAGGGCTTCTGACTTTTGTATGTATTTTTATAATTTTCCTCTGGTCTGTTTTTGCTGCTTGTTTCTAGTGACAAGCGTATTTTTTTTTTTTTTGTCTGCAAAGTCAGGGTCTACTAATCTCAAACTATTGTTAACATTGAACTCTTAATTCTCTCTTGCAAAAGGCATTAACCTGGAAGCTCTTTATATAGCTAATGTTTAGCAGTTAAGTAAACTGTAATGTGCTTTTCCTTAAATTGCCCTCATAATCTGAAGTAAAGCTGATAACATTGTTTCATCTTATCTTTATCTCCTTTCTCTGAAGAATAATCTTTATTTCATTTGCTGTAGGTTGTTTAGTGGATATGGATACCCAGTCTTCTCTTGTCTTACCATTAAATCTTATTGGGATTGACTCTAGCCATCTGTGCTTATTATAGTGTAGTATAAATAGCTTTGTAATGCACTAATAGATGGTAACAGTGACAGAAACAGCATAGGCTGTCTTGATTTTACAATCAGAAAGGAAAGATGTCTGGAGCAAAAGGTACATTATAAGGTGAAGCTGAATGTAGAAAACAATGGAATATGAGCAGAATTGGAATATCTGTGTTTTTAGATTAACACCATTTTTTTTATGTCTCTTCCATCTCTGTTACTTAATAATCATTGAAGCATTTAAAGTAACTAGCTGCAGAAAGTTGAAATAATAGCTTAGTTGGCTTAATATGTTTCTAAGTCTTGGCCTGCTTTCAATTGTAGATTTTTCCTTCAAATAGGTATTTAAGTTTAAATAGTAGTGTGTTGTGTCCGTGTCATCCTGTTTCTCCACCTACCTTGCTTTCTCAAGATGTGCGAATGAAATAGCAGAATCTTTGAACAGTTGGTTATTTTTTGGTACCTAGCTTTAGAGCAATTCCAAAGTTTTCAAGACTGAGGAAATTTGTACTCTAGCAAAGGATTTCTTTAATTTTTCTATTATAACATGAGAGGTACTTGTCAGTAAAGTAGTGTCAGTTTTGTTTTGTGGATATTTTTCTGATGTAGACCTTTTTAAAAGTTGTGACATTGAATTTGCAGTGGTGTTTTTACTATTCTGTATTTGTCTTAATCAGACATATTTGAATGATTAGTTACCACAGATGAAGAGCTTCTTTTTCTGCATCTGGTGTTAAGGCTCACTTTGACTAGGCCTAATGCTAAAAAAAATCTGCCTTGTTTATCTTATAAACAAATATTATAGAGGCAATGATAGTAAATGCTAACATACTATATTGTATTAAAAGTTCCTGTAATTTTTGTAATTCTTAGAATCATAGCGTCATATAATGTTCTGAGTTGGAAGAGACCCACAAGGATCACCAAGTCCAACTCCTGTCCCTGCATATGACAACCCCACAGTTCACACCATGTGTCTGAGGACATTGTCCAGTGTCTTCTTGAACACTGTCAGACCTGGGCCCGTGACACCTCCCTGGGGAGCCTGTTCTAGTGCTCCACCACCCTCTGGGTAAAGAATCTTTTCCTAATGTCCAACCTAAATATCCTCTGGCACACCTTCCTGCCATTCCCTTGGATTCTGTCATTGGTCACTAAAGAGAAAAGTTCGGCACCTGCTCTTCCTCCTCCCCTTGTGAGGAAGCTGTAGACTGCCATGAGGTCTCTTCTAAGTTTCCTCTTCTCCGGGCTGAACAAACCAAGTGACTTTAGCTGCTCCTCATACGGCTTCCTCTCCAAACCCTTCACCAACTTCGAAGCCCTCTTCTGGACGCTCTCCAGTAGCTTCATATGCTCTTTATGCTATGGCACCCAGAACTGCACACAGTGCTCCAGGTGAGACTGTACCATTGCAGAGCAGAGCAGGACAATCACCTCCCTTGCCTTGGCTGGCAATGCTGTGCTTGATGCACCCCAAGACACAGTTGCTCCTCTTGGCTGCCAGGGACACTGCTGGCTAATGTTCAACTTGCTGTCGACCAGAACCCCCAGTGGAGCAGCTCTCCAGCATGTTGTCCCCCAGCCTGTATGTACAGCCAGGGGTGCTGTGTCCAGGTACAAAATCAAGCACTTGCTCTTGTTGAACTTCATGTGGCTGGTGATTGCCCAGTCCTCCAATTTGTCCAGATCCCTCTGCAGGGCCTCTCTGCCCTCAAGTGTGTCAACAACTCCTCCAATTTTGTGTTATCGGTGAGCTTAGAAGTATTCCCTCAAGTCCTGAGTCTAAGTCATTTATAAAGACATTGAAGTATTTCTTGAAGTTTATTTTCTGAGATACCTTTGTGGCTAGTAGTATCAGTGCTCAAAGCTGCACTGGGCATTCTTACCAATGCGAGTGATTGTTAGTTACTTGTTAGAAATTTTTTTTTAATGATTTCTCACTTTTGCTTTCCCATCTCACCTTGTTTCACACTGGTAGATTACAGTAGTGAAAATTACTGTAGGAATTAATGATTTACCTAAGAAAGGTGGTACAGCGTAAGGTAGCAATCTCAGACAGGACACAAGGGAAAATGGTACGAAATTCTAACTCATGACAAAGCTTTCACATTACAACAAGGATGCGATTTCACTGCTCTGTTATTATCTTCACAAGTGACTGCTTTAAGAGAACATAAGAGAATGGATTTAAAAAATGTAAATCGTCCAAACATTTTGATATTTTCCCACTTCCAGAGAGCATTATCTTAATATGTTGTTATTAAAGGCTATCCAGTGATTGACATTTTTGTGCAGAAGATTCTTATGAACTAGTTTTTTTATTTTCTCAAGTGTTGTGTAATCATTGGCTAAAAGAAGACTGCCAGTTCCTAGCTTTTCCAGCATCTCTGAAAAAGTCTGCAAATGATCAGATAATTTTGTGTAGTGCACTTACACTGGGGCCGGCACAGAGCTGAAAACAAACTCCTTTGACATTTTTGAGCATGAAGTGATGATGATTTTCATTCCAGATATTAAATCTGTGTAGCAATAAGAAGTGCAGAACTTACTGCTCAGTATATGCTTCCAAGTATGGAAAATGGCCTGTGTTTTAACAGATATCTATTAAAATGGAGGGAAGTCATTGATATGAAGACTATGGGATACATATTTAATGATGTGGATATTTTTAAGGATTTGGTGGTGGTTGTATTGGTGACTAAAACATCACCAGCAGAAAACCCAAGCAATGATTCTTGTGAGCAGAATCAACTGGCTGACACACAAAGCAGTAATGCCACAAATCCGTTGTATAATGTGCTTTTTCAACCTTTTGCAGAATAATAAGTTTGATCATATTTAGGAAGCCCATGTGAAACTCGGGAAACTGTTTGTTTAGGGCCAAATCGGACCATTTGATTTGATAACATGCTTGCCTGTATATAGTGACTCATTAACTTTTATCCTGACAGGTTGTATTAAACCCAAAAATTCTAGTTGGGCAGAACTGTTTCAGGAGGCTGTACTGTGTGCTGCTGGCATAGATTAAGATGAAGATTTTGATATCTTTAGACCTGCAATGTGAGGGAATTAATTAGCTGTGATATTCCCAGATGATTTAGGCAGTAAATTTATGCTGTTTTGCAGAAGAATATTACTCTTTAAGTTCATACTAATCTGATCTTTGGCTGAAATATGACGATGACTAGAACTGGTGGCTGATTAATCCTTCTTATACTATTTTGCCATTTTAAAGGAATTCTATTCTGCCACCTTCATAGCATTTTCTTGTATTTTCAGTAATCGTGGCTGATTACATTAACACAAAAAATCACAAATAATGTTGGAATATGAGCCAGTTCAAATTCTGAGGAAGAGGGAGAAATGGCTTCTGAATTTCTATTAAGATATTCACCAAGATATATATCAGTTGTCTTAATCTAGGGTATGTTTAAAGAAACTGAGGATTAGGTAAGAATGAAGGGCATGAACATGAAGAACTTGGTAGGTTCATACATTCCAAAGCCAGTAAAGGGCTATCAGATAGTGCAGTGTACTGCAGATGTTGTGCTTTAATCCAGTTCATGTAATAAATATTGCAAACTATGTATATATCTATTTTTCTAAATCCTAATACATGTAACATTTCCCTCCTAAACTGCTAAGCTGTTTAATTTTTCATCCATGTACTTATTTTTAATGTTGAATGTGTCTAACTTTAGTCAGGAATTCTTGGCAGGTAGTTACAAGGTCCTGTTTTGGTGAACTCTGGTGCTTGGGGCTTGAATGGACAGCATTTCTTCATGCTAGTAAGAAAAAAAACTCAAATATGTTAGGAGAACAGGTGATGGGTTCCACCTGTGTTGTGATGCTCATGGGCTTCTCAAAAGAAAATATCCTCTCAAAGAATGTGGGGTTGTATGGCCAAAACTTCATTGGAGTTATTGTAACACCTTAAAGAAGTTAAAAATAACGTGATGAATCATGAGATTTTGCTTTGACGTCTGTGTGTGTACTCTGAAGAGGGAGAAGGAGGGATATACAGAAGTAGACTTAATCCACGGTACAAAACCACATAGTTAAACTACTATAGATGTATTAAACTTCGAAACATTTCAATGTTCTTCACTAGGACTGAATGTGTATTTATAAACTGGATTCTACACAGCCTTAATCTTAAGAGTCCTCTATGCCTGGTTTGGACAATAGCTACCACATGTTTCTATCTTTGATTACTTTTTAGGTATGCTGAATGTTGACTATTTCTCTTTCTTTCCTACATAGAAATTGTAGTTTCTTAAAGCATATGAAACTCACTTTTTTTTTTTTTTTTTTCCCCTGCAAGTTTTCTAGATTTGGATTGTAGCATAGCTTCTGTAAGTTGGACACATGAGTAATGTTTTCCCTAGAAGATTTTAAAATACTAATGTTAGGGAGTATTTGATGTTCAGCACACTGAAAAATTGAGCTCTTGCATTTTTTTATAATAAATATGAATGCGTGCCACATGCGTATGTATGCACTCACACAGGCTAACTGGTATCTCAGATCAATAACAATTTAAAGATATTTCACTCTGTCCATCTCTTATGCTGGGGAGCAAAATATCTCAAAGAATATTAAAAGTATTTAATAGGTCCAATCTCATTGTTTCTGCAGATCTTATCTTACCATCAGATTTCAATATCCCATTGATTACAGATAATTTCTTATCTCAAATACGCAAGAGAGATGTCTACAATAATTTCAGTTCATCAGCTAGAAGAAATACGTTATTTTTTTACATGCCTTTAATTATCACATGAGGAATATAACTACAAACATCTAGATGTTTTCAAGAAAATATTTATATTGTTTCTCCAAGAAAGGTAATAGAAAGTAACAGAAATATTTTAGTAAAATTTGTGAAATTATTCTGTGAAGCAAAACTGAATTTATAATCTAATACTGTTTATTTGGCTGTAAAATGTGATACCTTTTATACTCCTTTAGTTTGAAAAATATTTAGAATTTTTTACTAAGAGTTGGACTGTGACTTCCCAGCCCAGTTTGAGTGTAGTTGGACTACTTGACAACATGAATGTTAGGAAAAGTTTTTCTTAAAATGTTACAAGTTACTGTCAAATATAAAGAATAACAAAAAGTTCATTTTATTAATAACATCTGTATAATATTGTTTTTCCACAGATATTTCTGCTTTTTAATCTTTATTCTAATGTAGATAAAGGTTAGTAATTTGCACATGCTTCATTCCCAAACACACAGATCCTGCTCTTGCTTGATTTTATCAGAAAAACTTTTTTTTTTTTTTTTTACTGAATAAGTACACTAGTTGAAGCTAAAATTTCTATAGTTATAAAGTTATACACATTATTTATATAGCTAATTTAAAATATGTCAGTCTTCATAGTTTACTTATAGTGGGCTAAAACAAAAGTAAGTTTGAAAGTCAAGTAGATGAGATGTATTTTCAGATTCAACAGCTGAAATTTTAGGTAGCTTTAGCTGAACAGCTTGCTCATTAGAACAAAAAACCTGCCAAGAGTAATCAAGCATAGGGATGAAACAGAAGACATTGTGATTTTTATGCTTGGGGGTTTATCAAGAGAAGTGCTTGACTGAAGGGAAAAAAAAAAAAAGAAGGGAAAAATCTTCATAATACTGAATTAATTACTATCAGAAAATTTGAAAACTCTCATGTGTCATCAACTAACCCTGAAATGCCTGAATTGTCATAGGAATTCTTTCAGATACTGTGTTTTTAAGAAGTTTTGCAGGAAGTGAAGTGATTCTGCTGAAGTGTGGTTTGTTTGTTTGTGGTTTGTATTTTTATTTTTTTTAAATTTATTTATTTTCTCCTCTTCATATTTATCAAACCTGCATTGTGGTTTTCACTGGAATAGTGTCATATTAGGCTGGACCTCAATCCAGTTTGTGTGGAGTCTTTCCTTGTTTAATCAATGTCACTGAGAATATGTTTGCTGATATTTGTGAGAGGTGGAGTAAGTCTTTAATTGTGGCATTCTACTTAATTAAAATAATCTGAACTTTAAATCTACAAAACAGACTTCAGAATATGTTTTGCATCTTTGAAAAATGGAAAGGAAGCGAACTTGAACTGGAGAACAAACTAAGTCACCCATGCAATGATAACTTCTTTTTATTAGAAAATCCTATCTAGTGGTCTAGAGTAGAATAATGTAGAATACATATAAAGATTGTGTGTGGTGGTATTTTTTTGGTTTTGTATTTTTTTGTTGTTGTTGTTCTTTCCCCCTTTTTGCTTTATTGTGTATAAGTGAATTCTCAATTAGTTGCTGCTTCTTGGTGCACAATGTAAACATTGTTTCTTTATTTCCTTATGCTACTGGAATTGATTGGGGATTTTATTTTCTTCTTAGATGAGTCATTTTCTTGAATAAGTTGTTACTATTTTGTTTTGCGTGTTTCGTGTTATGGTGGTTTTTTTTTTTTTTTTTTCCCTAACCGCTCCTCACCATTTGTGAGGTGAAGGTAGAAAACAATCTTTCACTGACCTGAATCAAAATGTTTCATTTTGGCTAATTCATCTGAGAGGGTTTTTGTTTGTGTATTTATAGTCTGATTCATATGCTGTATTGCTCCATGGAGTTGTAGGTAGGTGCCTCTGTGCTGCCTTACATCCTGGACTTCTACGATGAATTGCATATTGTATGATGTACTCTGCTTTCCCCTCTAGCTGAATCCTGTGTTGCACTGTGCAAAGCAGTGCAGAGATTCAGTTAAATGGGAGGGTGGCAATTATTAAGTAGAAAAAAAGAAACTCAGGCAAGCATAAAAAAACTGTGCAGTGCATAGCGAGACTATTACTGAGCAAAGATTTTCATCCTCTATCAGAAAGGCCATTTATATAGATAATAATGCTATTAAAAACTAAAGCTGAACAACCTCTTTTGTGAGAGGTATTAAAGCATCTGCTGCATGGCTTAATTCTGTGGGAAATTATAGGAGTTTAGGGCAAAGCTAAGCACTGGGATGGATTTACCTAGAATTTGTTTCATTTATGTAAAACTGGATTTTATTTATTCCTCTCCCACTTCCCTGGGATCTGATGCTGGACTAGATTGATCATCTAGTATAGTAATTCTTAGATGTCTGAAGTAAGGCACAGATCTGTGGGCAGTGCTTTATATTGATTTGACAAGTATATGGTGTTTCTTTTGTATCAGAAATCTCACATGAGCAACCAGTGATGTACCAAGAAACCAGACATCTAGAGCAAATAAAATTCTAGTTTAAGAAAGATATACCGCAGTACTATTCAGGCTTTTTGGAAGTCTGTAGCTTGTTCTCTGATCTTATTATAGTATATCCTGTTTACTTCACTTATCTTAAGAGTACTGAAATTCTGTTACACGTGTCTCAGCTTTATTTTCTTACATTGTTACTGGGTCACTTGATGATTCCAACATTTGTATTTTCCTCATCTTTATTCAGAAATCTATTAAAATATTTGTTATTTCACTCCTTTGCCTAGGCAACACAGATTGTGTTGTATAGGATGAAATAGTCTTACTAAAACTAAAACATTTTATGTCACTTTCCTTTCATGACATTTGCCAGAAAATCAGAAATGAGGGGATGAAATAAGATCAAAAGTGTATTGCCGTTATGTCAGCTATCAGAATTTGCAGCATGTATATTCTTGTATGGAGATTTATTTGGTACTGGTCACCCTGATAAATGTCTCTGTGTGTACAGCCTTTGCACCAGGTTCAGGTCACTGATCATTCCTGTAAGCGTTTCAGTGGCAGTGTCCTTGCTCAGAGGCTCCAGACAAGAATCAGTGATTTTATGGCTTCTTTACAGCAGGTGAAATTATTTTTATCATCTGGTATAAAGGAACTGGAAAAACAGGGTTGAAGAAAGAAACCCTTTCTCTTGCTGTGTGGATCTAGGTGTTCAACATCTGTTCTATTTCAATCAGTTAAATGCATGAGACTATAAACTCTGAAACTGAAGATCAAAACCCCCAACCACTGAACACTTGGAGGGATAGTGTTAGTAAACATGTAACTCTCTGCCCTGTTTGAATGTAGATTAGTAGAAAGTTGTGCAATATAATTAAATTGTATCAGAAATAGGACTTACCACAAAGTGTGAGTATCAATTCAGATCAGAATTCCAGATCTTATCATCACTGGCACAATGAATTTGGAATAATTTTTTTATCATTCTGTTTGAGATTCAAACTTAAGGGAGACTTCAAAGTTGGAGTATTTTTGTCCTGACAGCAGACTGTATGAATCTACAAGTCTTTCTTCTTGCCTCTTTCAAGTTTAAGTTTCTTAAAGAGGATTTGACTGAACGGTGTGCTTGCTTAAGTTAAATATCCATGACAAAAAACTATTTTATTTTTGTCTGTATTCTGTGAAATTTGACAGTGACTCCTAGATAACACTTTGGGCTTTTCAAAATATAGTTACTGTTGTATTTTTGTGTTTTTCCCTTAGGACTTATGGTGTGCCTAATTTATATTATAAAGTAGGACAATTTGGTAGGAAAAACATCCTGAAGACAGTGTAGGTTGTTCATTGGGAAAAGGGTTTAAGACATAAACCTGTTATGTATATGATTAAGAGGAGGTTAAGGGCTTCACTCCAGTGGCATAAAATTAGTTAAGGACCTGATACTTAAATTTATCTGTCTGTTGCTGAGGGATTTTTTTTTTTTTTGGCTTGAACTCTTTGGAACAGGTAGTTGTAATTACTTGGCAGCAGAGATACTGGCCAGTTGATTTCTAAGAGATGGGAGAATCCTGAAATCATCTTCAAACACTGTTAGCTTTCTAAGAAAAGTTTGAGAAAACCTCTGAAGTGTTACTGAACAACAGAATAATCTAAGCATTTTATTTATTCATATAAAATAGTATTTTCCCACCCTTTGCTTTAAAGTTATAAATAGGTAATACAAATATGAAACAATTATTCTATATGGTCCTTTGATTTAGTGTTCTTCTCTTAGTTTAATGTCTGTGTTCAATTTATGCTATTTCTTCTCTATTTTGTTTCTTGCAGCAATTAAATTGGCACTCTAGCTTAAGAATAATTTAGAGAGGAAAAAAAAAATCACATTCATACCAGGGATGAAACTTTAAATTTTCCTGTTGGTAATTTTAGGTTTTTGTTGTTTTCCCTTGAGTTTAGAAGGTATTTTTTCTTTACAGCTGAAGGCTCTTTTATTATGTATTTTACCAACTACCAAAAATAGGTTTTGGTGCCACTACTGTTTAAAATAAGGTGTGTAAAATTTTTTAAATTTAGGTTAAAAGTGTACTCCTTGCTTGGACAATCTTGATACAAGTTTACTTTGACACTTCAGAAAGTAAAACTCTACTTTAGAAAGATTAATTGTAGCACCTGTTTCTTTGACAGTTCAGTTCACGTTTTAGACCCAAAAAAGGATATACTGTTAACTGCCAAACTACTTGAAGTGTAGCAACTGTTTGGTGGTGGTGTGTGTTTGGTGGCGGTGTGTGGGTTTTTGCGGTTTTTGCTTTTTTTTTTTTTTTTTTTTTTTTTCCCCTGAATGTTGATGTCACTACTGTGGACCAATGAAATTTACAAACTCCTTTGAAATGAAGTTTCTTATTACTATGCAATATAAGTACCCAAACCAGATTTTGTGGAGGGATCTGTTGTGCAGGAGTAAATAATATTAGTGCCAGTTAATATCAGATCAGGTGCATAGAAACCTGTAGACTAATTTTTAGACAGTTATTTGCAGGCAGTATTTTATACTTTATTCAGGAGGAATATACATCAAAAAGCCCAAAGTCTTTTCAGTAGTTTACATAGTTTATCTTATTTAGGACATCTTTGACATTTTTGTTTAACAATAAAGCTGAAAGGAAGATTGTGTTCAAATTTAAGATGTCACTCAGTTTCTGCAACTTGAGCTATATACCCCATCTTTTTAGTGTATTTTTATGTACCTGAAAATTCTGTGATATTTCCTTTATTTCTGGACACATCCCATCCACCCCTGCCCCAGACTTACCTCTTTTGGAGTTAAACATTTCTGTTATACAAAAATTGACAGTTAGTTTAGTTTGTACCCTGGATTACAGGACATTGCTTTTTTAGAAACTTGCCTTATTTATAAACCTTCTTGTTCTTCTGAAAATGTGTTTTTGTTGTAGATCTTTTACAGTATCTTTCTGAAGAGTAAGCAATAACTAATCAAATACAGCAGAAATCAAGGGCATGTCCTTTTTTTTTTTTTTTGTATCCTAGCGTAGCACTTACTGTATGAAGTGTAATATGAATATCATGAACTACGGACCAAGTTTCCTTTATTATTTGAATGCCATAGTTTTTGTGGTTTCATTGCAGCTAGACCTGCTACTCTTGAAGACACTGTTCTGAATCAATCTATATGTTTTTTGTTTTCCTTGGGAAAGTGTTGTCTTGGTAAAAAATTGTTTCAGGTTCTATGGGACTACTGATGAATTTAGCAGAAGATAAAAGTAACTCTCAATTGAAGACATATAGAAAGCAGTTGGGGTCTAGATGGAAAATAACCTTACTCAGTGGGATTTCTCTATAGCTTTTTTATTATTAAAAACAGAGGCGATTTGGACTTACGTGAAAAAAAAAATTTCATCATATCTGATGATTTGCACTGAAATATTTGAAATGGTAAACAGTCAATTTGTCTTCATTAAGACATTTTTGTAGAAAATAAAGTGACATTTATTTGAGAAACTTGGTATGGAAAGTTGCATGTTGTTACACAACACCATCTGGAAACAAAAAATCACCAGATGTACTGTTTTATGTGAAAGGTTCTCCTGGGTTGTGGTGAATTCACAGTAGAACTCTGACCTAGGAATGAAAATTTTGTACTCTGACTATTGAAAAATCGTTGTAAAATACATGATGAAAACTGCCGAATGAAAATTAGGAGTGTGATATGTTGCTATTTACAGTCTAGTGGTATTATGCACTCCCAATTCTTACAGTTGTTTAGCAATGCTAAGACTTATTTGTAGTCTATGCATTTCTTGGTTGTTTCTGTCAATAAGTATTCTTCCCTCGCTGTTCCCATATCACTGATTTAGTATGAAAGCATACAGCATGATACTACAGTGTGGTTTCACAATAGGCATTGTATTTCTTTGGTGACTGACTAAATGCAGAGGTATATGTAGTTCTTACATTTGTATTCAAAACAAAAACAAACAACAGAATAAGCAAAAAAGAAACAACCAGCTGCATGGAATTAATTTTTCTGGTTATTAAGTCAGTATTAATGGATTTCATTGTTTGGTGAATAATTCTTTATCTTTGGTATACATAGCCTATTTATAGGAAAAAAGTATGCTTGGTATTTGCTTTCTGAATTTAAGTAGTAATTTAATGTGCTTTACATTTTCATATCCTTTTTCGTTTGTTTTTATTGCTCTACTACCACGTTTTTCATATTGTCATGTCTTGTGATTTATTTTCCTGTTGCTCTATTAGATAACTAATGCAACAAAGGAAGCTGAGAGGTTCTCTAGGGGAAACAGCAAAATAAAATGTTGATAAATATACAACATAAGTACTAAAAATATATTCTCACTGATGTCAAAAATTATAGCAACAGTATGGTAATTTCTTCATAACTGTTTCCTTAAAGTCAGTATTATGTGTTTTAAATTTATTTAGGAGCAAAACAACAGGGAAAATGTGGCTGTTTGCAGCGGGAGCAGGTTTTTGTGTGTGTACACGTATACATGCACTTGGTGATTTATTTTATTTTATTTTATTTTTTTCTGGCATAAAAGTCATATGACTATTAACTATAGGATTCAAATATTAACCCTTTTTTTTAGAGTGCAAGAAGAAAACACAGATGAGAGCAGATGTTCATTTTACTTTTTCTTTAATTATAATTACAGAGCTAAGCTTGAGGAAAGGATGTTCAAGGTTCTCTTTATTGGATGCTTTGATGTGTATGTGTGGCATAGATTAAGTCTGTGGGAAAATTTGAAACTTTTTTTTCCTTTTTGCAAGTAAAATTTCCATTATAAGCTGTTATAATTTTACTTTAAAAGGACTCTTGCAAAAATATAGACTTTTAAAATTTGTCATGTGTACAATTAAACCTTTGGTCTCACAGAGAAGTTTTTCATTTAAGTTGAGAAGGTTAGGAAGACTTAAATCAGTTTGTGATGAATAGACAGTATGTCATCCTTGCCATCTCAATTTTAGTGAGCACAGTAAGAAGCCTGGAATTACTTTCATCCCCAAATTAAAATGGAAGTTATTACTACAATCTTTGTCATTTACTCAGAAGAGTATTTGTCACCAGGGCATCAGTTGCTCCTGTGTGCATTAATTTATACTGAGCATTTTTTCTGTCAATGATAGAAATACCTTATTTGAGTTTTATCTTAAAAAAATGATAACTACTGATTCAAGTAGTATTTTGCTGAACTCAAAATCTGCTGAGTTGAATCCTGATTACAAAATTGCTATCAGCAACCGATATGTATACGTGAATGTTAGTGTAGAATAAGAAAAGATGGAGAGCAAACTACAATGCTTCAGATATTTCTTCTGATATCTCCCTGTGGAGAGACTTAAGGTGCATTTGTACAGCAAAATGTTCTCAAGAAACAGGTGTAATGAGCAAGGATATAGAAGTAATAATAATAATATAGAAATAGTATAGCTCTAATAATACAGGGTGTTAAGCAAGCAAACTTACCTTGTTTCTGAGCAAAGCCTACAAAAAGCGACATATGCTCACACTTCTTGAATTTGGCGTATAGAGATGATTTGGATATATCTATATGGTATTCTGAACAAAAGGCAAGGTTATACAACAATGCGCTTAAGTACCATTGAATGGAGTAAATTAATATGAAAGTTATTTTTACTGACTCCAGTTGAAAAGTTATTGCAGAACAGTTAGTCGTCTTGCTTGTCCACAGGACTTAGTTCATTGAGTTTATTTTTATCAACAGCCACTGAAAAATATTGCACATTCTGCCTACCAGGATATGTATTGCTGTTTCTTTCTGAAACAAAAAAAAGTTCAGTGGTCATGTTGTAAAAATAGATTTCTGATGTGTGGTGATCTGGAGGAAACAGAAAATCACTGCTTGTATCAAAAAGGTTCCAAATCTATCTAGCTATGAATTGTTAAACCTGAAACATGAAAAAAATATTTCAGTTGTTGGTGTGCCCAATTTCTTGACTTGGTAACTAAATTTTGATTCAAACAAGGAAGACAAAATATTATTAAAAAAACAACCAAACAAAAAACCAAAACCACCACCAAAAAAACCCAAACACCAAACCAAACCCCTCATGTTTAGCACATTTCAGAAATTTTACTTTCCCTTTCAATAATATTTCAGAGCTGTCCAAATGCTTATGAGTACCAGAGGAGAGACCCCATAGAGATCAGTGGCTCTGTTTATAAATGCTATTTATAAATCAATTATACTGCTATAGTATTTCTGATATTTCAGCTGAACCTCAATTCAGAACCCCCAAGGTTTTGAAACATCTTTTTTGATTTTCAGAGTTCATGTCATCTCTTGATTCCTTTTGTTGTAGCAACTGCAGTAGGTATGAGAGAAGGAGGGAGTCCTTAATCTGTGGAGGATATTCCTAAGACATTTTTCAGCCGTGGTTAACGTCAGCTCTTAACTGAAGGAGTAAGAGCAGAGGGAAGAACTAAATAGAAAAATGAAAAGACCATATGCACTGAAAACTTTAGAATAGGAAGGAGATATGGGTTTTCCCTTTTCTGTTTCTGACAGTGATTGGAGAGAGCAGAAAATTTCAAACGAACTGAGTGAAGGCATTGTTGGAGATGTTCATGTACTTTACTGTGCATGTGCATAATATTTAAGTAATTTACCTGTTTAGCTGCAAAATGAGAAGCCTCTTTCTATTGATGTGTTGCTTCAAGGTTCTCAAAGATAAACCAGCCTCTGGGAAATAAAGATATGTGTTCAAATACCTTTTAGAGGTGCAATTTCATTTACTTTAGACTATTGCATTTTCCTTTTTCCTGTAAGGGCAGATTAGGAGCTTGACCCCAAAGCACCATAATGAAAGATCATACTTGTGTGGGAAAGCATGTGATGGTTATTGGATATTGTTATCACTATTCCATGACAGCTTTATGATTATGAGGGTATTTAAGACAAGCTTAAGACTCTTTAAGTGTGTTTATAGTAGTCTTGACAGAATTGATATTAGGAGTTACTAGTTACTATTACAGCAACCTTTCTATTTTGCTAACTATGTTCCTGTACCTTAGACTATATTTTCTGTTTTTCATTGTGAAACTATCTGGAAATGAAGGAGTTAGTAAGACATTTATCTCTTAAGCCTTTCAGCTTTGATTAGTGTGACAGTTGGAGAGGGAGAAATTTTGCAAAAGTTTCCATCTCCTGAAAGGTCATCCCTGTTCCACATCATTCGAGTTGTAATTAAAAGTATGAGTTGTTTAGAAGGGGAGTGAACTTAATGGATGCTACACTTGATTAAAAGGGCAAATCTGCTCTCAGTACAAATTGTGCTTCCCAAGTGCCTGGGTTTCCTTCTCAAGAGATCTTTCTCTTTTTGCTCCCCGTATAAGCCTTTTAAAACTTCATGTAAGTTTCTTTTTTACCCTCCATCCTAATCATTAAGAATACAGTCCAGGCAGGAATAAATTGCTAGCATTATCATCAGAGGAATGAAGAGTCTTGAAATGCTGTAGATGACTGTGTTGATTTTGCTGACTGGCAAATTCAGATCTCTGCCTTAAATCAGGTGTGGTGTATGAAAGGTGTGTGCTCTATACTGGTACATCGCTAACCCCAGTATCCTGATCTGATAACTGTGTATGTTATTGCAGGTACCAACAGTAAATACTTGACATACTTCTGCTATTCCCAGATACAAAATGTGCTAGGGAATGATTTGACCAATATTGCTGGCTGTCTTGCATTTGTATTTCTTTTCTGTTTCCTTCCCCGTGTCTTGCATGCTGAGTTTTTCCTTGTCACTTAGTTGATCACACGTGGCAACAGTCGGCAAAAATATGTCATCTGAAATCTTCCAACGCTGAATCATTCTATGTAGGATTGCTCAGGATCAGTTGCACTAGAGGTAGTTACTGTACTGCTAGTGTTTGTTGCCTTTCTTTGTAGCTATGAATATAGTCTTCATGGGGGAATTTTACTTTAATCCAAATGTCAAGTACCTCAATACTTCATTGCATTTCTCTGTGCTAGGACGGAACAAAGTGTCTTGTGGTAGGGCAAGAGGAGATTTTAGTTTTTATTTCTAACAGCTTTGATAGTAGAAATAGAAGTGGAAGAAAAAGAGCTGATACTAATATTTACTGCAACCCGTCATCCCTCCTTCTAAGCTCCACAAATTCTACTTTTGTCATAATTTGTATCTTTGCCATTGGGATACAAATTCTTAGAACCTGAGAAAACTAAAATAATGAGGTAATGAAAAGCTTTGATAACAAAAATGCTATTTCTTAAGGATGTCAGGTTATCATGTAGTTGCTCATGGCCAGATACATCTGTCACCTTGAAAATTAGGTAGCTAGTAGTGGAAGACCTTTAAGGAGAGACCTGGTTTGTACAGTTCCTATATATTTATGTACTCATTTTTCTGTTAAAATTATTAGTGAGGATGAAATAAAATCAGGCTATGGCTTCCATGGCTTGTGTTGGACGAGGGGGGCTGTTCAATGCCAGGACACTTAGCATGTTCCTTAAACAATCAGAAATTTCCTTCCTTTTATTTTCCTTACTTAATTTCTGCCATTATCTTTATGCTATTTTTCTCTCCTTCTGCTCTTTCAATTTATGAATGTTATTTTCACCAACACTTGAGACTAGACATGTAAATTGTCTTTTCTTAGGAGCAGTGGAGAATGTAAATTAGGTGTTGCCACGTTGTAAGTGGAGATACGGATTCCTTTTGCCTAGAAAAAGTTATGTTAACATTAAAAATACTTAAACATTTTTGTTTCAGGGAAAAAAGAACAAATCTAAACTGTTTTTACTAGCTTGCAGAAAGCTAATTCTGATGGAGGTTAACTGTGATAGCAATGTATTGCTTCTTTTTGTTTGGAGTTGCTTAATGTTAGAGCCTGAAACTACAATGTAGATTTAAAATGCCACAATGGTGCTAGTGGAGGAGAAAAAAAGGTGTTCAGGAAAATGTTTTTCTTCCCAGAAATAGCCACATTTGGAAAAGTTCAGTTATCTTTGGGTAAACTTTGCAAAACAAAGAGAACTTGTTCATTACCCTAGGTAAAACACTACTGGGTCTGCGTATCTTGTGGTAGTCAGGGTTTCCTTGCCTAAGTAACTATTTGGAAGTCAAACTGAGGTATTCAAAAGGTAAAGCTGAGACTCATCTTGCCTAACTGTTATAGTTTAGAAGCTTAGTGCAAGCTTATGTTCTACAGACTTCACCTATACTAAGTGGAGACAGATGCCTGCTTTAAACAGTTTTTTGTTGTAATTTTATGTATGATGTATCACTCTTTCAAAGTGGTCACCTTTTTCTGTCAGGAACAGTAGTTGCCCTAGATGCCCTGTACTGGTGAACCAACTAGTTTTTAAATGATACAGATAGTCTGTATTAGACCAAGATCCAAATTATAGGTGTTTTGTATAAATGGATGGAAAAGCAATTCTTTTTTCTTCTGTAAATTCAGTCTGTAGTAAAGTATAGAACCTGCATGCTAAGGAGTTGCTTTTTCTGTAGACTATTTTAGTTTTTTTCAGTGAAAAAAAAATAACCTTGTTATGTGTAGTTATTATGTAGTTAGCTGACCTTTCTCTAAAACTTGTTATTCCAAACATCTACTGAAGCATAAAAATTAATAATTTTGTATAAACATTCTTCCACTTCCAACTAGGCTTAAGACTGTTCCTTAAGAATAAGGTAGACTTTCAGAGTTATCCCCTACAGGGACATTGCAGGATTATTTCTTTTCTGTCCTTTAATTTCAATGGCATTGTTGATGAATAGATATCCTTTTATGAACAGTAGATACTCTTTTATGACTACACCTATGTTAGAGAAGATACACTATATCCTTCTAATTAATTATTTACTTTTTTTTTTTTTCTCAGAATTGAGTTATTTTCAGATTAGTTTGTTTAAATGTGAAATATTGCAGTCTATTTTCTATTTGGTGGAGGACTGATAAAAAGCGTGACCTGAAATTCTTGGGAATCTTTAGTGTACTTCAGTGTGCTGTGAGTTGGACCTTGATGACAGCAGAACTAGGGAGGTGATTGTCCTCCTGTATTTAGCGCTGGTGAGGCTGCATCTTGAATATTGTGTTCAGTTTTTTGGGCCTCTCTCTACAAGAAAGGAGTGGCTGAGGGAACTGAGGCTGCTTAGCCTGGAGAAAAGGAGCCTTATCCCTTCCTACAACTACCACAAAAAGAACGTTATTATAAACGGTATAGTTCATTAAGGAAGTGTAGTTGTGTAGCTGTGAATTGCTCTTCTAACCCAACTAACCATATCCATTTATTTTCAATAGTTTCAGGGAGAACCTTCAAAAGCTGCTGATCAGAGTAACAATTTGAAGGATCAGTTGTAAAAACAAAAACAAAAACAAACAAAAAAAAAAACAACCGAGAACAACAACAGAAAGAAAGCAAAGGAGGTCGATATTTAAAAAACACAACTTAATAAATGAAGCGAAAATCATGCAGATATGACCTATAGTATGCAGATGCATCCATGCATATGAAAAGATGTTCAGCAAAGAAGGGGAAAAATCTCAAAACAAGAATTTAAGCAAGCAAACCAGCTTTGTGTTTACTAGGTGTTATACTCTGGTTGTTTAGGGAGGCATTTTATAGTAGGTTGCTACTGTACATACAAGGAAAAACTGTGAAACCCGGAAGCTTTACACTGCAGCTGTTCGTTTTTGAGCCTTAAAGAAAAAAAAAGAGAATTGCACAACGTATTACATTACCTATGCAGAATTAAAAGCTTGGGACTTCACAAGAAAATGCTCAAAACATTGAAACAATAGCTGTGATGACTATTTTCAGCATGTTTTCTGAAATGAAACCGCTTTAATTTTAAACTTTTTTTTCCCTACATAGCCTTGGCCTGAGACGCAAGGAGAGTTCAAAGTAAAAATATTCTGAATACAGGGTCTTACCCAAGGGGATTTGTTTTAGAAGGGGTAGGTGAGTGCTGGGGTATCAGGCTATGAAAGGATTTTGGTGGCCCATTAACACCATTAACATCCTGACTAAAGGCATTCTTTTCTTCTTCTGCTAAAAGAGGCAGCTCTCTGTCAATAAGTGTTTCCAAGTAGTTCCTTTAAAAACGTTCACTGATTGAATTTGTTTTTCTAGCTAGTCAAAAGGTATTTTATTATGCACTATAAGAACTCATCATTAGTTTATAAAGTGATTTTTGGGCCACAGGATATACTCAGGAAAAAACTCTGGAAATAAGAATCGAAAGTAGACTGTTTTATATGATTTGGCTCTGTAGAATACTTTTCAAATGCCATTTAAGTGCATTAAATGGAATTTTAATGGAGTAAAGTGAGCAAAGAAATTTTGAGCAGCTGGAAATAAGTGCTGGTTTTGAATACAGAGTAATGCCTTTAAAAGTTCTCGAGAGTTAAGAATGCTGGTCTGTGTCATGCAGAGGAATTAAGACAGTGATGACATTATCTTAATTGCTTTTACATTTAAAAGCAAAGGATAACTAGTACTGTACAACAGAAGAAAATCTTAGACTGTACTTTTTTTTTCTTTAGTGTTCCTTCAGATAAGCTAGATTTTTTTGAGTGTTAAAGCAACCTTTTCATAAAAGGCACAGGAAGTGTTAATTCCAGACCCTGATCTTTCAGTCTATGTGAGGTTCAGTCAAAGCTGATACTCTTGCCATCATGTGTTGTGTTTAAATGGAGGGGATATAAATAGGTTTAATCTTATCTTCGTATATTCTGTAGAGAAACTGGAAAGAAGTGTGGTATTTGTATGGGGTATTTCTTTCAGAAATTTGATTCTGTTTGAAACCTCCAGTATAGTTTCATAGTAGTAATTTTAAATAATTAAAATTACAGTTATCCTTACGGAGGATAGTTAATCCATCCTAACAGGAGAACAATTCTTGTGTGTATACATTGTTTTAATGTCATATGGCAAAATAGTTTTAAGTCTGACTCCTTTTTAGTCAAATTGAATCTATCCTCAGGCCTTAGACTTGTGACGTCACCTGTACTGGAGTAGCCTGAAGATGAGCACTCCAGTTTTTGGCAAGCCCTGAGCACGTTTTTGTCACACGGAGCTGTAACCATCTGGTGGTAGATGTTTTATTTCCCCTTATGGAAGTGTACTTTGTCTGCTGAACCTAAATATTCTCTAATCCCTCTGAAAGTAATTAACTCTTGCGCTGAAGTGCACTGGCAGTTCTTTTTATCTAGAATACTGCTTTTCCTGTTTTGTGTCTTCACTGGTTTGGAGGATAAAGGCGTAACTTGTATCCTCATCAGAACTTAGAACGTCCTTACAGCCAAGAGTCTGGTATGGTTATTTCACTGGTCTTGAGAGTTTTGTTGAAATTAAACCGCTTAATACTGTTCTACTTTCTAGAGAGCCTTTCTCTCATTGTCTTAAGGAATTATAATTTTACAAGAAGTATGCTAATTACTGGGTTTTATGAAACTAATATAGGACAACCTTGAATTTCTAAATAATTATAAAGGGGAATAATTCCCTAATTATTTTAGATATAATTACTCTTTTGTAAGTACAAAATTATTTATCTTTTCAGTAGTGTTTTAATTGTTGTTTCTTGTAAAGAATGAAGGCATTAGAAAATCTAGAAGCAACAAATATCTCCAATTTTACTGACCCAAATTATAAGTTTAACAATTAAGGAGGTAATGCGTATCTTTCTTATTTACAGTTGTTTTAATGTATTGATATTTATGCTGTTAAAATAATCCTGATGTACACACAGTGGTTTACCATTTGAAGAAAGAACTTGCTGGCATTAATGGCTTTGCTTATTGCTGAGTGGGAGTATCTACTTTTAGATAACAGAATTAAGAGTGCTCTTACAATAAGTGTATTATTTCTATTTATACTGTTTTATGACACTGTAGAGAAATTTTTGGGAAAAAAAAAACTTCGGAGATTTGTGAACTAAATACATGGCATGCTTACCAGCTTTTTGTCTATTTTTAGCAAATTTATAGGAAATTACACTTGTCTTTAAATTATAATCAGTATTGCTAAGATGAACTACAGTACTACTTCTGTGCCTCATGTCAGAGGCCTGTTTCTTATTCTAGATTACTGTAGATGAATCTGAATTCTAAAGAAAAGATTGCATTTGACTATGTGGGTGGGTATGTTTTTCTCTAAAAGTGTGTATCTGTTCAAGAAGAAAATGTGATTTTTTTTTTTTAATCTAAGAACTTCACAAAGTCCTCTAGAAAGGAAAACAATGCTGAATTTCTCCTGAAAGGAGAGAAATACATGAACAATTTCAGAAATTAGTTTAAAAGCCAGCCAAACAAGTTATCCTGATGCCAGAATTAATATCACTGGTAAAGAAACCAGCTTTCCACTGATAACCAGACAGATCTTTATATTACTGCATTGTGTGAAGAGGAACCAGACAGATATTCTTAGGTGGTTTTTTTTTTTTGTCCCTCTTTTTCTTTTCAGTAGCTTATATTGCTGGAAAGTGCTTGGCTTACAATCTCATCTGCATGTAATAAGGGTGTACCTGAAAAAGAAGGCTTTGTGTATCAAAAAATCTGTTCCTCTATGACAAAAGGCTGTCCATTTATTCCACCATAGAGCCAAATAGCAAAACTAAAGATAGAAATGCGAAAGCCACAAAGGCATGATGCTGTCACTTCAAGATGGTATGAAGGGACTTCAGAGCAGCAAATAATATTATAGACTCTATCTGCATTGTGTCAGTTGTTTCCTCCATAATCTCCTTTACTATACAAATCAAAACAATTGGATATTTGATGAAAGGCAAAAGATGTGGCTCATCTCCAGTACAGTTAAAATATCTGCAACTAAGGAAGACAATTATTTCATCGCTGCATCCGCAATTCCTCAATTCATCTATAAAACTTATTCAGAGAGACTTTGTAATTTTGGCACTATGCTCATTGCAGGCTGTTTTGAACTAAATAATTGGCTCAAGTGTAATCGTATGTCTTACTATGCATAAGTCACTGGAAATCTTATTTTTTTCCCTTAGTTTCACATAGAAGTCCCTTTCCTTGGCTATATAATACAGAATACAACAAGCAAATATTTAGAATTGTTCCTTTATCAAGTAGGTAGTTATCAGAGGGTAACAGACATTGTCATATTGCTTTTGGTATTTCCAAAGTCTCAGGGAGCTGCCTCTGTGCATTTATTTAGCGTGTGAGGCAGAATTGGCAGGCTAATTGAGTGTTTGCAATCAGAATACTTTTGTTTGGTGTGGCAGTAGCTGGGCTTCAGGGTTGCCTAGAATCTTCCTCGAGATAAACTGTTAATGTCTGTGTTGTTTGCTGAAAATACAGGCTTTATTTGTCAACTCTTGAACTCCTCTTGAAACTCTTTGTGCAAAAAAAGAAAAAAAAAAAAAATCCCCTTTGAGAATCTATCAAGCTAATTGGTTTCAAAAAAAAGGTGACAGTAGTCCTGGATTTGATTAGAAGTATACAACTGATGTGTATATTTGTTTCAGACCATTGCAATATGGGGAGAAGAACATGGAAAAGAATTTAAGAATTTTTTTGTTTTAAACAGTCTGCCCTCTTGCATGCTGGTCAAATTGATGTGTTGCTGTTCAGCATCACATTCTCAAATAATGTTTATCTGACTAAGTGTCTATCTAGAACTGAAAATTGTGAAATTTTTAGTGTGGTATTTCTGTGCAGCACAGTCAGACCTGATCCCCTATGGAGATATGAAACAGCTTCTCTTCTCACTTGACAATTCAGTAGCCACTGTTTATTTCAGATTTATTCTGTCCTGCTACACATTTCTTCATCAAACTCTACCAATAAATGTTACCAAATGCTCTACTGAATCAAATTCTCTATGCTTAAAGGTATATAGTGGCAACAATATGCTTTTGAGTGGTAGTTGTCACTTACCTATACAGACAATTTCACAAGTGGTTTTGAGAAACTCCAGTAATTTTCTCTGGAGTTCTCTGTTTTTATCCTCTGATTTGCTGGTCTAGTGGCATAAGTTAACCTGTCCCCCAAAACTGCCTTTCCTCCTTTAGCACAGATAAAGGTAGTTACATTATTTTAGTTTTTAATATATCTTAAATTTGGCCCAAGTCTGGATCTATACCAGTGGTTTGGTAGACACTCAAAGGTACATAGTCAGAAGCTGTAGGACAAATATGAAGTTAACAGGTACAGTTGTGTGCTAAAACATATATGAGGGGTTAGATGAAGAACTGAAAGAGTATTTGTTACAAACAGATTGCCTTTTAATTATAATGATCCCAGTGTGCATTCTTCTTGCTTCTAAATGTAGCCGAAGTTGGAAGTAGCCACCAGAGGGCAAACTAAATGTACATGCTTCTCTCTTCTGTATGTTCTTTAAGTATAATTTGCTTTTTCTCTACAGTAATTGTAAATGTTTTTTCAAGAAAATGTTCTTTTTCACTGAAGAGGTTGTATTGTCTTGGATTATTGTGTGACAACAATAACATTAAAGACCAACTGTGAAACAGCAATTAGCTGTTCAGTAGGAATTATATGAAACATGAACAAACTAGTTACACATCTTACTGCTGGATGGGTTTTGATGGCATCTGTAAGCAGAAGATAGTCTGTGAGTCTTTGCTGCTTCTCATTATTTGAAAGAGCATTAATCAGCATGAGGCTATCAAAAAGGCTATTCTGTATACAATAGCAACTTTTTCGTCATACAAGATACGAATAAACTATTCTGACATCATTCTCCTGAATACTGTCAACAGTGGCATTCAAAGAGAAGTTCCTATATGTTTGAAACATTATAAAATTTTGTGTTCTGTAATTCAAAATAGTTCCAGGAGTTTTATTTGGCACTTGAAGAGAACTTTATTTGCATTCCTTTTAGATCAAACTGGTTTGCCTGAAAAAAATTTTAGGAAAGTTTTGGCTGAAATGTATACTGAATTAGTTCTCAATTTACTTATGAAAGGTGACACATCTCATTGTTTATATATTTTGGGGTCAATAGAAATAGAATGTATCTCTTTTTAAGAATTATGTACAAAACCAGAATGTTTTAAGAAAAAATAAAAAATCCACTCTGAAATATCCTTTTAACTGTTTAACAAGAAGGTAATGGATTATAGTCACTAAATTTAGTGGCTTGAATTGATAATATCTTCCATCATTGTGTACTGATAGATATTTTAATTTGGCTTTCCTTTAAGAATGTCTTTTCTATTTGACGTATCTTATGGCTGTCAGATCAAATAATATATGTCATGAAATGCCTTTCCTATTGGAATGGAATGTCACAGTGACTTAATTTCATGTCAGTTTACACACTAATTTTAGAATATAGATGAGTGCACTTACTTCCCAGTGTTTATCAATACCAAGCTATGATTTGTTATGTTCCTGTTTGAAATCAGGCTTCTTGGCCATGGTTAATTTTATTTCATCAAAACTTCAGTATGGTCTACAATATCAAACCACTGTGAAAGTAGGGGATATATTGCGGGATGGAAAGAAATGCTTTGACGTGTTTTACATTCATTAACTTTGATTTGCAGAAATTTTGGATTTATTAATCCTCATGAGAATTTTAGCTCTCTGCAAGACAATGAATAACATGGCTAATATGTTTACCATAAAATTTATCTGTCATTCTTTGTCAACATTTTTAAATATATCTCCTGTATTTGTTTCTTGGGATTAATATGACCTTGTTGAAATTTTAGATTGGGTTAGTTTAGAGTTTCCCATTTCATAATGAGACCACTTAAGAGTTGGAAAGTGATCCTGACAAAGAGTAGTTAAGTCTTTGACAAATTTCAAGTGGATGTGTTTTGTAGACAGTATGTTGTAACATAATTATGTTTTTGTTCTGTCTGGTAGAGAGAGACTTTAACTTTTACATATATACACATACCTACTAAAATGAGTTACAGTGAAGGACCTTCTTCTTTAGTGTCAGTTTGATATATTTTCCATAACATCTCAACCATATCTATTATACTTTATAAGCTTTTCTTTTGAAAACGTGAGTGGGCAAGATACCTATGGTATTACACAAGATTCTTTCCTGAATGAATATTGAAAAATAATTTAAAATTAATTTATAAACTGTTGGTTTCATAGCATTACTACCAACTCCTCTCCTGTTTGAACTCCCGTCTATATTAATAATACACATTTATTTTCCCTATCCCTTCTTTTCCCATGAGCAGACTTGGTCTACCTGTTCATGTTGTTTTTGAACAGATGTAGGAGTATCTATTCCACATGACTCGTAGAGAGAAAAAGTATTTTGGAAGGTAACTGTAAAAATGGGAACTTGATGTATTTCTTAGTGTATCACTTGTGTTTCATGAACAGAGTATAGTGAACAGCCTGAGGGGGGGTGATGCATAGTGTATCAACTGAATTATTGAGACAAATGAATTCCCCAAAAATGTTCTGTTCACACATCAACAGAGAGATTTCCAGATGCATCAGAAAAACTGACATAGATGGCTTCCCTTTCTCTGCCTTTTCTGTTCCAAACAGAAATTCTTGCTGCCTCACTACTAAATAAGTGACGGTTCAAGAACGGAACACTGGAAAGAAAAGTTGGCTTTTCAATAATTGTGTTCTTTATGACTACTTGAGTTTGTATTAAGTCGAAACTGCCTCAGATATTGTGTTGACAACTTGAACCTTAATGACTTAGGAAACGTTTTGTCTCTGTGGTAGAGTTCCTTTAAAAACACCTGATACTTTCAGATAATCCCAACCAATTATTATTCTATCATTATGAACATGTATTGTATATATAACTATGTGATACAGCTTTTTTTGAAGGTAATTTTGTTTGTTTAATAAACTGTCTTACCTTCAAGGATTCCTATTGTTTTAGTAATGCAGAGTTAGTGAATTATAGACTGCACCTTAATGAAGTAATTATTGTGGGAAGAAGAGCCTGCATCCACTTTGTAATTGTCTTTTGCAGGTTAATGCAATCAAATTTGTAGTTACACTCATTCAGCTTTTTGTGTCTCTTCTCTAGGGTCTTTTAAGTGGATTGTTCTATAAATAAACCAGTTGGTGTATTTGATCTTGTAAATACTGTGGGGTTAAAAGTTTAAGGTCTTCTAGAGAAAAAGACCAATTCCTTCATTGATAGACAAATTTACACATGTGCAAGGTTGCCTATTGCTTTTTATGGTACTGGCTATTAGCAGTCTGTTTTGTAATTCTTCCACATTTGAGTTGAATCTAGAGTTTTTCAGGAGTTGCTTAGCAACCGTATCAGCTTTTAATAAAACATGATTGGACCTGATTCTTCTGCAGAGTAGTATCTGAAGTAATACATGAATGTCTCTGGAATATTTTCTACAAATGTAGCAGTGTTGAGAGAATAAATAAGATCAATTTTTTCTTAATATATGCAAGGATAAGGTTGTTTGTAATGAAGATGTTCAAGCATTGGATATATATATGTAACACTTAGATTCTGATAAGATTGCATGCAGACTTCTGTATTTCAGTTTTCACCTTCAGTATTGCTCTCAAATAAGAAGCTGTAAAAAGTTAAGTTTGACATGTGTATGTGGTATTACAGGGCTCTGAAACAATACCAGTACAAAACAATCGAGGTTGGAAAATGCCTTTGGGGTGACATAATCATGATGTCAAACTTATTGCCTTTCCCAAAAAAATATACATAGGTATGTTGGGCAGACAAAACTTGACATACAGAGTACAACTGAGTTACCTAAGCACAGACATGTAGTTCCAGTGTAGACACAGTAAATTGTCTGCTCTCCGCCTGCCAGTCCGGGAGTACAGATTTCACTTAAATGTTGCAATTTGCAGTGTGAAATCTGAGTATCATTTGTGCTTCCAAAAGCAATATCAAATAGAGAGATTGAGTTAGCCCTACACAGTCTTTAGTACCTCTCCTTCAAACATTCTGAATGATTTGAGGACACTGTTGAGTAGTAGATAGTATTTTTAAGTATTTGGACCAGCTTGTAACCTTCATCGGCCAATTATCAAGTTTGCATAAGCACTTAATAGCCAGCAATCAAAAGTTTCCCTCATACACGAAGATGGTTTCCATGGTATGAAGCAAATTATAAATCTCAGGTTATTGTTTGGTCTTGTCTTTGAAAATTATCCTGTTGTATCAATCAACTCTTGCTTGTCGAGATTGCTGTTTTAATAGTGTACATAGTTTTGGTGCCCATATCACAGATAAACAAATTTGTACTGTGGCCCCTAACTTCCCATTCAAAGTCTGAATTGAGCTGTACTTCTTGTTCATAGATTTATGCTTTGTATGAAAGTTGTTTGAAACATACACTCTTTGCCTGCAGAAGGCAAGTCAATGATGCACAGCTCTAGAGATGTTAAGCTACCTGTTGGCTTGCCTTCTACATTATTTCTTTATTGCTCTTGTTTTGGCTGCATTAATCTGACTTTTTTTGAAGTATAGAAATACTGAAAAAGTCAGGAACCTGATTCTCCTAACATCCTACAAGAAATAAATCTCATACATACATAGTAATAACTTATTTATGTGAAACTAGCTTCTGCATTTTCCAATTTCAAGGTTTCTTTGTGGTCATAGACTGAAGATCATAGACTGTAAGTGTAAAGAATCAGATTCTTTACCTCCAACAGACCTATGTGGTTATGGTGTTATGTCTTTTTTTTTTCTTTTTCCCTTCTTTTTTTTCCCCCCTCTCCCTACTTCCTTCGCCTAACAGTATGCAGGAGGGAAATGATTCTAGGAAAAAGGTGTTTTCATGTGTGAATTGTCTTTTTTCTCATCCTGACTCCCTGAATTTGTGTAAGGGACCATAGAGACTGTGTAGGTTATTAGGTTGTGGTATAGTAATCTGTGTATGATAGCACTATAACATCAAAGAAAGATTTAAAACAGGAAGATTTCCTCTCTTCCTTTAAGATGTATGCTGGATTTGGGATCGTGGATTTTTTAATTGGGGTGCATTCTGTGATCTAAAGAAACGTATGATTAAGATTTGAACAAAATAAATCATCTTTGTAGATATCATTAGGAAGGAAGTGTAGATTGTACCTACCTATGCAATAATTAGCTATGTTTGAAATGGGCAGGCTGATAATGTGCACTGATAGCAGTACAGAGATAATTAGACATGCACCTTTTGAACATGGACTTGGAGAATGAAGCAGTACATACTAATAACATTAACTTTTCCTATATTATCAAGTTAGATAATGCCAAAAAAGAAGCAAATAGTATTTTTAAGTCTGGAAGCAAATATTTAACAGCTGTAGCTGCTTTACTGATGCCCTTGTGTAGTGGGTTGGCTTCAGCTGGCAACTAACCCTCTACCAGCTCTTTGCTTACTCCTGTGTGGGCCCTCCTTTCTCCATCAGCAGGATTTGAGAGACAAGAAAAAGAGTGAAAGTCGGTCAAGATAAAGACAATTCAATAAGTGAAACAACAAAAAAAAAACCCACAATGAAGTGATGCAAAGACAATCACTCACCTCATCACAAAAAGTAGATTAATTTGCAGCCGATCTCTGACCAGCAGCCACCTTGGAAAGGCTCTATTTTTACTGCTGATCATGATGGCATGGAATATTGCTTTGGTCAATTTGGTTTTGCTGTGCCAACTGTGTCCCCTCTTAGCCTCTTGCCTGCCAGTAGATAACTTGCTGGGAGGGACTGAGAAACAGAGAAGGCTTTAGTTTTGGGTTAGTTCTGGGACTAACTGCTGCTGTGCAATAAAGCGTTGGTGTGTTACACTGTTTTGATTGCAAATGCAAACACCACGCTGCTGTGATGAAAAGTTTCTCAATCCCAGCCAGACTTAGAGCTCCATGTTGGCAGTTCATATCTTGCATGGCTCCATCAAAGCTAAATAAAATATCTGAAGCTTTGAGTACTTCTTTCTGTTTTACCAGAGTTCTGCCTCTTCCTTGCTTCTTCCATGTTTGCTTCACTGCTCTGCTGTTATGAAGCCTGTTGTGAGAGACAGGACCCTCAAATAATTTGCCTTTACTCTATCTGTAAGAGTAGAATTCAGACTTCTATTTGCTGCTGTAATCCTGTAATCAGACATTGCTTATGAATGGTTGAAGTCAGAGGTAGCTGCTTCTCCCAGGCTCCCATTTAGCTTCTAATATAGAAGCGCTACATGATGAATTAGTGCTCAATTACTCTTCTATGTGTATTCCTCTCTTAAAAAGACTTCATCAGTGTTGACTGAGTACTTTCAGTCCTCTGTCCCACTCAGCTTGCATTACTGTGGTTTGTGGGGTGGTGGTGTTTTTTTGTTTGTGTGTGTTTTTCTTCTTTCACTACATGTTCTCTGTCTTTTTGACCAAACTAGCTGGAGTCAAGGCAAATAGCTTATTTCATTTTGTATGTAATTAAATGTGTAAAACTTGTTTTTGATTAATTGATTAGTTTCATATTTTAGAACTGTTATTGTCCTTTTCTTAATGCAAAATAAACACTTTGATTTAGCAAAAAGACAAAACAAAGCATGACTCAGGTATTTTAGGGTCCTAATTAGACAATCAATTTAAGAAACACTCTGAAGTATGTTATTTCTCTATGGAAAATTGTTGTATTGGGAATGGTCGGCTTAACTCTTCACCAGGTTTAGAAACTATGCTGTTGGATAAGGAAAGTATGAAGATTTTAGTAAGTTTAGGCTCTGTTGTGTTTTGTGTTGGTTTTTTGTTTGTTTGTTTGTTTGTTTTTTTTGTAAAGTAACGTGTATACATGTCTAGTATGTGTACTATCAGATGTTCACACTCGTTATGGTGCATCAGGGTAATGGAGGAGACTTTTTTTTGGCATACTTGACAGGTTCTTGCTTTAAATAAACCTTGATGTTACAGAAATTGTCCTATGAAACTTTCACTATAATGGATAACTTGTCGCAGAATTGTGTGACTGACCAGCTTCAGAAATTCGTCCTTATGATGTATTTATGTATTTAGGGTTCTATGTACCCGGGTTCTTTGCTAAGGATCCTTTTTAAGATTGTGGTATGGAAGACTTTATCCTTTCTCATTAACTGTGATTCTTGTGTCACCATGTCACTGTATTGATTAATTTTTTTACTTGTTGTTTGTCAGTGAACTGAAAACACTGGAGACAAAAGACTTTTGTTTATAACAGTTATTATAACATGTTGCTGTTGAAGTTATATTTAAGCATTCTCTTTCATTTACTCTCTCCTTTCTCTTGGTTGTAGGATAATTCCATGGAATAAAAGAGAGAACCAAAACAGTGGAACCACTTATTCCTATGAATAAAGTTTCTGCTTAACTTTGTTGAGTAGTGTTTGTTTTTTTTCTGCAAGTAGTCCAGTTAATATACATCCAAAATTCAGTTGATGAGTTACGGAACACTATTACTATTAAAAACATTACTAAAAAATTCAAATTATATGTTAGCAACTATTAGAAAACAATATAAAACTGATTAGAAGATATGGTTACGTTCCTGTATAGTTCTATGGGTCACATTTTGTATATTGTCATTTGCTTTTTGCACACCCCCAAGACACAGTAGAATTAGAAGAAATACTTAAAAGGGCAAAAGGGGTGCTAAGCAGTGTAAAAAAGAACAGATTCTCACAGGAAGCCACTTAATTATTTTAGGACTTTCCAATGTGGAGAAGAATGGTGACTAAGGGATATTGCTTTGCTTTTTTCCTCTAAAGACCTTTGTCTGTCTGTCTATTAGTCTGTATCTGTTCCACAGATTGTAGCTGTCCTTGGTTTTAGTTGGAGATGGAACCTTTGGTAGATGGCTCCATAGGCAGGGGTTAGTTGCCTTGAGACAATAGCATATATTTTAAAAACAGGAACATGTATGTAAATTGAAGTATTTAAATGTGCAGGAAATCTTATGGAATGAATACAAGATGGATTAATTTGAGATTTCAAAGCGAAGACAGTAGAATAGTTTTGACAAAGAAAACAGAAAAGCTCTATGTAGTGTAAGTATGGGAAACATTAGTGGGTTCTCAGTCTTGACAGGGACCATGTGTTCTGAGAGCAGCAAAGAGGTACTTTCCATTGAATCTGTGCTTGGCTTCACAGGAGAAACCCTCAGGGTCATAGGGGCACTGAAAAATTTATTTTCCATGGCTTATGCCTGCTCTAGCAAACACATAAGCCGTGTGAATTTTTTATTTAAGCCAATTCTGGTGCCAATACTACCTCTCAAAAAAAGTTCTGAAAAGCAGGTGGTGATATCATAATGTGTTTTTGAAGTGTATTGCTAAATTCATTATTTTATAATAACAATCACCCTTTGTGGCAACATGATCTGTTTCCAGTGCATTAAAAACAAAATTTATGTGTAGTTCATAATGTAATTTTCCTTGCTACTTGCTGAAATCAAGATGGCAATTAAAAAGTAAAACAAACAACCCAACAAAAATGCAGCAAACAAAACCAATGATGAACACTTGTGATTTTTCCTTCAACTTTTATTGCCTTTAGTTCCTTGTGTTCTGGTTTTCCTGTTTTTGTTGAAGTTAAAAAAAAATATCTGCAGATAAGTAAGCACAATCATAATCTCTATTAATTAATTTGGATTCATTAGCCCTGTTGTGAGAAGTTCCAACCTCCTATATTTATCATGAACAGAACAGTTATTATAGGTTTTAGTAAATGAGAAAGAGGGAAATCTTAAGTATGGAATATCTCTGCTGTAGCATTGAGCTCGCTTTTCTCTGTGGAAGTGCTGAAAAAGCCACCAGCTGGTGGCTGATAGCGGTAAGGAGGGCTCCTGTGATTCCACATTTGTCATTGAGATCTCAGTATCTTTCAGGACTATCACAATAAGGCATGAACAGGGTTTGACTTGTGACCTTTTTTCTTTCACTGAGCAAGTTTTTAACTTTGGTTTTACTGTATTTGGTAGCTTCTGATAATGATTTTCTTTTTTTCTGGGAAGTTATGATCAGAGGAGTGGACATTGCATTTTGACGAGGCAAACAGTGATGCCTTTGAAATGTGGTCCTTTAAATCCTGTAGCTGTTATTGATTGTACAAGATAACCAACAAAGAGAAAATCAGAAATATCCTGGAGAAGAATTCTGCCAGAAGACATTGTGCTTGGCAGATAATTCATGACAGAGCTAAATTTGAGTGCACTGTATAAAACTGGATCTGAACAATGAGCATTGAAGCTTATTGCAGAGGGATGGAAAGACTACTACTTGGCATTAATTATAGAAGTTGCCTAAAGAATTAATTTCTTCCTGGTACCATTGTTTGAAATAGAATGAGTAATTGGCTTTGCCAGCCAAAGCACATTTTGTCCTGGTAGGAATTACACAGCCAGATTCAGAGGGAATTTGACCCAAGACCTAAAATGCTTGAAACTTTCAGATGTGACAGTAAGCTGAATTCATGAAAGAGAAGTTGGCTGGTAGAGAGGGGCTCGACACATGGAGTGTACGATTGCTTTGTTTGGCAGACATTTCAGTGATACCAAATACATCCTAACCCTGTTTGTGGCTGTAACAATTCTGCATTGAGGTGGGCTTTTTTTTTTTTTTTTTTTAAAGTAGTTTTCTTCCTCTTGTTTTGTTCCTTTTAATTTGAATAAGCTTGGGCCATATGTGGCCATAATTTCTCCTTTCCTTCTCAAATGCTCTTGGAGGATTTTGTGGAAAGAATAGGCTGCACATCTTGTAATATTTTGGCATCTTGATTCACAAATGTGGTGTTTTCTTCTGAAGAGGGGTTATAAAATAGCTGATTAACCTCACCTACAATGCAACATTTGTGCTTTATGCTTAAAATTGCTTTCTTTTAGATGATTACAGTTGCTTATGATTTAATGTAAGCCTTAATTTGTTTATTCTGCTTCATTGTCATATTCCTCAATTTTTCTAGAAAAATATTTTCTAGTTAAATATAATGCTTGCAAACTAAAATGCAACTTGTTTAAAACAAATAAAGCATAGCATGGTCTGTGTAAAGGGACATAGAAAAATATTTTTCTTGAATTCTTGTTAGTGATGTTGCTAATTAATATATGTGTGTATATCTGTGTACCTTGTAACTCAACTGTCTAGCATATTTTGCTGTGGAATTAAGTAAACAGATTGAAATAAAAGCTTCTTTGTTTAAGTGTAATGAAGATGTGTATGGATTTCAGTACACAATTCTTAAACAGGACTTCAGTGGTTTCAGTATACTTCTGGAAAGTAACTGGCTTAATAGATTGTAAACAGGTAGATAAGAAAGCAATTTCTTAAATCTGTGTGCGTGTGTGTGCATGCATGTACATGTTAAAGCTATCAAACTGTTTAGCAAATGCAGTAGTTTTCATTGGCCATTTTAGACATAGTCTCTACTTCCTAGTGAAAACTTAACAAAACATGCCATTAAAAAAATTGATAGGAAATATTATTCCAAAATATGTTACTTATTTGTAATGTAAGTATTGCAGTGCTTCAGTGAAGATCTGTTTCTTCCTGTTGGTGATACTGTAAGAGAGGAATTCCTCAATGTTTGACTTTTTTGGGTGAATTTGGAGAACTCAGTGAAAAGTGCTTGTCCAATTCAGATATCTGTAAATATTCTAGGAGCAGTCTTAATATTTCAGTGTAAGTAGGAAAGCTGCAATGAGGCTAATGATATAGATAGTGGGAGGACAGGAACTGAAAAGCACTTTTTCCTTGCATGTTCTCCTTCAGATTATTGAACTGAACACTCTAGCTCTGAGATAATAAATTTCTTAATATCAGCATACAAATTGAGGGAGTGGTATTGTTTCTTCATTGTAAGCCAAAACAAATCAGGTCCGGTCTCTTACTCTCTGTGTTGTTAACTGAAAATTGAAAGATGACTTACTATAAAGGGGCTTGGGGTAAAAAGTCAAAGGAGTGTTAGTAGTAAGGGAGTCTTCTCAACAGGGCATCATGGTTAAAATCAAATATGTTGCTCTCGACTTTCAGAGGAAGCACAGAAATGGGATCTGAAGGGTGACAAGAGAACTCAAATTTGCAAATGGATGCAGCCATTGGTCCTGACATGGCTACGTAGAGTGCTGTCAAGCCAGAAAGGACAAGGTGATTTGGAACATGCAAATCACATAAGTAATCTGCCTGCCACCTTTAGTCTACTTGATAGAATGAGTAATCCCTGTGAAAATCAGTGAAGAGACAGAACTGAAGATAAGCACTGTAACTTAGTTTTATATTACTGCCCGTCAACATGGTACCTGACTGTCTTTCATGTAGTTTGAAAGGTTTTCAGAAGTCTCTGGAAAGATTCAATATGAATCGCTGCTGGGGCTGTCAGATGGCATTCTGTATCAGAGCATACCACTAAAAATAGTAATAGCTCAACAGATTCATTAAATTTTCCCTTTGAATGCCTTAATTTCTATTTTTTCAGAATTCTTGTTAAAATAATTTTTGAATACTTCCTCTTGATGTCGTATGTTTCATTTTTACGTGAAGTTTTGTTTAGGAAGATCAAAGTTGTTTTTTTTTTTTAAATTTTTAAAACCAGTTTTATTTTAAATCTCATCCTGATAGTGAGCTATTTTACAAAGTTCAAGTTTTATAATGCATGTTATTAACAATTGTGGTTTATACCTCATAACTATTGAGTTACAAGTGTTTTATATTGTCTGAGTTTGAGTTGGTTCTGATTGTTGCTAGTGCTTGTGCGTATTGTCATGATTACCAGCTTTTTGAGTCCAGTTTGAGCAGGCAGTGTCCAAATAGATGGCATATATAGGACATGTGAAAAGTGATCTGCTGAGCATCTGGTTTATTTACAGACTCTAATATAGCTTAAATGTACATAAGTTTTTAACCTAACATAGCAGACATGCAGAACCATTTTTAGTTAGTAGTCACTGAATTACATTGATACAAAAATAATGCATTTCTAAAAGATCTGTAGTCCAATTCAAGACCTCTAGCCTAGGGAGCAGAGAAAGGAACAGCTACAAAGGTATAATGAGTTTATACGGTTTATTTCAGAAGCCAGTTATAGTCTGATCCTAACCAGAAACATGCCACATATAGGCTTCATGGTGGCTAATTTCTATGAAACTAAACTAACTTTGTTGACAGGAGCAGCAATACATGATTTGCCATTTGATCTGGGACAGTAATTCATCTAGTTCTTCAAAGTCAAGAGACTTGTGAGAAGAAGCTCTTAATTAAATGTATTTAAAGACTAATAATTGGTGTTTCTAAGAGATAAGATTTTAGCTTTCATTTAGCAGTTATGCATATAAACAGGAAAATGGAGATTTATCCCATATTGTTGTTTATGATCCATCACCTAAGTGTGTGTTTCATTCATGGCATCCAATGAGTCCTTGGCTTTAATGACAGCTATAAAACTAGTTTTAAAAAGCTTACACAGTTGGAGACATAAAATGGGTCAGGACACTAGTTTCTAATTCAAAAGGTACCAAGTTTCCAGGGCATCAGAGATTTCAAATTACCAACAATGAGTTTAAAACTGTATCTTATCTAGAGATTTAGGTGCTGAAAACTTTTGAACTTATCTCACAAAGCAACACTCAGCTTGTAGGTCTGTACAGGAAGGAGGACCCATGTAACTTTAGACCAATCAGCCTCACCTCCATCCCAGGGAAAGTGATGGAACAACTTATCCTTCGTGCCATCTCAAGGCATATCAAGGATAAGAGGGTCATTAGGGGCAGTTAACATGGCTTCACCAAGGGGAAGTCCTGCTTCACCAACCTCATTTACTTTTATGAGGATGTAACGAGGTGGATGGATGACGGCAGGACAGTGGATGTGGCCTACATTCACTTCAGTAAGGCATTTGACACCGTCTCCCGCAGCATCCTTACAGCTAAACTGAGGGAGTGCGGTCTGGACGATCGAGTAGTGAGGTGGACTGTGAAATGGCTGAAGGTACACCCTATTGAGTGGTGGTGAGGCTTTGTTAACATCGTGTCCCTCTGGTGTGTGAATTCTGTGCCTGGTAATATTCTTTGCACAAAGGCATTTTCTTAAAGCTGCAAATTAATATTCAGTGCTGTATTTGGAGCCACTTCTACATTTCCTGCCTGTTTTTAGAGAGTCGTTTGGGAAAGAGAGTCTCCATTTCTTGAAACATTTCTGTCTTTTCGGATTGGCTTTTGACTCTTAACTGTTGTGTCAGCAGGGGCTGAAGCGGAAGACGTGTTGGACTTTGTGTTTTTAACTAGTTTGATAGAAACAGAATATTTAGAGCATTGAGAGAAGTTTGAGACCTGATGAGCTGTTTTCCCACACAGAGAAGTAAGAATGGTTATTGGAGATTCTTTGCTGATAGAATTCTAACATTTTATGTTGAGTCATATCTCTTGAACACTGATTTAATGTAAAAACAAGATGTCCACCTATATATGATCAAAGAAGGAATTAATATTCAGGAAGGTCTGGAAAAAAATCCACAGTGTGACAGTTCAGAAACACAAGCTTTTCGTAATTTAGTAGATATCATCATGAAAGGCAATCAAGACTTTTCCATGTATTGACTAGAAATCTCTAATAATGATGTAGTTAGAATAATAGAACAGTTCTCCTCTTGCTCTTTCAATTATTATCGTTGGAGTAATATATTTGAGCAATATAGATGGTCAGTGTTGCCCAGTGTATTTTAGAAAATAAGAAGAGGCATTAATACATTTGAATGTATTTCATAAAATCATAGAATAGTTTGGGACCTTCAAAGGGAACCTAGTCCAGCCCCCCTGGAATGAGCAGAGACATCTGCAACTAGATCAGGTTGCTCAGAGCCCTGTCCAGCCTGTCCTAGAGCGTTTCCAGCATTGGGACATCTACTACCTCTCTGGTCAACCTGTTCTAGTGTTCTACCACCATTGTCTTCCTTATATCTGGCCTGAATCTGCCTTTGGTTTAATACCATTACCCCTTGTTCTATCGCTACAGACACTGGGAAGAATATAAGGCTCTTATCAGAGGGTGTAGGGAGGCAACTAGGAAAACTAAGGCATCCTTAGAAGTAAACATGGCGAGAGGGGTCAAGGACAACTGAAAGAACTTTTTCAAATACATGGCAGATAAAACTAACACCAGAGGCAATGTAGGCCCACTGATGAACGAGGTGGGTGCCCTAACGACAGAAGATACAGAGAAGGCAG
Organism: Patagioenas fasciata; assembly: GCF_037038585.1. NCBI lineage: Eukaryota > Metazoa > Chordata > Aves > Columbiformes > Columbidae > Patagioenas > Patagioenas fasciata. Next base: position 41,919,103 of record NC_092523.1, read on the forward strand.
AGCTACTGAATGCCTTCTTTGTCTGTGTCTGCTCTGCCGGAGGCTGTCCTGAGGAGCCCTGTACCACTGAGGCCCCAGAGGAAGGCAGGACAATGGAGGAGTTTGCATCAGTTGATGAGGACTGGGTTAGGGAGATATTAGACAATCTAGACATCCATAAATCCATGGGTCTGGATGGGATGCACCTGCGGGTGCTGAGGGAACTGGCTGAGGTCATTGCTGGACCACTCTCCATCATCTTTGCCAAGTCTTGGGAAACGGGAGAGGTGCCTGAGGACTGGAGGAAAGCAGATGTCACTCCAGTCTTCAAAAAGGGCAGGAAGGAGGACCCATGTAACTTTAGACCAATCAACCTCACCTCCATCCCAGGGAAAGTGATGGAACAACTTATCCTTCATGCCATCTCAAGGCATATCAAGGATAAGAGGGTCATTAGGGGCAGTTAACATGGCTTCACCAAGGGGAAGTCCTGCTTCACCAACCTCATTTACTTTTATGAGGATGTAACGAGGTGGATGGATGATGGCAGGACAGTGGATGTGGCCTACATTCACTTCAGTAAGGCATTTGACACCGTCTCCCACAGCATCCTTACAGCTAAACTGAGGGAGTGCGGTCTGGACGATCGAGTAGTGAGGTGGACTGCGAAATGGCTGAAGGTAAGAAGCCAGAGAGTTGTGGTCAACGGGGCAGAGTCCAGTTGGAGACCTGTATCTGGTGGAGTGCCTAAGGGGTCAGTACTGGGGCCTGTATTATTCAATGTGTTCATCAATGATTTGGATGAGGGAATAGAGTGTACTATCAGCAAGTTTGCTGATGACATGAAGCTGGGAGGAGTGGCTGACACGCCAGAAGGCTGTGCTGCCATGCAGCAAGACCTGGACAGGCTGGAGAGTTGGGCAGGGAAAAATTTAATGAAATATAATGAGGGAAAGTGTAGAGTCTTACATCTGGGTAGGAACAACCCCATGTTCCAGTATAAGTTGGGGAATGACCTATTAGAGAGCAGTGTAGGGGAAAGGGACCTGGGGGTCCTGGTGGACAGCAGGATGACCATGAGCCAGCACTGTGCCTTTGGCATCCTGGGGTGTATTAGAAAGCGGGTGGTTAGTAGGTCGAGAGAGGTTCTCCTTCCCCTCTACTCTGCCCTCGTGGGACCACACCTGGAATATTGTGTCCAGTTCTGGGCCCCTCAGTTCAAGAAGGACAGGGAACTGCTGGAGAGAGTCCAGTGCAGGGCAACAAAGATGATTAAGGGAGTGGAGCAACTCCTGTATGAGGAAAGGCTGAGGGAGCTGGGTCTCTTTAGCTTGGAGAAGAGGAGACTGAGGGGTGACCTTATTAATGTTTAGAAATATATAAAGGGTGAGTGCCACGAGGATGGAGCCAGGCTCTTCTTGGTGACAACCAATGGTAGGACAAGGGGTAATGGGTTCAAACTGGAACACAAAAGGTTCCACTTAAATTTGAGAAGAAACTTCTCAGTGAGGGTGACAGACACTGGAACAGGCTGCCCAGGGAGGTTGTGGAGTCTCCTACTTTGGAGACATTCAAATCCTGCCTGGACACCTTCCAGTGTTACCTCATCTAGGTGTTCCTGCTCCGGCAGGGGGATTGGACTACATGATCTTTCCAGGTCCCTTCCAAACCCTAACGTTCTGTGATATTTGTTGTGCTTCTTTTATTGGTCATTTTATTATTAGTTAAGCAGGAACAGTCAGTAGCTGTCATGCAAAAACATCACACATGAAAGTATTTTATTTAAAAAAAATCTTGGGCAATGTTATGTTTGGCTGGAAATTAGGCTTGTCAATGCTGATACACTGTAACAACTCAAACTGGCAGGATATTCATGGGCTCTGCTTCAGTATTCAATCTGTGCTTTAAACGAATGGCCAAATTGAGTATATTCTAGGGCCTGATAAAGAGAAAACATCTCTTTTATTTGGTAGTCTGTAAATTATAGTCAAAGCATAACAAACTTTTTTTTATAGATGGTGATCAGTATGTATTTGATACGTTTAATTTTTAATTCCAAACTTGGAAATCTGTTTTAATGCCAAATGTCCACTCTAAGAGAATAAAAAAAGAATGGATTTACTTATTTTTGTCTATTGTCTCTTAAGAAATGTTTATAATGTACTTGAAAAGTGTTTGCATGAGAAGATCATGGGAAATGGATTGATTCACCCTTAAAAAGTGAAGACTAAGGCAGATCTTGCAGCTGTTTTCAACTACCTTTTGTGGTAGTAGAGAGAAGATGGAGCCAGACAGTTCTCAGTGATGCACAGGGACAGGATTAGAGGTAAAGGATGTGTTACGATATGGGGAATCTTAATTAAGTAATCAGAAAAAATTTCTTATGAGATTGGACGAACACTGGAATGGGTTACCCAGACCAGGAATTGGCATCTCCATTCCTAGAGATACTCAGAACTCAGATCGGCATGACTCTGAGCAACCTGTTCTAACTGGACATACTTTAAGAAGGACCTCCAGAGGTCATTTCCAACCTAGATTATTTTGTGATTATAAGGAAAAATAGTATGAAATGAGAGACTTTGTTATACCTATGAAGTATAACTTATAAGGAAACTATTAAAACTTGATTCACTAAACAGTTTTTGAAAATGTTTTGTGTAGTTTGTCAATGTAAATTGGAAGCTTTAAGTGTCAGATCTGTTACTGTTCTGCTGAGGAAATTTACACAATGTTCCATCCTTCCCTAATTCAAAATGTGTATTGTACTTATCCAGCTTGCTTGCCCAGCAGAGTGTAGGAAATATTTGAGAGAGAGCGATACAGTAGATAACTTTAGCTACAACACAAATGATAAATAATTATAGAATTTGAATTGCAGATAATTTTTTTTTAGAAAAATGATATGTCTTTATGTGTACATTACACACATGCATAGGTATATGCACTGGTTTACAAATCCAGAAAATGTTGCCAACTGTCACTATCAAAATAGAAAACTTGTTTTTAGTCTCTAGTTAAAAAAAAATATAGAGCGTAGGATAGACAAATGGTATCTTATGAAGGTAATTCTCTGTTCATGCCATTTGACAGCAGTAAGTATTATTTATTATTTTTGTGGAAAACCTTTGATTTTATTAAATCACAATTTCATCTTGATTTTTAACTACAATTACTAAAAAAAAAAAAAAAAAATTTGTTGTTGTTGTTGTCACTGCTGCATTTCTGTTTTAATTCTTCTTTAGGGCATTTTGGCTCAAGTTTCCTTATCTGTTATGGCCTGTCCTACTGTCTCCCTTTGTATGCACCGTGGTTTTGGTTTAGTAATTTCCGTATCTCATGAGAGTAAAGATACCTGTTTGTGTGTTTTGATCATAATAGCAAGGAGCAGACTACCTCTGCCTCTTTTCTTATGTAAGTATGTTTTTGTTAGGACTTCTCCAGCATGGCAGTTTAGAGATATACTTTTTCTATGAGCCTTTTAACTGTTTTATCGCTGCTGCTGCTGAGGCAGTTTATTATTATTTTTTAATTTTACTTCATAATGACATCCTGGGGAAGGAAAACACAATTTCAGGGCTAGGATTTTTGGGGTGGTGACAGGTGGGTGGTGCTGGTGGAGTGTCATCTGCTTTTGGATCTAATGGTGTTGAAGCATCTATCCTAAAACCTGAGAGACATGTATGGCATAAGATTTGGGACAATGTAATGTGTTCATAGGCACCATGATTTTCCTGCTGTACTTTAAGGTATATCTAGAAAAAACAAGTCTGCATGCAGAGGCTTGGAGTAAGGCTTCAGATCCCAACTGATCCCATAGTCCAAACCAGGCAGGTTCTCTGAAGTATTTAATGGAGACAATTATTGTTCCAGTGCAGTAGGTTGTAGCTGTTGACCTGGAAGACATTTTCTTTTTTGCTTTTATCACTGTAGCAAACTACAACTGATCCTAGCAAAATTAAGAGTAGTTGAAAATAGGAACTCAATCTATCTTAAAAATATCACTGAGAAGAAATGAACTCAAATGTTAATGTACTCAAGTGCCCTTTCAGGCTGTTGTTTTTCTTCTCAATAGAAGGAAGGTGGCACATAAAGGACTTTGGAGATAATAAATGACAGTCTTCAGCTGTGATTGCAATTTCTAGATAGAGTGCATTATTAGTACTGAACATTTCCAGTAGACTGAAGAAGGGAGGTTGGAATCTAGTCTTAAATGTTAACTGTTGTTAGCATTGAATTCACTACAAAGATTTGGTATGTTGTTTTGTTTTCATTTTGTAACTAGCACATTGACAGCCATGACTTTCTGCTACTGCTTGTCACCATAACTAAGACAACCTGTCATACAGTGCTTGTTGGTAGATGCACAGTAAAGTCATTAAGGATTCAATCCCCAGTCCAGATACGTAATTGATTCTTATTGCAGAACTTCAGTGACAGAGAAAGGAAATGATATGTGCAGTATTTTAGAGGTTAGTTTTATGGTAGATTAAGATTTTCTAAAATGCCACTAGTATTGCATCTGTTGCATTGAGCTGTCATTCTCCACAAGTATAGCTGGTTTTAGTACTAGAGTCTTTCTGTTTTTATTTGTTATGTTCTTTCAGTCTCTTTGATAGCTGCAAAACCTGTGGTCTTCACAGGATAAATCAGAATCAGATATTAATGCCAACATTTCGAGGAAAGGTCAGGTAAAGAGGACACACAGACTGGGAAAGTCTGATTCTCCTTCTACTTATATAACGTGCCTCTTTTAGAATTAAACTGATATGATGAGTTATCCATGATGTTTTCTTTGCTATCTCCAGTTTCCCTGTTTGGAAATAGGAGGTCACAGCTGTTTTCTACTAGAGCAGTCTTTTGCCAAGTTTTACTTGGACATGGAATCTAGGCTTGTACTGGCAGACACAGACAATATCATGTTGAATTTGGTATGCCATCTTTAATAAACCTTGGTTAGAAAAATACTTCATTTCCATAGTGACAACATTGTAAAATGGAAAGAAAAAATGTGTTTTGTGAGTGATACAAGCATAATTTAATGCCATTCATCTTTTATTAAGACAGATAGGGCTACTTGATATATCCTGATGAAGTGAACTCTGTATACAACTGGTTCATGTTAAGTAAAAGGTAGTGTTAAATAGTACTCACCCAATTTCTGCTATGAAAAGATCAGTAATTCTCTTTTGTGTTACAATTTGGGATAGTATGAAAACTGCAAGTGGAAATATGCTGGATGTGTGAAAACCACTGTTTCAGCAAACTTATAATTAGTTTCAAAGTCTCATTCCCTGCATACATTAAGTGCGACTTCATTCATATTCATTTTTTTTTGCCTAATAGCGATTAAACTAGTGGCGATGTCTGGTCTCAAGGTGAGGAAAATCTTTGGAAAAGCTTTTATTGGTATATGTGGATTTTGGGTCAGGTCTATGGGGAAATGTTCCTGAAAGCTAGGTTACCTGTATAGTAAAAGGAAAAAAATGAGGTGAGGTGATTTTTGGTAGAATTTTTCAGCATAATGCTGTAGAGGTTCTTACAAGAATAGAATAGAGGTGAATACATAGACTGGGGGTTATAGATACTATAAGAAGTACATTTAATTTGGTTTTATGTCCTTTTAACTCAGGCTTTTAACAAAGATTCAGTAAAGTATTACAGAAAATTTCTGAACAGAAAAGACAGCACTGAGGAAGAGTAGACAGTTGTGGGTTTTTTCATTCTCAGTATAGAGCACTGCATCAGGGCTTAATTGAGAAAATAAGAGAGTGAAACAGAGTGGAGAGAGACTGAAGTTTACAAATTGCCTTCTATTTGGAAAGATCCCAAAGTATACTGCACTGAATGCTGTCCAAAGAATTAACATTTGGTAACACTGAAATTAATCTAATTCTGTGGCAGGTTATAGCAGATTTTAGTGCTCAGCAATATAATTCTACTTCAAGGCAAAATGAAGCATAGGGAAATCTCAAGAATTCAGAATGTAATTTTTTAACTGGACACTATAAAGGCGAACTGTGGTGGTGTTTTTTTTTCCTTTTTTTTTTTTTTCTTCCTTCCCCCCTCCCTCTTCTGTGTGTGGAAGGAGTCATGTCAGTTGTAATTACATCTTCCAAGAATTTCGCTAAACTAAAATAGTCAGGTCTTCAATATTAAGTCCTGTAGAAGAAAAAAAATGCTTCTAGCAGCACAGTCTTTTCTAATGCACTGCTTCTCTATGAGTTCAACTCTGACTTTGTGTGTCACATGCTGAAGCCTCAGCAAATTTACATTCCCACAGGAGCTCGGATTATCCTTTGTCAGTTATCCTGGCAAGGTGCCAATCTGCTTGGTTTGAGATTAAAGGCAATAATAACCTGACATGGGACCTTAGGGACTGAGATGACAGAATGCTGTTGTCGATGGTAAAGGAGGACGATGTTAGGGGTGCAATAAAGCTGTGAAAGTAGGCAACATAATTTTTTAAACTGTTGAATAATCATTTGTTTGATTCTGGTGTTTGAATGTAATAGTTGTAAGGTGTTACCAGTTTGCAGGTAAGAACCAAGCTTTGTTCTAGACCTAGATTTTCATTTTCATGTGAACAAGCTATTCCTTTAGTAGAATCAATGAATGGGAGTTAGGCATTTAAAAACTTGCCGTGTCTCACTGAAGTCAGTGGAAATTCCTCCTGGTGTCTGTGATGTATGAAGACACCCTAGAGGCTCTAGGGTTAGGCCAATATTTTTTTACAGATTTACTCTATAATGATTTTGGCATAGTAATACCCCAGGGAGTTTTATTGACCAGGCCAGGCTCTCCCTGTATTCTTCCCCTCTTTAGCCCCCATCTTATATTTCTGCTTTCACTATGTACCTCTTCATATGAAGAGAACACGATAGCCACATGTTTATCTTCTTCAACTCTACCTGAATTGGCATTGTTTTGATTATGGGATGTCTGTAGTTTTGTGCTCATATAGGACCTATGGAATTAATTATAAACACTAACTAGATCAGGTTTTAGTAAGTGGGACTAAGAGACAATAATTTAGGCAAGTGTAGTTACTATGGTGTCAAAAGTTCCAAGTAGAAACTATCACATTTTCTAGTAATAAAATTTACTAGATCGTAGTGCAGTGCTAAACTGACTGAAAAACTGGTATTTCAAAAAATTTCCTGATCTCAGTAAGCTCTGGGATCTTTGGATCAGTGGTAGTCCTCATTGGTGAGCTGTCTGGAGGGACACCACAGTTTCCAGGCATCTGGTTTCAGATAGTCAGCATAAGGTTGCAGCTCTTATGTAAAAATTTGGCAAGAAAGCAAAAAATATGGAGAAGAAACATAAGATTATGAACAACAAAGAATGGCATAATGTGCTTAAAGACTGAAATAAGCATAATGTACTTTTTAAAGAAAAAAAGGTGAAACATTTCAAGGAAAAATTCAAAAGATAAAAAATAAATTAGGATCGAGAGTGCATGATTAATAAATTAAATTTTGAATGATGAATATTTGAGAATATGATAGTGTCCATTAGTGCAGATGGCAAGATGCTGCTGAAGCAGGGATACTAGCTAACACTTTATCAAAAGGTTGAATTCTAGTCTCAAGTTTATGGTAGTTTTTCTACCATCAGTCTTATCCCAACATAAGGAAGGAGAGTTTATTTACTCATGCTCAGCCTTTGCTGACATTTCTCACTGTAGATCTTTGTCCTGCTGTATTTTCAGGGTCTCTGTGCTCAGAGAAGATCTATACCAATGTCCAGGGAACCATGCAGGAACGGGTTGCTTCTTGCGCCTCGTTTTGCTGTTCTACAAGGAATGCATTGTGAAGCTTCTTAAGGCACCACTGGCCAAAGTTGCTTTGAGTTTTCCATATACAGCGGGAACTTCATGTTATACTGCATATGAAGATGTCATCTATTATTTCAGAATAATGCAGTCACTAATGATCTACAAGAAATGGGTCAATTAGTTTGAGTTAAAGTGAAATTACATGTAAGAATAATTCCTTTAAGAAATTCAGCACTTGGTGACATATTGGTTCATTATCTTAGATGGGTCTAATAAAAGAATAATGAAGATATTTCAGAGTTTCTTTTGTGCTTAGAATTCACTAGATTCCTTTACTGAGGTGCCTTTGAACACTTTTTTCTTTAAGCTTCATCAATAAAAGTTACTCCTTTAGGGGCTGACAAATAACCTTCTCTTACAAAGACTGCATGTTGAATTACTCCTGAGTAGCTGCTGTTATTTGCAATGAGACTGAAGCCAGTCTTTGCTCTTAACAAAAATGACTAATGGCTCTATTTTCTTAAGAAACAATGGAAAATAGCCATTTTGGAGGAGAGCAATTCTTCCTGAATTTCCCTGAAGACGACTATTCTTATGCAACAGATTTGACAGATAACATTTAGTGATTAAAACCAGTCACCAAAAGTATATGGTGCTAAGTGTGGTTTTGTGCATATTATCACTTCTGCTCAATAGAGAGATTAAGGGTGAAGTTAAGGGTAAGTTCTATATATACACGTATAGGACAAAGACAGCAGAGCAAGCTAGAAGAAAATGAAGGTAAGATGTGTATAAATAAGCAGAAGAATGGAGGTGCAGAAAAGATATCTAGCACATTTACATACCTAAGAGAAGAGCACTGTAGGGGCTGATATACAGAAACATCTTTAGGGGTATTCCCAAGCATTTGGATGGGAATTGGGACTACATCAGCTGCTCTGGAAATTAATGGACAGGAGGGGAAAGCGAATGTGTCATGTAACAAAGGTTGTGTGCTACACCTGGAAATATTAATAGAGGAAGCTGACCTTGTCTGAGCCCTCTTTTCTGCTGTCACCTCTGCTGTTGGTAAACCTACACTTGCCATCAAAATACAGGAATACCACTGTGACATGTAAAACTGCTGATTTATCTCAAAAGTATTGTAGTGCTATATCTCTCTTAATGAACACAGAATCTTTATTTTTAAAGAAAACCACTTCCGATTAGGCAAAGTTCAGAGTAGCTGAAGGTATTAGTGGTATTACGGACTTTAGACTTAATTTTCACTTTAAGTATACCTTAAATGAGTCCAGACCTCACTGGTTCTTGTTGTAAAGGCTGACATGTTCTTGAAAATAAGTTTGTTGTTGTACAGTACGTATCCTAAGGAGATCAACACAAGCCTAACTTTCTTTTTAAGCACAGGAGACATAGGCTTGCAAGTATTTTTCTGAGGAATGAACCCTCTCTTGGTTTTCTTTAAACAAAGACATACCTGTGAAATTCCTCTTCCAGCTCTAGAGTAACTGTTTCTTTTCTGTGAGGCAGATGATCTTTTTCCAAATATATCTAATAATTGAACATAACTCAAATATGTACTACTAGCCGAAATATATTTTAAAAATTTTCTTAAGCCACTTAATACATTACTATTACTCTACCGAATAACATATCACTCAGAAATCTGTATGTGCTTTATCTGTTGTGTTCTCCAATTTGCTAAATGTGTACCTCTCTAATGTTCACAGGAAGTATGGGAATTTTTTGTATCCCACAAATCTAAAGGGTGACTGACTTATTTAGAACATAATTCTTCTTTCTAACATTATTTTCTCTTGCCTGTATACTTGTTATATTATTGAGTTTAAACTGTATGACACCTTATTTACGTTCCTTAATTGTAGATACACGATTATGATTGTATTTCAGAGTACTCTGAAATCTACTAATGAAACTGCTACTGTTTTTAGAAATTAAAACAACTAGCATAATACCATAATACCATCATAAATGCATGCACTATCTCAAAACCTTCATTACCGTTTTTGATTTTTTTCCTTTTGTAGTTGTCATGTTTCATAGAGTTGAATGACACTTTATGTAAGCTTTGTAAGACTTCTTTTTGATTTTCTTTAAGTTACTAGTATATGCAAAAGTGTAATCAACATCAAGTACTGTTATTTAATTCCTGCAGTTTTGTATCACAGTTTCTTTGCTGCTTTTTTCCTTCTTTTTTCTTTTGGTGTAGCGGTAACTGCTATTGTTTCAGTGGTACAGTCAAGTAGAGCTTTAAATCAAAATAGAATCTCTTTTCTGCAGGTTAATAACTTATGGCTATAAAAGAGTGGAAACATATCAAAGGTTTGAATGACTTACTGTTCTTGATAAAGTATATAGTTTTGTGTGTTACAGTTATAGATTATTTTAAATACTTTGTGTTAGTTTGTAGTTTGTTATGCATACTTCAGAAATTATAAGAACATATAACTGTCTCAATAGTTAGGACGCACAATGCTGCTGTCATGTAACGGCTATAACTCAAAATATAGGAGAAACTGAATAATATGTTGCTGTGTTGCATCCAAATTGCACTCAAGCCTCAAGGATGGGATACAGTTATAACCAGTTGAGGCGTATATTTCACTTTAATGATAGTATTTTACAGTGTACTGCTACACATCCATGATCGATTTTGCATTCCGAATTCTGAAGTCTGGTGCCATTGCAACTAGTTGTTACTTGCTATCAAAAGACATCTCAGCCTGTGTCAGATATGGGTAATTATATCTTTCTTTCTAAAACCAGTTCTACACAGCTCTCTCGCTTTGTATTTTGTTGGTGATCAGTAGGGGTCATATTTGATTTGATTTTATATTCTTTGATATCATAATGTGCTTGTACTTTGAAGACCTTTTGCATTATCATCTTGTTCTTTTGGGAGGCCTGTTGCCATCTCCTGTTTTTCTTCAACAGCCTTCAAGTTGTGGTTTTCTGATAACAGAACTAGTGTTCATTAGCACAGCCTAGTTGTGTGTGCAGCCTTGCTCTAGGATCAGTGATTATTTCACTCTACAAAAGTAATACCCTATTAGAAGACATATTTGTAGGTTGATTTATAGATACATAGAGATGTTACACATGTAATGCTTTAGTAACTTTTTTTTGGTAAATCACGGCAATATAACTGATACATTATTAAAACTGCTTAACAAACAGGATCTGTTGTTTTTTAGCTTTTATGGACTTCAGTTTTTAAAATTATTTCAGTCTTTTTACCTAATTAGAGATAATCAATTTCCTTCAGTGTGAAATATTGTCCTGTGATACAGTCCTCCAGTTTTCTGTAGTATGTCTGAACCAGAATGTGGAAGATGTAAAGTTGGCTTCAGCTTCCACTACTTACGTTCCAGAACTGGCTGCTGTGAGTATCAGAAAAGCCCTCCATTGAGTTGGTTTTCAGAGGAGCATAAAAGAATGTTTACAGAGAAAAGGAAGCAAAAGAGTTTTGTTTTATTTTCATTGTTGCCTCTTTCTGTTTACTGTTTTGCAGTTTAGAGAAAAACCAAACAAAACCACCCAGGAGCCTTATGCTTGAGATCTAGGTGTGGAGATCAGTTCCTAGGTACATTACCGAGAGCTGCGTGCCATAGAGGCAGCCTTGCCCTCCTACTGAGAATTCAAAGGAACTCAGGATTTGAGCTGGTGGACTTGACAGTATAAATTATTGGAGGGAATAGGCTTTAGGGAGATCTTAACATTGACTCCAATTATTGGCATAGATGTAGGCTTTAGACCATTTTTCATCCTGTTTAGGGCATTCCTTCCCTTCGACATGTTTAAGCTTCTGGATCATCTGGGAACAGCAGCTCATATTGGATCAATATGGTTGTTGCCCACCATGTTAAATCTTGTTTTGTGACTCACTACATGGATCTTATTGCTCCCTGTTCCAGTCTGTCATGGTTTAACTGAAGCTAGCAATACAACCACGATAGCTGCTCACTCACCCCCCTCCCCACTCCCCTAAATAGGGGAGAGAATTGAAGGGGAAGGGAGAAACTTGGATTGAGATAAGCACAGTTTAATAAAATAACAAAAAAAAAATATATATATATAATAGAATATAAAATAAAAGATACTCAAGGCAATTCCTCACGAACTACATCCACACTGAGCAGCCAGTCCCAGGAAGCAGCACCTGGTCCCAAACAGCTTATCTCAAAGAGAGAAAAAAGGAAAAAAAGGCAGAAAGGCCCAAAGACCTTTGCAAAACACTGAACTAAACTCCTTTGACTCCGACAAAAAGAGCAAAGAAGAATGCAAGAGAGCAAGAGAGAGAGAGAGTGCCTGAGAGAGAGACAGGAAAATCCTGACTCTCCTTAAATAGAAGGCTGATGCTAATGGGATGGAATACTCTCATTGATCAGTCTCGATGTCAGTCAAGCTCTGTCCCATCAATTCCCCCCTTCCTTGCTGCCTCACACCTGTGGGCAGAGTGCTCAGAATGTCCTTGCCTCTCAGGCCAGAGCAATTAAAAACATTAACTTTTTGCTGGGGTGTCATCTCATGTTCTCAAACTAAGTCCAAATAATGACCGTGCTAGCTATGAAAAAGAAAGGTTTCTAACTGCATGAAGAAAATTAACTCATTTTCAGTCAAACCAGCACATGGTCTTTTTTTGGTAAAACCATTCTGCCTTTCACAGAAAAAATACTTTTCAGCCCCAGTAAAATAGTTGTTCAGGGACAACTCAGAATTTAGTCCTATGCTAATGAAATACGTATGAGTCTATATGAGTGGCTCAGATTTGGAAGAATAAATGTGTGTATGTCCAATTTTCTACTTCCTGCTCAGAGTGTAAGATCTATTAGCTTACTTGAGCCTTACAGCCCAAGATAAGTTGTATTAATTTCTAATGATTTTTGTCCCACTCACTACTGAGAGAGGGACCTTAAAATGAATGACTAGTTTTTCACTATAAGACATTTTTGAGGGTTAAAACAGCAAAGGTGAGACTTTAAGGACTGAAAAGCTCTTTTCTTTTCTTAAAGAATTCAGTTACTGCCAAGTAGTATTTTTTTTTAATTTCTTTGTTTAGCTGCTGCATATTTTCTTTTGTCTATCAATTTTCCTCAGTAAAGCTAAGACAGATAACCCCAAACAGCAGCCTTTGAGGCAGTACTTTCAGACACACAGAGCCAAGGCCTTCTGATCTTTGAGAAATATCTAATATAATCGTATATGGCCTTGATTTGCATGCTGCAGCAGTAAAATAAATTTTAATTTCTCAACACTAAAACATGTCAGTGCATCTTTTAAATGTTTCTCTATGAAGCTGCTTCCCTCTGGACTGTAGCTATCAACTTTGTGAACTGCTGACAGGATGCAGTTGACTAGCAATTGCAGATATTGAATCACAGCAAAATTGCCTCTTTCTTTTGATTTCCCTTCAGTTTGGGTTCTAATAATTGATTAGATTTGAGGAGATGACCTTTTTCACTCTGTTCTGTGGTTATCAGTATGTTCAGTATATTTAACTGATGACTTTTTTTTTTAGTATTGGAGACTAGTGTGTCTTTTTTTCATTTACAGGATGAGACCGAAACCCACTTGTTTCTTGTGGATGCTTTATTTCTTGGGCATGCTTTGTTTCATATAATTAAATCCATACATGAGACCAACAGGAAACACAGAAAATGTTCCTCCAAAGAAAACAGGTTGTTCCTTGTGAATAGATACTGACAAAACAATTTCGAGGAACTTTTAAAATTTCATTAATATTTTTGAAAAGGTAGTAATAGCAATATGTTTGATCTTGTAAAACAGCTAAAGCAATTAAATTGAAAAATGTTCCAATTCAGCATTTTAATTTTGTCTAAATGTGAAATACAAGCTAAAACTTCTGTACAGAGATTGTCTTACCATCATTTTTTGCTCAGTTGTTAAATACTACACTGTAGTAGTTTTGCTGTAAATTGAGATATCTCTTCTAAAATATACAATGAAACTTCCATGTGCTATAGTTTAGTATATTTAGATGCCTGTGGTTAATATAGAAAAATACTAAAGTACATATCTCTCACCTATATAAACATATATATACACAGAAAACTAGTTTTGAGATGAAGAAAGAAAAGTACGTTTCTCATCCCATTATTTCATGTGTTACCTGCTACTGACTTCTGGGTTTGTGCTAAACTGATCAAAGGATTTTAGTAAGACATGGTGTGGCTGTAGAAGGGAGTTCTGGAAGATACAGGAAACTGGTTGAAGCCTTTCCCAGCACATCCCAAGAAAACTTGCAGGATCTTTTTCCAGTTACACATTTTGTAGCTAAATAACTGCTTATGCTGAAAAATGCTTTGCATGCTGACAGCGTTCAGTGAAATACTTTGTTATTTTTTCTGTAGCCAGTTGTTAGGAAAATTTGCATGTCTGCCTCTGTTTCTATGAAAGACTGACCAAAGACAGATGTACTAACCTACTCAAGTCATTCATCCAGACATTTAAAGTTTTTTGTGCACTTTATGACCAGATTTGTAAATTCGTCACAATTTATCAGTTATCTCATTATCTGCTAGAGTGATTGGTTAATTTCTTACTAGTTATTTGCTGGAAGACAAAGTAGTTTCCCTAAAAACCTGGAGAAGGTATTTGTCATTTATACAGGCCCAGACTCTGATATATGTTGTTTCTAAGGTAACATTTCTCAAAAGCTAGAATGAGATAATTTAAATATTAGAGAGGTATGTTACCACTAAAATCCAGCTATGTACATAAGTGACCAAAATTTATTGTCAGATATTTGATGATCTTGTTGAACTGAGTTTACTTATCTCGATAAAATTCACCGTACACTTGCACATATTGCTATTCTTGCTCAACAGCATCAGTAAAACATCTTAATAGCATGAGGCAGAAGATACAGCATTTCTTTTTGTATTATTAATTGATTGTGTGAAAATGAATAAATACAATGGCAATTAAAAGTATCCATACTGTTTTTCATAGGCAATTGTAGTGACTGCTTTTTCTCCAGTTTATTTTTGTTTAACTCAGCATTATATATTCATGAAGTTTGCTGATTCATACAGTATTCTTAAGCTTCTGTGTTACTGACCATATCTGTAAGTTCTGTAATTGCGATGGACCACTAGGAGCAAGAGAACATAAAAATACGGTGAACTGGATGCTTTTTAATCATAAATTTAGGACATAACTCTTGAGAAATCTTGAATCTCATTTTGAATCAAATAGTAGTTTGCTTACATTATGAATAGGTGTAGTGGTATAATGATTGAATTTCTAAACAAATGGATATATATGCATATAGATTTGCTTTGTATTATTTTACCAATATGCCTTTTTCTATTTTCCTGGTCTTTATTGTATGTGGATCTACCTAATTTGCAGTTTGTTCCCCTCTTCCCTTCACCCATCTGGTACAAGCTACTTTGGCTTGACTATAATAAAGATATATAAAAATAACCATCCAGTGTTAATATTCACAAAGAGTGTTGAATGAATATCTCTATCACTGGTGTATTTACAGATTCTGAAGTGCAGCTTATGTCTTCACAGATACCAGGTTGAGGTATTTGTTGATTTTTAGAAGTCCTCAACTTGTTTAAAAGGGATATTTTTCTCACAAAGGGAATCATTCCAATCATATAAAAATAGGCCCTAATTCTTTCAGCATAGCATTATTTTACTTCTTTAAACCCGTTCAGCACTATTCTTAAACTGAAACCAATAATTTTAACAGCTTCCTTCTATTATGTTGAAATATATTGTCCTTAGTAGACCTGTGGTTTTGCTTCCATCCCATTTTCTATTGCCACATCTGTTCTTATTTGATTTGTAATGATAATTATGGTGTAATGCCTCTCTCATAATCTTTCATATTCCTTAATTTCTTCAATTTTGGACTGTTTTTACACAAGGGTGTTCTCTATTTCCATGGCAATGAGAGGTAGACCAGAACTTTGTTCTGACCCTTGGCATAAGAGACTACCTGTTGGGAGGAACAGACCAAAATCCTGTCCCTGTGTGTAGCATGATATGGTAGACCTCGTGATTATCTTTCCAATGAATTTTCTCCAGACTGAAAAATAAAAAAAAAACCAACCAAACAAACAAAAAACAAACAAACAAACAAAAAAACCACAAAAGCAACAGCAGCAAAGCTGTAGTATCTATTTTGTAACTGGTTCTGTAATTTTCTCCGTGACATGATAAAACGACAAAACCTTTCAACTTCCTGAAAGCAAGCTAAGGAATAAGACTTTGCTTGGCTCTTGCTGTCTGCAGATATGATTCAAAAAATGTTTTCTAGAAATTGAGTAAGGGCCAAGACCTTTGTGCCCTCCAACTGTCCTTCGTATCTTTCAGGTCTTCTGTTCTGAACACCATGCAACAATTTTCATAGCTGCATTATACCACAAAAAAAAAGGGGGGAGGGAGGGGAGGAGAAAAAGAAAAAAAAAAAAACACACATAGACAAGTTAGGTGAGCTCCTGTCATTTGTGGAATAGTGCAACATTTCAAGCAGAAGGATATTTTTCTTCTTCAAACTTTTATTAATCACATTTGGTCCAAGTAGGCTGCTGAGCCAGTCCAGCATCCACATTTTTTATCCTGTGAGGCCTCAAATACCATCAAAATTGATTTTTCTGGTCACTGTTATGATGCTTCCTGGTGATTAAACTCAAATTGTTTTGGTTTATTCTTCACTCAACAAGAGCTCAGCAGCAGGAATTATGAGACTAATGTTTCTAAAGAATGATAGGATAGATGTCTTCAGGATGTTGGAAGAAAAGAATGAGGCTTTCTCAGTCTTAAATGAATAAATGAAGGTATGCCAGATCTTTTCTGAAAGCATCTGTATTAAAGTACAATGGCAATGTACATCAGCCATGTTTTTAGTGCTGTGGGAAGGTTCTTCCTTCCTTCTGCTGAAAGATACATCACTTGCTGTGTCCTACTGTGAAGATTGTTTGACATGAAAGAGACTTAGAAATGACAAGTTCTGTCTTCTCTGAATTTTCTTTCAGTGGTTCTCCATGTCAATCAAACTGATGCTATTTCTGTGGAGTTCCTTTATATTTAGAGTGGTGTGGTGTTCCCCTCCCTGCCCTGCCTTCTGGTTATTGTTGACTTGCTAGTAGTTTGAAAAAAAAAGACTGTTTACTAAGTTGTATGGTGTTGCAGCAGTAGATTTAATTGATAGAGTAAGGTGAATAAACTGAAGATGGTATTTTTCTGTATCAGATACTGTTCTAGAGGGGTCTTCTGATGAAGTGTCTCAGAGGAAAGATCCAGGCTGCCTCCCTTGGAAGTGGCACCCCAGTTTTTCTGCTGCAAGGCAAAAGTGTCATTACCTGATGCAGTACAACAAAAAATTTCTGTTTTGGCTTTGTTCCTAAATATGTTCTGGAATATGCTAAAACCCAGTAAACAATATTTTCTTGATCAATGTGTTTTTCCCTTATACATTATGTGAATCACTTTTGTTTAGAAAACTGTAAACTTTCCCTATTTCAGAAGTAGAAAACTGTTTTCAATGTATTTCTTGTTTCAAATAGTGTCTTAAGTTTTGGATTTAGTGTATGGAGATGATCAGTAAATGTACATATTTCTCAATTAGAAACTATGAATTTTAGGTCACATAATCTGCAAAAACCTTGATGAAAGAACATGCATATTGTATGGTCTTGCTCTTAAAAGTTTGGAAATGCTAGAAAGTAAAACTGCTTAGTTTTAGTTTCTGTCATGCATGTTCTACAATTGTTAATGGCATGGTCTTTAGTAAATGTTAATACTTCGTTTATTCATAAGACCCCTGTACCATTCACTGCATGTAATAGAACGAAGTGCTGTTCGTCATTTCGTTCTGTCAAGCCTTTTCTGTTTGTGACCCTTGTCTTTGATCTTCTTGCTCAAACTGTGCTGAAGATAATGAGAATTCCTCTTGGATTTTTAAAATATTCCTCAGAACACAAAATGCTTTAAAAATTTCTCATGTTCAGAATAAGAAGAAAGGTAAAGAAAACGAGGTGCCATTCACATTAGTAGTAGGAAGGATGAGATAAAGGTCATGGGTGTATGGTCTTTAGAGTCATAACCTTTAATCTGAGCATTTAGCAGCCTATCTAGCATTTTTATAAAATTTGACATAATCAAAGGATGGCTTCCATCAGCTCTGAAGTACTGGAGTACTGAATTTAGCACTTGACCTAATTGGATTCTGGGCTTTATTTTAATGATGTTATTTCATAATAGATTTGCCTGTAAAATTTCCTAATTTTTAAAAAAGCAGGGTGAGAAACCCCTCCCTTTACAGGACTGAGGCGAGGCTACCTGGTGTTTAGTTTCCTGCATCCACCTGTTTGCATTTTATTTTTTTTAAGATGCTAGCTTGTTTTCTAATTCCCAGAGATCAGTCTGATACAGTCCACCATTTTTCATACATACAAACCATAGCCTCACAATCAGATTGTCCTTCTCTTCTTCAGACTGTGGCATTGTATGCAGAGGCCAGGGCATAAGTTTCACCCTTGTTACCAAGGGATTGTGCATTAGTGAAGAGGCACCTGAGGAAATTGGACATTGACCCTTCTAAACAGGTGTATTCAAGGCCCACAGATGGTTTTCTACCTCACACATGGCATGTTTTCAACTCTTCTCTCAGCTCTGTTAGACTGCATCTCCTGCAGTCTAACAAATCTGTTTTAAAGCTCTCCTCACATGTTGCATATTGACAGCATGATAGGAGGAGCATGGCCAAAAGTTTTTTTATGTGTTTGCAGTGAAAATATGGTTCATTATATTTTTATTCATGATGAGAAGTATGAGATGCATTTTCAAAGAAGCAATGTTTTAAATTTTATTGGAATGTAGAAGCTTGTAGTGTTCATGCTTTGATATATTAATTCATTCATTTTCAAAATGTTATTCAGTATTTTCTTGTTATTTCTGAACGTAAGCTTTGTTGAGCATTTGGTATGTCTTGGCAATACTATGCTATTCAAACTTCCCGTTAGTAATGCTACTAGTATGAAATAGCCTCCACAGAAATCTCACTGAATGAGATCTGTGAAATGCAGAGAAAGGGCTGAAAAGTGGTGGCTCTTAGCACAGCCTCATCAGCAGTACCAAAAGCACGAGACAAATAAAAGGGAGCAGGATAAACAGTGAGCCTGGAGAGCTGAGTGCGAGCATTGCTGGAAGCAACTACAGATTCTAATAGTGCTTTGCCAGCCCTGTGAATACAGGCCTCAGGGGTGGCATGGCCCAAGAGTCTAAAGCAGCCAAGGAAGCTGACATCAGCCTTCCTGGAGACTGGCATTGAACAACAAACCCGTGTCCTTCCACCTGTCACTCCAGCACCCCACTTGAGGAGGCTCAGTGCCAGACAAATAGGAAAGGAATTTTGCAGCAAGGCTCAGTCCTGCCTAGAGGTGTTTGGATACTTCATTACCAGAGGAGCAATACTGATATTACCTCTGTGGTGGTTCATTATTTTGAAATTTGTTTTCTCATATTGATTATTTGATTTACTAAACTGATCTTTAAGATTACCTGATTCCCAGAAGTACTGGATGTGAAGTGCCACTGCCTTTATCTGTGCCTGAGGTGCTTTATGCACTGAGCTGCTTCTGATGGTTTTGGTTAAACTAAGTATATTTCTTATGGGAGACTTAATATCGGGAAAAGGAATCAAATCTGGTAGCAGTCACCTTTCCATGCTAGCCTGTAAAAATCTTCTAGACTTCTTTTGTTATTCCTTTAGTCTAGCTAATAAATCAGATCGTTTTTATCTTTAAACCTTGATTCACTAAAGAAGGCTTCCTGCTCTGTGCTTCTTTGGAGTGTCGGAAAGAAATCCTCGATGATGGCTTCATAGGAAGCATAAGAGGTATCTGAGATGGTGAGCAGAGGTAGATCCTGTTGAGAAGGAAGTATACAGCCAAAAAATTCACTAAACAAACAGTTCTGATCCTATTTCTACTGCAGGTCCTTAGCTATGTGGTGTCACATAAGGCAGGTACATATTGTCCTATTGAGAGCCTCTGGGACAATTAGTAAAAAACGTGCTCAGGAGCACATGGTCCATCCAGTCTTCTTGTCCTCACAGATGTTCTGAGATACATAAGATACTATGATATTAAATATGGTGTTGGAGGGTGTGGTAGATACCTTATTCCCTTGAGTGCACTATCCTGCAGTTAACTGACTAAGCTAACACTCCACATTTATACAAAAATGTGCTCACATGGCTTATGATTGATCAGATGTCTATGCAAGATAGCAGAGCTGAGAAGCAGCATCTGATAGGCGGGTAGGTATCCACATGCTGCTGAAGAGTATGTCCGTGTCCTGGATGAGGACTCCAGACTGGTTCAGATTTCATGTTGAAGAATTTCCCAGTATACAAGCATCATGCATTTTCATGGTGCAACTTGTACTTCCCCAGTTATGGTTTGCATTTTGGGGTAGTACTCTCCTTAATTGTGGTTGGTGTATCTTTGTTGTTCTGTATATGCTGCCTGTGGCCCTCATTTATTTGAGGAAAACAGAGTCTTTATGAGTGGTAGATTTCCCATATGATGGAAGCGCTGACGATGTGTCATCCTTTTATTGCTGCAATACTTCTCCTTATGACTAGCAATTTAAGGATTTACAGGGTAATGGCAACCTTGCTGACATTGGGCTGAAGGTCCTGGAGGAAGATATAAGCAGAAAAAAAAAATCTGCACACTGTTGGTGCTAACTTTCTTTTTCCAGTACTGGAAAGAGAATGAGACAGACGTATTCGGTTACAATCCTACCACAGGTCTTTCAGTGAGACTTATTAATAGAATATAAATACGTGTTATGGAATCACTCGGCAGGTTCGATGCAGATGAATCCAACCCTCTGCCACTGAAGAGGTGCAAATATGTGAAGGGGAGATAGTTGGTGAGCTCAACTCTGCTGCAGAAGCGAGTTTGAGGCAAGTGAAGGGCTGCAATATGGGACTGTTGGCTCAGTTCAGTTGGCTTGTGGAAATGAAGTCTGAAAATAGCATAGCTACCAAATAGCAAAGACTTAGCCCAAAAGAGCTAAAGAGATTTCAGATCAGATGAGAAGCAGATGTATGTACTTGAGATGCAGATATAAGAAATGGAATAGAAAACCCACTAAGAACTCCTTGAAATTAAGACCAACAAAATACTCTCATAGCTAATGGCAGCACGAAAAAAATCGGAGTCTGGTACTGTAGGTTTTAAGTTATGTTAGGGAGTATGTGCAGCCTGAAAGACTTGTGTTTCTGAAGTTGTCACAATATGATTTCATGTTCATCTACGAATTGGAGAGCTGCTCTTTGATAAAAAAACAAACCCCTACGTAGGAATAAGGAGGCCAGCAGTAAAATGTATTTTTTGCTTTATGATAAGCTGTGTAAAATTTGAGTGGAATTTTGTATGGGCAGAATTTAGTTTGGTGTTGAATAAAGTTCAGGAAATCTTGTATCTTTCTTGCTTTGGTAACTGTTAGAAGTATTGTTTCTTGAAAAGGCATTATATACCCAGTACCTCTCATTGAACAGTTCTCTGTTAGACTTTTCCCTAAGCTATTTTTTGTAAGTCTCACAATTAATAATCTCCCTACTGTACAAACTGTACTGTAGCAGTGAATTTATACAAAGATAATTATAAATTCAGAAAACTTCTTCAATGTCGGTGAATTCTCTAACATATATCAGTTTCAATTTTAATATATAGGCTTTTCATGCATAGACCATACTAGAGATAAAATGTGAACACAAAACAAGGGCTGGATTTGCTTTGTTCATTTTTTCAGGTCAACCTTGATCTGGAAATATTTGTGAAGAAACTGCCCTCCTTGCTGTAGGACACCTGCTGTTCTCTGAGTCAGACTCAGCATATCTACCGTTATAGATTTTTGTTGGATAATAATTCAAGTGATGTCAGCAATATATGGCAGCATCTACAGAAAATGTTAAGAGATCAATAAAATGATGCAACAAATGCTTTACACGAGAAAATTAATAGACTCATAGTGTGTCTCCCTTTCAAAAGCTGACATCTTCTTCTCTATATTGTCAGAGAAGTTTTTTTCCAGTGAGCTTTTGTCTTTTACTGTACTTAAATGTGTATTTCTTAGAACTCATGTAGCAACTGTTTTTTTAAGAATATAGAAGCCTACAGAAGTCCAAAAAGAAGTAATAAAAGTGGGGTTTTTTTTTTCTTCATTTATTGAAACTTTTCTGATTATGGTGCTTTGGTCATTGTGAATCCTTTTCTTTAGACTGTCAGATTTTCAGGCTGCATACATGGTATTTCTTTTAAGGTAAGCCATTTTGAGGAAAAAAATATTTTTTAGTCTCAAAGTGCATATGTAATTGTAGCATGAATTTCAACTCTTAGAAACACTCCATCTCTATGACCCTGACTGAACATGATGCTTAAACATGCATAATTTTAAGGTATGGATATTAAACTGATTGAAATCCATCATACACAGTTATTAGAAGTGCTTTATGTGTCTCAGGCAGAGAGACTTAAATTATTGAAATTTCACATAGTTTCAAGTAGAGCAGCAAGGATGAATTTTCCTTTTAAAATGCATAGATACCTTTAGCTAGAAAATGTTGAAAAAGCCTTATGGTTACAGTGAAAAATTTGTGACTTTATTCTGTATAATTCTACAACTTGCTCTTTAACATGCCTAGGGCAAAGGCAAGGAAGCCCCTGAAGAAAATCAGAAGTCATAGACTTTTTCCTGAGACATTGCCTTTTGCATGTATAGGAAATGAGGCTTTGTAAGTTATATTACCATCTTGATGATATTCTGAAGAGGATATTGAACACTAGAATAATGAAACTCCTAATGACTGAGGATCAGAAAAGGTCTGAATATAACAGGAAGCCAGGTTCTTCTACACGTGATAGGTGAAATAGCTTTAGGAATATTTGTAAAATTGTGGGTCTGTAATTTATTGAAACAGTTTCCTTACTTAATCTGAGAATCAATTAACTATTTTATTTTGGTTATAGAGGCACATAAAGATTTTGTTTAACTTATCCAATAATGGACTTTAACTCTTTAGGAATATCAGTATGTGTATGTATGCTATGTGGGTAGACATGTTTGGATTTAAGACAGAAAATTCCATGCAAACCATAATCCATTCAAACCATTATACAATTAAAACAAACCAAACCAAGCAAACAAAAAAACACCCAAAACAAAGCAAGCAAACAAAAGCAACAACAGCAAAACACAACCAAAACCCACCCCCTCTAACCTCAAAGGAAAATGGAGGGGTAGGCAAAATGGGGAGAAGAATTCAGTACAAAATAGTGTTATTTTGTTGTGTATAGATGCATTGTGCTGCTTCATCTTGAATGCTCTGCACAACTCTGGACATACTGTATAAAAAAAAAGAAATAGACTTTGAAAAGATTCAGAGAAGAGTAGCAGAAGTGGCTTTGTAGACAGAAGTCAGCTAAGAGTCTTACTTCTAGAAATGCCTGAGGGATGTTATATTTGGAATCTGTGAAGTTGTCTGCAATATAGAGATGAGCAAGAATTGATTTATTGTCTGGTTGTTTTGAGGCCAACTTGAGAATGTGTAATACAAGCCCCACTCTTATGTTCTCCCTTAAGCATAATGCAGGAGAAGGGATTTTGATCTCACTCAGGATGACTGCTCTTTTGTTCTCGAAGTCTTATGTTCTAGTTATTCTAACTTTTCAGCATTTTAATATTTTCTGAATAGGCTCGTTGTGGGTGAACATTACTGACTTAATAGTAATGGAAAGAGATTTTACCATTTTCATGTATGAACTCACATTTTTCCAGTATTTAAATTTTTTATAGATTGAGGTTTCTTGATGGTGATATTTGTGATCTTCTAGCAAGTGGGATGGAACTGCTGGACTGTGACAATAGGCCCACTGCAGTTTCTGAACCTTAATTTATACAGACATTAAAATGTTTGTACAATCTTTTCAATGCTTTGTTCTAGGGAATAGCAAATTAAGACATGATAATAAATAATTCTAGTAATTTTCCTGTTCCACCTATTATCTGAGCTGTGCAGATCAGTTTACGTATGTCTCAGCTATGAATTTGTAATTTATTATCAAACTTCTTGAAGTCTTGAAAGCAACTTACTTAATTCAAGCTTTTCCTTCTGGAAATTGTAGTGTAATACAGCTGATGACATAATCAGTAGGATATTTTATGTTTAGGAAGATGATTTGTAGAAAATAGAGCTAATTAGACTTAAAGACAGGTCTCACTGATGCAGTTGAAAGCTACATAACAGTGTATGTTTTTAAAAAAATTACGTATCATTCTTTAAAATATATTTATTGATTATGACTTTGGAGCTTGAGTTTTGAAAAATCAGTAATAGAAAACATAAATTTTTCAGTATCTTAGAACTTAAAGTACGGGAAAACTGCTGTAACATTCAAAAAGCAATGTTAGAAAGGTTACCTATATAAGTACTGTGACAAATACTTTTTCTGTTCTAAATGCTAGTAAGTAACATTGTTTGAATAGCATTTTTACTTACTTAATGCAAATGCCCTCTGAATTACATTTGTTTTATTTTTTGTGGGTAATTTATCCCATTATGATGACTGTAATATTTTTCTCATTTGTCTTTTACTGCTTGCCTTTTCTAGGAAGTTGAGGTTGGTATACATCTTCTGTCTTTCATGATTCTGTGAGTTTTTCGTATATACATTGATTCCTTACATTTTACTAAATGTAGGTTGTTTCTCCTTCCAGGATGATTATTTTCGTACATGGAGTCCGGGTAAACCGTTTGATCAAGGTAAGATTTTGCTGTTATTTTTTTTACAGGTTAAAATTTAAGTATTTATGATTGTGCTCCTGTTCTATAATACCTGCAGAATTCTGTGAATTTGTCATTTCTCCCTCTTTAAGTGATCAATTTAAAGAGGACCAGAAATTGAGCCTAATCATCATTTTATATCTGTGATTTTTGGAAACTTTTATTGATTAGAGACAGAGATGGATGCATTAGGAAGCTCCAAAGTAGCCTGAAGCTGCCCTCATATAAACAAGTTCATGGGGTTTGGGTGATTCTGTTTTGTTATATATTTAAGCACTGTTGCATTTTCAGTAGGACATTTGAAGAACAGACATGCAGTCTGATTTTTAAAAAAACAAAACACATTAAAGTGTTGAAAATCACTTTATATCCACTGATAAAGGAAGATCTAGAAAAACAGTTTTGGAAGTCTCTGTCATGTTCATGTGATCTGTCTTGAGGCAAAACACAGATGGAGCTTTGAGAATGCTACAGTACAACAATTTCAGCCTTAAAATAATTTGAGCAAACACAGCAAATTTTCATATTAAACATTACCTCTGCAGGCCCATCAATATAATCCACTTCATGTGTGTTGTTTCAAAGTATATGACTACTTGATCCTTTTATTTTTTTGTAATTGTTACCAGGAGCACTTCAGAGATTTTTTCTTTTCTGATAATTCCAATGGCACAAATGCAATGAAGAAACAGTGTAGGGGCTTGTACACTAGAGACTGAGATAAAAATGTATTGCAAAAATAATGTTTACTTAATTTAAAGAATGTTCTGCATAACGGATACTGACTTTTAACAGAGATCTATAATGAATTGTATTTTATTACAACCACATCTCTTGGAGATGGACTTTCCACCATGTTCTATGCCTTTGTCACTTTAATTCAGGATTACTGTGGTAAACCTGTGAAAGGAAATCCTTTAATTTCTTAAATGAATGCACCTGGATTGTTTTGCCGGTTTGTGGAAGAGAGGAGTAGATGGAGGGGAAAAAAAGTCACATTTATGTTATCACTACTCTGTGAATTGTGGCGATTTTCTTCTGGTTTGGTGAAAATCTGTAAGTGTTAATCTTGATCCATGGCAGCCTGACCATTTTATAACCTGCCAATTTCACAGATCATGCATCTCTCCTCATTATATACTAATACATTAGGAAAAAGTACTTGACTTTAGCCTCCTCAGATAAAAATGTTCCTTTCTTTTAGTGAAGTACCTCATCTAAGAAGCAGAATTATCACTTCACTACAAAGTACCTTTAGTCTATTCATTTTCTTGTTTGGTTTGGTTTGGTTTTTTGTTTGTGGTTTGTTTTTGTTTGGTTGGTTGGTTTAGTTTTTTTCTTTTTTTTTTTTTTTAATAGAGGGACATGGTCTGTAAATAGATTTTTAGTTTGAGAACTAGATTATACTTTAGTGACTTACTGGTGGTAAAATCTTTCATCAGAAGACATTGAATTTGATACACTGTAAATTTTGCTTGTGGTTTTTAAATTTTTTGTTATCACATACTTGATATGTGTTGGCGTGTGGTGTTTGGTTTTGTTTTGTTTGTTTTGTTTTTCCCAGTTTGCTGTTAGTTTTTCAGAAGTTATGCTGAAGTATTATTTTTTTCCACCAGATTTACACTCTTACACACCCTGGCTTGTTCTGTTACTCTGAGTTCTCTGGAGATTCTGATGCTAATGTTTGTAGAATACTTTTCTGAATTTGCAAACAACCCGACTAAGAAAACATGTTAAGGTTATCTGTCCCACCTTGTTTACAAAATGCATTGTGTATTGGGTAGTGTGAATATTTTAACAGCATGCCTACAGAGTTCAACTTTCTATTTTCATGTCCTTGTTAACTGAAAATTAACATTGAAGAGTGAAATGCATTTTCTGAGTAGTTCTTTTATCTACATATTACTGCATAATTTATAACTGAAAACCAAATAATGCTAGCTGGGAATACTTTTCAATAATAAATATACACTTGAGTTTTGTTATTTAAAAATTATTCCCAGTGTCTTAATTTGTCGATGTATCATTTAAAGAGTATCAGGTATTGTTACCCGCCAGTGCATTGCTTTTCACTTTTCTTGCAATAACTGCTACAGTCTTTGTATTGAATTTAGCAATGATATTGAATTGTGCTGCATGTCAAAAGATTTACTGTTTCTCAAGAATTAGATATTTTCTAGACTATGATTGACATACAGATATTATTTATTAGCCAGAGGCTTGCATGCTGTTGTTTTTTGCTTGAAAGTCTGTAAATAACATCACTGACTAGATCTGGGAGATACAACAAGAGACAGACAAAGGTTTCCTAGTCAGTATCTTGGTCTCCATGTTGTAAGAACTGGCTTCCTCATATTTCTGGTTGTCATCAGAAAGCATTTTTTGAAACATAGGAAAATATTCCTGAGAATAAATATAACTATGGAAGTACCATGTACTTGTTCAAACATTCAAGACTCTCTCATCAAATGGGAAAAGTGATCTCAGGTGATATTTTGTGGGAAGAGCCATTCGTACTTTATAAGTGTGGCGACCTTGCAAATGTCAGTTCCTTAGGATTGAATGTAATGTCCATGATTTACTGAAGAAATCTGGTCCTTTATGATTCCTTATGTTCACCAATAAAAGAGATAGCAGTGACAAACTCTGCACGTATTTTATTCCTTGTATTATTTGAGATAGTTTTTATAGTCTACCAACTCTCACTTTTTTCCAGGTTTTAGGTGTACATTCTGGTGGTCTGTATGTGTCGTTACAGGGCTACTTCCACCTCAGTTGTGCACCACTTCACTGCTAAGTTTAAAGTTAAATAGGGTTTAACGATTAATTAGCTTTTTTACCTCAGTGGCTGTACATGTAGACTTACAGGATTTTTTTTTTGTTTGGTTTGTTGTTTGGTTTTTTGTTGTTTTTTTTTTTCTTTTACCAAAGTGAACTATTCAAACAATAAATGGAGACACAACAAATGACTGACTGTGAAGTCCTGTGACCTGTTGGGGTTTGTTGCAATCCAAGCAGTCTGTGCTAGAGAATCTTTATGAGGGTTTCCCATTCAATCTCCTGTTATTGTCATTCTGGTTTGTGCAGCAGCTACTCTCTCAAGTGAGAGTATTCCTTAAAAAACATTGTCCCAAATAAAAACATGAAACTCCAACAACAACTTTTTAATATGTAGAAATATACTTGCAATGAAAGGCTAAAATTACTCACTGTACCTGATGTTTAAACAGGAGCAGTAAAAACTTCCCATGTCTGTTGTGTTTAAGTTTCTAAGAATACTTCTGAAGATACAGGCAGATAAGTTCATTGAGGACAGAAATAAATAATATCCTTAATTTACCTATATCACTGTTTAATTTATTTTTGTTTTATTTCTTTAATCACTGTTTGGCTTTTCAGAAACTTACCTATAAATCCGTGAAAGTATGGAATAAGCAAGGAATCTTTTTGGCATTAAAAGATCCGAACTCCAGGTCTACTGGATGGGATTTTTTTTTCCTATTTTCTATGAAAACAATAGGTTATAGGAATTACTCATGCTTTTTGCAGAAATGCCTTTTTTTTTTTTTTTTCCTTTGCTTTAAATTATAGCAACTTTATGTGATGAAATTACAAGTAGTTATTTGGGAGTTTTAAAATCTGTATATGAACAAAATATGAAGACTTTTAAAGTATATAAACCTCAGCTGACTACATGTGATAGGGGTAGTGGGGGAATATTTAGCTTTGTCTGTGTTTTCAAATTGTTAGTTGCCATTTTAAAATCTCTATTCTACCCCTTCGTCTTTTAGACTGTTGTATAGGTACCCAGTACACATATAACTCCTTATCAGTATCACTAGTAATCAGACTAGTGAGTTCTCATTATTTACATTTATTATTTTGTATATTCTACTCAAATTCAGCAATATATGGGGACCTTTTTCAAATTGTTCTTAGACAACACCTATATTAATTTGCACAGGGTATTTTTGAGGAACCAGTGCTTACAATATAGATATGTCTTTGAGGTCTACACACAGTTATTATTTTTCTAAGATTTATATGACTATTAAAGCCTTTTCTAAGTTTTTTTTAATAGATTTACTGTGTATTGATAATATATCTTCATATTTTTCAAAATTCATCCTTAGTATGAAACCAAATCTTAATGCTAATATTTTCTTGTAATATATGAAAAGTCTTGTTCAAAGAATCAATGGTCGTGCATATGATAATAAGTGTCTAAATAGTGTCTTAATTCACTTAACTCTTCTATATTTGGTGTATTTTGAAAGACATTCTTATGTTAATATGATTAAGTGTGTCAAAATTGCTCAGGTGGACAGATCTGTGTAATTCCATTAGCATAAATAAGACGGGTTACATGGAGATATGTCTGAGCGTTCCAGGAGGTTAGCTCTTACTGTGAAAATGCATAGTGATATTTACTCCTGGTCTGCAAAAAGAGGGAAAAATATTACAAGTTGCATTGCAATCCATCAATACCATTCCTTAAAGCAACATCTGACATTTTCCAAATACTTGTTCCCGTTGAACTCTGTTTCTTATATACATTTAACATAGAAAAATGTATTTAAATACATATTTTGACTAGATATATACACACACATATACATATTTATGTATTTCTGTAAGTATCACAATGTAAATTCTTAATAAACAGTCATGTGGGGCAGATATTATTATTGGAATGAATCTGAATGTTGTATTAATTGTATTTCAGTTGCTTCTAAAAGGCAAGTTTTATCCTTTCAGTAGTTTTAGGAACAAGCGATTGGGATGTTTTGTGTTTTGGGCTATGCCAACTTGGATATTTTAGTAGCTTTGATGTATGTTTTATCAATGTTTTCTCAAATTAAAAACCATAGTTGCTAACACGTTTTCTTCGTGTACCACTTTTACATCAGATAAAAATATACAGGATATTTTTGGCACATATTATTTTTAGACTACAGATGGTAGCAAAGCTTGGAGGGTGTAGCTTTTGAATAAAATTGCATACACATAGACACTGGCGTAATTTTTTGAAGTGCAAAGGATGTTTTCCTTTGCTCAATAGAAATACCTTGGAGGAACAGTGGAGTATTTTCATGTAATGGAAAAAATATGAAATGACATTTCCATGGAGGATGAACACCCTGAAGATATAGTTGGTTTGTAGATATATTTATAGCATTTCTTGTAGAGCATTCCACTGAATTGGTTTTTGCCTTTATAGTATCAGGTTATATTAGATGTCTGTTTACAGCAGAAATATTGTAGATATCGTTTTACAGGAGAAATAGATTTTGAAATAATTACAAACGCTTACATTTTAGTTGAGCCTTTGCCTTTTAGCTCTTTATGTTTCATCTACCTAGTTCTGTAATAATTTGGGTAGCTAAGGATATGGAAGTTCATGCAAACACATATCTATAATTTGTGAATATTTTTATGTACTGTGAACTGAAATCATTCAGAGTCATATTGAATAAAATCATTTGATTCACTCAGTTGCGAGCCCTGGGAAGCTACATGGGAGTTAATGAAGATCCATTACTTGAAGACTGTTAAAACAGTCACGCAGACTTAACTTGGCTACATTTGATATATGTATTTATGATCTAGTTTCTATAGGAAATATATTGATGTTTTAAAACTAGGAATATATGACTTTTAAGATGAATTAGAGTACTTTGCAATTAAAATGTGTTACATATGATTTTAAATATAGTCAAGTTTTAGTAAATAAGCATGAAATATTTTTAACGGCTTTTCAGTGATTCTTCATTATTTCTCTTTTATAAATTTCTCTACTGTGCTTACACCACAAAAGTGACTTGTCCTATACTGTTCACAGTCACGGCTCCTAACTCAGGTTCACTGAGTAGTATGCAGCTGTTTTTCTAGCTGTGGATCTCAAATTGTTTCAGTATTTATTTGTGTAGAATCATTGCATGGATTCTAAATTCTTACAGCTGTTTAGAGAAAGGCTGTATAAAGGGTTTTTCGTGAAGCTAAACCAGCCCATAATAAGATTTTACTTGCCTTCAGTAGCAGTTTCACCCCTCATTCCTGCTCCCCTGACACCCTTTCTTTGTGCCCTGATGTTAGGTCTGTAGTGTCACCGATTCTATAGTTGTCATAAGATAAATTAAAAAGTGCTGGGATCTTGTTTGTTTGTTTGCTTGTTTGTTTTTAATCTGGCTAAATCATTCAGACCCAAGCATGGAAAACCAGAAATGTGGCACAGGGCTACTGTGACTGGCTAGAGCTGGAGCGCCAGACCTTCTTTAGCTGGCAGCAAAGGGTACGTGGAACTGTTTCTTTGCATTTCACAAACCTGCTAAACTTTAGTTCTGCAAACCTCTTCATTTTTGAAGTCCTACTTTTGCGTACTGTGCTGGGATGTCCCAGTTAACTGCCTTGAGTCACGGGTGCCATCACTCCCAGAGGACTGTGTGCTTGAAAATGTTTTGGTGTGTACTAGACTGCTTCTTCACAGGCTCACTTAATAATGGACTAATGAACTTTATGTTTGCCACAGGAATTTAATACAAAAACTTGTAAAATAGGTAATAGAGGAAGTCATTAAGAATATGTAATCTGAAATCACATGTTACTGTCTAGTGGTGAGGGAAAAAGAGATACCTTAATGAATCCCTTTAAAAAACAAACACCCAACAAAGAATGTAAAGAAGAAAAAAGCATGTACATGGTTTTCTTGAACTTCAATAGAAGAATGACAGTTCTTAAAGCACATTTTAAATGTTGAAAGTTGCCTTTTGACCCCTTTCTAT
This sequence comes from Patagioenas fasciata, assembly GCF_037038585.1. Taxonomy (NCBI): domain Eukaryota; kingdom Metazoa; phylum Chordata; class Aves; order Columbiformes; family Columbidae; genus Patagioenas; species Patagioenas fasciata. The sequence goes on from NC_092523.1 coordinate 41,950,502, forward strand.
TTAATTGCCTCAGATTTTAAAACCTGTTTCCATATTTGTTTTCTTAACTAAGGTTTTTCTTATCTGTTTCTGTAATCCTGTTTATTTCTTGTTCACATATACATAACTCCTTACTATTTTTTTATTTACACTGTGTAAGGAACATACATCCCAGGACAAATAAGTTGCAGTATGTCATTGGCATGTAAAATTCTTGTTAGTAACCTCTGCGTTGTCCTTGCATTTTGATGGACAGGATTGTGAGAGAATAATAGGATTTCAGGATTGTGCCTCAAGTTCTTATTTAATTAACAGAAATTGTTTTATTAGCATCTGTGACACTCTAAGAAACCTCTCATGTCAGAATCTGCATGGCCAGCAGTAAATAAAAATCATTTAATGAAATATAACAAGGGCAAATGTAGAGTATTGCATCTGGGCAGGAACAACCCCAGGTTCCAGTGTAAGTTGGGGAATGTTCCATTAGAGAGCAGTGTAGGGGAGAGGGACCTGGGGATCCTGGTGGACAGCAGGATGACCATGAGCCAGCACTGTGCCCTTGTGGCCAAGAGGGCCAATGGCGTCCTGGGGTGTATTAGAAGGGGGGTGCTTAGTAGGTCGAGAGAGGTTCTCCTTCCCCTCTACTCTGCCCTCGTGAGACCACACCTGGAATATTGTGTCCAGTTCTGGGCTCCTCAGTTCAAGAAGGACAGGGAACTGCTGGAGAGAGTCCAGCGTAGGGCAACCAAGATGACTAAGGGAGTGGAGCAACTCCCTTATGAGGAAAGGTTGAGGGAGCTGGGTCTCTTTAGTTTGGAGAAGAGGAGACTGAGGGGTGACCTTATTAATATTTACAAATATACAAAGGGTGAGTGTCAGGAGGATGGAGCCAGGCTCTTCTCGGTGACAGACAATGATAGGACAAAGGGTAATGGGTGTAAGCTGGAACATAAGAGGTTCCACTTAAACTTGAGAAGAAACTTCTTCTCAGTGAGGGTAACAGAGCACTGGAACAGGCTGCCCAGGGGAGGCTGTGGAGTCTACTACTCTGGAGACGTTCAAAACCCACCTGGATGACTTCCTGTGTAATCTCATCTAGGTGTTCCTGCTCCGACAGGGGGATTGGACTAGATGATCTTTCAAGGTCCCTTCCAATCCCTAACAATCTGTGATTCTATGATTCTATGACTTTGTTATTTGAACCTTGAATATATTAGATTTGAGAATAAGTGAGACAGACTCAAGGGCAGATCCAGCAGTTATGTTTGTGAATTTAGGTTTTTTTCCAGAGAGGCTACTTTAGGTTCTTTAAAGAGAAGGAAGGAAGGGAGGGAGGGTGGGTGTAATTTGGGAATATTCACTCTGCTCTTCTATACTACATAATATGTAATTAAATATATTCAGGCTATGTTTTTTATTTAGGTATGTCTCTGTAAGTCACCTCCAAGTCACAGGTTTTAAACTAACATTTCATTCATAAAAATATACTTATGGATGGAAACAAAGGGATTGCCTCACGTATTGAAACATTTACTGTGAAACTGACAGAATCATAGAACGAAATCATTTTGTTTGGAAGAGACCTTCACGATCAGAGTCCAACCATAGGTACAGCCTAGGTACAGCCTTAATAATTTCAAAACAGGACTTAGGCAAAAATTGCAAAAAATATCTGTAGGTCAGATAAAATATGAATATTGGTACTATAAAAATATTTGTGATATTAATAAAACCAGGTTGTAAAATGCTCACTGGTATTTGCTAGACACTTTTTTGTATTTATCTGCTAATAGAAAAAGTAAGTCTAAGCTTTCAAAGTGTTATCTTGAGTCAGGGTGCCTTTTGGAGAGAAAGGCCAGGCTTGGCTGTGGAATGCTCTGTCTGAAGCATTGCACGCTCTGAGGTCATCTTGCTTGACTTCTTATCTCCAGCGTTCCTACTCTCCGTTCCAGCCTGTCCATGTACTGAGAATATGCAAGTCCCTCCTGTGCTATGCCATGTGCTATGTTGAGAACTGTGAGTCGGGACACACAGGTACATACTGAAAAGGGACTGAAATTGTAGATTTCTTTATTACAGGCTAGTAACTGCAGACGACCTGGAATGCTGTCTGTATTTCCAAACTGCAGTGTTCTCTGCATCTGGATGAATCTAGGCATCCAAGATAAACCCTGGAAAGAATGTTATGAACTGGATTTTTAATACAGTAGGTCCAGTTGCTTTGCATTTATCATTTTAAAGAAGATAAGTTCATATATAAATATATATATATGTATATATATATTTTTTTTTTTCCTAATAGCCACTTAAATCTACTTCAAAAGTTAACAGGTTTGGTATATTTGTGGTTGTCATCCTGTAACAGAAAATATCTTTATAAATAATGCAAAACTGAAGCACATGAGAATTACCATTAATTTCAGTATTTTAAGCTCAAAGAACATGTTTATCTTAGCCAGGATGTATACAAAAGCTTAACTGACTCAAAAATTAATGTGCTCTGTATATTGTGATGCAAGATATGATTTCAACTTTTGTGAATTCTTCACAGAATATATTTTATGTAGAAATTTTCATTCAGTTCTATCACAAGTACATTTTCTGATTATTTTTGTTACACCAGGCTTCTTCAAAATACGTATATATGCATATTGCTGATATATTAGATATTTTGTATGAATAGTCTCCTGGATTCTGGCTTAGTTGGTTTAAAAAAGTTAAAAGATGAAGTGGATTGCAGTAAAAAAATCTGATTAAAATGACCTCTTTATTTTAACGTAAAAATACATAATTAAATACAGAAATAGAGCAGTTCTCTAAGATACTGGAATTAATTATAATACATCTTATAGCATGCTGTTTTGCGAGTGTAATCATCTTGGCATGTGAGATAATAGGTGGGAGAAGTTTCAAGATGATGCCTTTTTGCTGTGATAAGTATGCAGATGTTTCTTTCCCCTGATTGTCAGAGTTGGAGAACCCAGAGGTCAGTTCTGATGCAGGCACTGTGTCTCTAAATTATGATTCAGTGTATTTCAGAAATGATAATATAATGTTTAAGTGTTTACTAGTGAACTTTCAGGTAACCTTAAGGTGTTATTTCTTTCTGCCAAATCAAGGAAGTTGGACATTGTGTTTAAAAAAAAAAAAAAAAGTCCTTCCCTAAAGCTGCTGAAATCTTGAAGGTTGGTAGCCAACTATGCACATGTATTTCTATGAGTCATAGCTGTTTTGGATATTTTTGGAGTATTTGAGTATTTATTTATTGTAATTTAGAAATTACAAAACTGTTACTGCTAATTATTGAAGAAAGAAAAATACAGTTGCTTCAGGCTGTGGGCCTGGACAAAGGTTATAAAAGGTAACGTAGAGTTTTTGGGGTACCTTACCTCTTGAGGGCAAAAAGAGTGTGTGTGGGGTTTGATTACGTTTTATTTTTGGTGGAGTCTTTTTTTTTTTTTTTTTTTTTTTTAATGATAGTACTGCTGAAATACCTTTTGAAAGTCTGAAGGTAAGCACTCAACATCTGAGAAATTTGGAGTCAGTAACTGTTCTTAAAATCTTGAAAGGAAGGTTGTAGAGTTCATATTTTGTCCACTCATGCCCTTGCCCAAAACCTGATGACATAAGTAGGACTAAATATAACCTTTGTTCAGGTGTTAGGAAAATTACAGCCTACAGTAGTGTAATATCTGTTAATTTCTGCAGATTTCAAGTGAAAGTTTAAGAGTAAAGATACCAAAACATTTAATAAGCATCAGTATATGACGAGTTGCAACATCTCTGTTTCATAGATGAGAAATCTACTGCACATTGGTTTCAGCAGTACTGAAAGACGGTGGAGTGCATCAGTAGATGTTGCTAAGCGCACAGTTTGCGTTTCAGATGAAGTAAGCAGGCCAGAAATGTCAAGCTTGGGCAAAAGTTGTCCCAGAAGGTGGTATTTTTTGATGATTGTAGAGATTTAATGAATGAAAAGATATTTAGAAAAAAACTAGACGGTCATTAAATTATATACCAGTTATTTGACATTCAGCAGTACAATAGTCTTTTAAGTAAGATTATTTAAACAGTTCTATTTAAGAAAAAAAAAAAAGATACACAGATGTTTCCTAGCTGTTTTACACACATTTAGTCATGCAGGTACATGCACTCACATAGACATACTTTTATGATATAAATTATGTCATAACTTTTCATCCTGGAATCTGCCCACTTGGAAAACTTTCTCATCCCTAGTATTGTATTGTTGGGGTTACTGAGAGTAAAGTTTCTCAGTCAGAGAGTACAGTAACGAAGGAACTCTTGGTGAAACATGTCTTGTACAGCTTCTTCAGGACACAAATACCTACTCTTCTGTGATGTAGAATGCAAGGATAGATTAGGACATATAACGGTTACACTTCTGCATGAATGACTAAGAAATGTGTGGCTCAATGAAGATGATTGTTTTAAAGGGAGTGGAGAAAGAATGAGTGAAGTATTTTGAAATTGTGAAAAAGAGATCAGGCTTCTAGAGGAACAACAGAGACTGCCAGCTTTTATTTTCTTTTTGAGCAATTATTTTAGCTTACATTAACAGTATACAGAATAGCAGGTTCCATATTATGAGTCAGTATAAACGCATTTTTATATACATATTTTTGAAACTTGAATGGCAAAGTGAGGAAAAGGGAAATATGGCAATACTTTAGGTGTCAGATAATTCTAGATAACTGCAACCATTACAGGGCAACTTCACACTCAGTGCTAATGTACCAGAGCTTAGTAATATAAAATGCTAGGAACAGCGACACATCTGAACAGAAGCCTAATATAAGTGGCTTTGCACAATTGACCCTGATGCGTCAGTATGGAGACTCCTGAGCATAATGAGAGTAGGTGTTTCTTGGGTAGAAGTAACCGGCATGCAACAGCCACCTTGATGACTGAAGCATTTGCTCTCAAGTTAGAAATCAGACTTGTAGACTGCCTGTAACATGCAGGGGGTTGAATCTAAACTTCTGATTACTTGCTTGACCACCTACAGAAAAACCTTCTCTCCATCCTTCTTACTGAAGTTATAGATTAATGTGGCTGGACACAACAAATATACAAGAAGTTTTCTCTTGTGAATGCCCAGCTGTAGCTGCCCATTCTGCTTTTCATGTTACGATAGGGAACCTTAAATGGCAAATACAGTCCCTGGCAGAAGAAACAAAAATTTGAGATTCTTGTTTTTCACAACATTCCCATCAGGTTACTGAGGTAGGCTATTTCTTACTTATTCTCTCATTTTTATTTATGAATCTCAGATTGTTACCTGCACAACAAACATTTTTCTGTCAAAGTTAAAAGGTGTTTATTCTCAGTAGATGTGTTGCATAGAAAAATAGGGCTGTCTTGCTATGAATCCACAGTAGTGTAGATTCAAACCATCTGTGGCTGTGGAGAACCTATATGCATGGATTCAAATTTTTGGGTGCCAATCACTGTATGATTTAGTAAAAAAATAACCACCATCACTGTTTACTGTTGTTTAACATTTATCTGGATTCCCTGTTAGCTGACAGTATCAACTGAGTGTTTAAGTGCTCTGCCTTGCGCTTCTTGCTATTGCTTCTGGAAATTGTGATGCTGGGATTCAGCTCATCTCTCTAAACCTAACACATTTCTTGATGAGGTAAGAAACCACCATCTTTCTAAATGGAGAAGACACTGATGGCTTGTAGGTATTATATCTTCAGGAACTGTGTGGTTTATTGAATCGGGCAATATGAGTCATTCCTGTGTAGGTGTCTATCTGCCTAGGGTTGTAGCCTAGGCATTTGACCTAATTATTAATATTTTAGTTAAAACTTTTAGATAATTTATATTTTTCTCCCCCCATTGTCAAATGTGAAAACTTTGAAAGCAAAGAAGTCAGACCTGCCTTTTAAACTAGAGGAACTAAACCACTCATGGGATACTCAAAACATAGCTTAAGTTACAGTAAGTGTAGTAAAGCAAATTGTCTAGCTGGTTCTTACTTTGCCCATCAGAAATGAATCACAAGCTTTAGAAGAGGGAAATAGAATTTCAGTGTGAAAACTTTGTCCTTAACCTTCTTTCCCCTTTTGTTTTGCTGGATATAGAAAATGAGGAACATGTTAGAATGCACTCAGGAGATTGTGAAAGAATGGTAATTTACTGTGGTTTATGCCACAGAGCTCCTGTTAAGAAGATTGCTATGTTATATCTGGAAAATCTTGGTTTCCTATTATATTCCCAATAAAAATGATGTTCTGGCTATTGTCAGCTTCTGCTAGTGCTAGCTGTAAATTAACTTACAGAAGAGATGATGGAAAGCTTTGCTGAATTGCTCTTCCAAATTTGAATTGCTAATAAATAGATCCATTAGTAATAATTGAATCAATTTTTGAATATTAATTGCTTCCTTAGCATGTGAGAATAACAAATCCATATCCATCTGTAAAATTCACCAAGTGATCTAATTCTATTTTGTAATTTTTCAGCAGAGAGCACATTATTTTTGATTTACAATGTAAGTTCTTAGAGAAATAGTAGATGTAACGAAGTATTTTATACTTTTGTAATACTTTTTGTGAAAATGATACTTTTCTGTTTGCTGAAATGTAATTAACATAACATTTGGTGTTACATTAGACAAATATTATACATGGAGAAATGTAAAGTAGAGATATAGGCAAATAACCTGTGTCAAGTTCATTTTTCTGAATATTTGGAGCTAAATAAGGCTGAATATTATCAAGTTAATAAAGCTAAGATCAGACATGCGTCTTTAGAAGCTGGTTATATCTGACTTTCTAGGAAGTCAGCTGATAAATTATAGTCACTAATAAGGCTTGCCAGAAATAATTTTTTTTAAATAAACATATTGCTTATGTCTAGAGTCTCTTCACCATAGTGGAAACCATCATCTGTTTTTAATGACAGTATAATTGTTCTGTACAATCTACATTTTCACTTCAGCTGTGAGAAAAAAAGACCCCTAGCCTTCATAATTATGAAGATATTTCAGTAAACGTGAATTGAATAAACACTCCTTGACTATTGTCTATTTCATGCTGAAGAAAATAGCTCTGAGGGATACATAAATGGCTCCACAGTGGGATTTTGGCACTTGTGATATTTCTGGTGTGAACATTGTACTGTTCCATGGCTGCTTATTTTAGCAGAAATGAAAAGGAATAATGTGGTGTTATCAGTACGAGTCTATATACTCTGAGTGAGCTGGAGTAAGGCAAAGATGTTTTTTCAGGGATTGCTAGAAGAAACAGTGAAGAATTAAAGACTCGTATTTCCTGATTTAACTGAGTTATACGTTTAGATGAAATTAATGGTACTTTTCCTGGAACAAATGTATGCATTTGCATAGTAGTTTAAGATAGTTAAGATGACTTCATGTAGAGACTGGACATAGTCACCGATGTCCCTGCATTGTAAGGGGAGCCTATTTCTTCCCCAACATGAAAAACTTCAGACTATGGTTTTGGAAAATGTTTTTTCTTGTGGTTTAGCCTTCATTTTCCATGAAAATTTTCTGTTTGTCTGTTCTGGGTATGAAACAAAACAGGTTTTTAAAAAAAGCAAGCCATTTCCATGCTTTCATGTATCTATGTATTTTTCTTTCGGTAGTTCTTTCAAAGCTGGGAAAATTGCTAATGCAATCCATAAGTTTGCCATTTTAAAAAAGTAAGTTAAAAACAAAAATGTGAGATTGCGCAAAATAGATTAGTAAAATTTAGATCCTTTGTACTTCACAGTATAGGGCTGACAACAGTATGTGATATTGAAAGAAAGATTTGCACCACTTTTCATAGTTTCTAGCAACATTTCTTTCTGCATTTTATCCTATGGCTTGCTAAGCAGACATTGACCCTTCAGGCAGTTTACTTTTTCATATTCCAAGAATCCATATTTTTATGTTAGTGATTTATTTGGTCTCTCTTGCTGTTATAAGATAATACAACTTTTCAGAAAGTGTGTCCAAGGACATAGATTCTTCTGTGACTTCTGCATCGCTAGGACTGGTTCAATAACTAAGAAATTTTCTCAAAAACTTATTGGAAAATATGAGACCATGTATCAAACATAAGATGAGGATAAAAGACTTCTGGGAGGGGGGGTGCTCATAGCTGAAGAGAACAAGAAGTTCAACAGGTCACTGAGAGATAATGTGAGTCAATGCAAATGGGAAGACCATGAGGATTGAACTTGCCTTTGAATCTAGATGTGGTCTTTTGGCTCTGCTGGCTTGCTCTGCTTGCACAGTAGGCGCTTGCACAACCCCACAGCAATTCTTGCTGTATAATGAATGTGTACCACACCTGAGGTTATCCAGAGTTTCACGCAGGGCTTGATGACCACTAGTCAGCAAATACTGATGCCGTAAGGTCTGGTTATGCTCTGGAACTGATAGCATCCTCTCTTCCAGTCCAAGTGATATATATAAACCTTTGGTAAGAGGAGAAATGATTCACTTTAGGAATGTCCAAAACACTTCTCTCACTCAGGCTCTCTTGTCAGCTGTTAGTTATAAAGAAATATCTCTTGAGAAGTTATATTCATAAATGTCTAATTGGTAGACATGGTATAAAAAAATCCCTTACTATTCTTCAAATCTCTGCAGCTGCACAAAGCTGCCAAGACAAAATCTTAAGTCTTAAATACACAAGTTTGTGCACACGCACAAGTTTTGTTCAGTACTTGGTTTATAAAACAAACCCTGACCCTCAAAGAAACAGCACATCAACCCTAACTTCTCTGTTCCATAGCAAATGAAACAAACAATGTGTGTGTGCACAGTGTTATCAGTCAGCCACATTTATGGATAGGTCTTTCCTTTTTGTAAGCTGTTAGATTTTATTCAAAGAAAATTCTTAAATGAGAAAAATGGACAGAACACAGCTGAGTCTGATACCAACATAGGGCCAGGAAGTGACTGCCTTGCAGATACTCTGTTGTCTTGCACTACTGATTTTGTTAACATTAGATTCTCACCGATGAATACCTGTTGTTACCTTTAATTTAAAAGGTGGAATTTGTGAATAGATTCTGCACAGAAATGTATTTTTTAACACAGAATTCTAAACAATCTGTTTTATCTTGGATGGAAAAAGTCTGTTAAATACATAAGGAAACTAATAAAGCATCACAACTTAATGAAATTCTTATAGTCTCTTTTTCTTCCCACCAGTTTTCTTTAGGATGGTGCTCTCAAAATCCAGCACTTCTTTCTGTCAACACTTATGTGTTCAAAGCCATTTTCTAATCTGACCTCCGAGTTACATGTCTTTGAATTCCATTTATTTTTATATATATATGTATATATATAAATTATTATTTTTTTAACCTTAAAATGTGCTCATTTACTTGCATGTGTGATTTTTTGGAGAGATGCATGGTGTGTGTGCACAGCTCTTTTTTTTTTTTTTTTTTAAATAGTGCAATCTATCAAACTAGATTTCTTACCTGGTTTGATACCCATCTTTATGTTGTCATAAAGGCAAAGTGTGATAGTACCATCTCTTGGTTGTAAGTTGGGTTCTGCCTGTAACATTGCCAAAAAGATATGTTATGGCTTGCTAAATTTTGATAGAATTGTCAAAACACACCTTCAGAGTCCCAAGAACTTGGGAAAAGAAATAACCATTTCAATGGGAATGGGAAGTTACGTGATGTCCTCCATTCATACCTTTTCCTGAAACACATTTTCTACTTGATACTGAACTCCGCATCCTTATGTGATTCCAGATTTGTCTTGCTCATGTATTTTTATTCCATTAACCTATTCAGTTTTGCAAACCAATTATCTGAAGATAGCAATACTGGAATATGATATTGGTATATCTTAGTGTCTCTATGAGGGAACACCTCAGAAAGAGGTACTCTGACCAGTACATTGAGTAGTAATCTGTTCATGCTTACTAGGAACTGTTATTACATTCTGTCTGACTTTAAGCAGTGCAAGTATTAGACATGGGTTCTAAAAATCTAAAGTATATTGGAGAAGGATACTGAATACACTGTCATTAATTTTTACTCAAACTCTATCCTAGTTCAGTGACTTTTTGCTGCACTTGCTTTCCACTTCTTTAGAGTTGTTGTAATCAGACTTGTTACAGAATTCTCATTGTGGTTTTATGGCTGGTTTGCTGTAGATATAAAAATACCTGGAAGAAGAATGCATATTTGGATATGTTCTATGCGGTAATTAACAAAATATTTCTTTTCTTTCTGCGTTGAATTATTATATTAATGTGTCTATCACTTCTCTGCTTTGTCAATGTTATTAAGAATATACTGAAAATATTGTTAAGAAGGAAATAAAACACAAAAAGTCACTGCTTTAGGCTATATTTAATCATACCTAGCACCACAAAGTTATCTGTCAAAAATGCAACTCATGATCAGCCTGGTTCTTGTTTCCTGAGCACAGTGTTAGTCAACCTTATGTTAACATCAAGTTCAAATAGAGGTGCGGTTAAAAGTTTACTTTTGATCATGAAGAAGAGAAGAAACTTAACTTTCCTTTCAGGAAATGTGTATACAAATATATATATTTTATAAGCAAATTTGAAAAAGGGGAAAGAGCATTTCTGAAATAGAACTGAAGACTGGACAGTAATATGCTGAGGTGAAGATGAACATAGGAAAACTGGATTCTAGTTGTTCAAAGATTTCTTACTTGATTTTGTGATTTAGGATTTTCAGTAGTATCTCTTTAAGCTAGTCTTTGGTGTTTAACTTATTAGAGTGAGTTATTTGTCTTTTTTGAGGGGTGTTAAAAAAAAAAAACAGTTTTGGAATATTTAGATCTACCTGAAGGACACCATGGAGATCAGTGAAGGGAGAAATTGATTCTTGTGAGAGCAGAAAATGGCAGAAACTTTCTGTATTGTCATGTAGTCATAGTTACTCAAGAAATATGCTATACCGTTTTAGCAAAAAGGATTGTTTGGCTCTTCTAATAGTTGGACTTGAGGATCTCGAGAGTATTTTTCAGCCAAAATTATTCTGTGATTCCAGTATTGTAGCCAGAAATTAGTATTTGTAGTTTGAAGTATGACTCAAAGATGAGTATGGATTAATGACTAAAGGACCAGCTACAAAGCAGAAATAAGAGCATATTATAGGTAGAATTTTTATTTAATTGAGTCAGACAAATCACTCACCTGCATATTTTAGTATACTTCTTCTTTTACTAAAATCTCATCTGAGTTATAATTTCTCAGTTAATTCAGATGGTGTAATTGTTCACCACTCAATGATGAGTCAGAAGAACCAAGCTACATCTTAGGAAGCAGGAAAGGGAAACTATTTTCAAGGTAGAAATACCAGGATTTGGGGATTACAGTGCGAAAGTGGCAATTGTTTAAAAAAATGTGGTGTTGAGTACTTAGCTACACAACAACAGAGTTTAGTGAATGGATGCTTTTCCTCTTCTGTGGGTTAATTTGCTTATGAACCAACACATCACCATTTATGTCTTATTGAATTATTGTTGTGCAATGTAGCTTAGTAGATAATAATATTATTTCATAGTAAGAATGACAAGAAATGGATTGAGTGGAAGTATGGTTTTGCATTAGCATCCTGGCTTACAGCTTTTAAGAAGGTCTTGTATGTGTGACAGCCATCATTTGAGTGAAAAAATGTTCCAAACTCCTGATCAAATGTGATTTGCCTTTCTTACTTCTTTTTCATTACTTTTTGACTTATGGTTTAGGAATTTGGTGCTCTGAATGACATAATGGGTATGCAAACTTTCTAAAAGTCCTAAGCAAATTCTAATATTAAAAAAGTTTTTCAGCTACAGTGAAAACCAGCAGCCTTTCCTTGCCTTTGTTAGAAATGTGAACCAGAAGAGAGCTGGATAGGGTACTTAGTATTTTTATAAATAACTAACAGTGATATTTTAGGAGAATATACAGAAGTATATATGTTTCATGAAGATCCATTTTTCTTGGTAAGGAGTTTTGCACAGCTTCATTTTGCATTATCATTGAGCGTGCTCCAATTTATCCTGATGAAAATCAGTACTTGTCAATTTGACATGTTGTACAAGCAGCAGGCCAAACCGCTTCCGCAGACCTGGTGGGTTTTCTGTGTGATGTGTTTCTTTTCTGAATTGCATGATTCTAGATAATTGTTAATAATTTTCTAAAATTATTTTTAGCTTTAGATCCGGCTAAAGACCCATGTTTAAAGATGAAATGTAGTCGCCATAAGGTCTGTGTTGCACACGATCAACAAACTGCTGTTTGCATTAGTCACCGAAGGCTTACACACAGGTAAATACTTTAAAAGTTAATTCTATTGACTCTTTTTATAGTGTTCGTGACTGGCTCTAAACCATAAATACGCTATAATTAATTTAGTTATTTAACAACATGTGAGCAGAGTAGGAGTGGATTTGAGCAGTAATTATGTATGTATAATTTGATTACAATGTTTAAGATTTGATCTTTTTGATAGACTGGTAAACTAGAGGGTGTACATATTTGAATATCACAAGCTGTTAATACAAATAGATTTAAGGAAAAACCAACTGTCTTAGTAACAAATTAATAGAATGATTGTGGTAATGTTCTGCTGCTGTACATTACTTTCATTTCATCACTTCTTACATGAAGCTAGGGAACTCTAAACTGCCTGTTAAAGTGCAGGTAGTGTCCTGGTATACTGGAAGGCACTTTTTTTTTTTTTTCTCATTCCCTCGGATTTTCTCTTCTATGCATTCCAATGTTCTTTCCATTCTGGACTGGTTAAATATAAAGAACAAATATATGATAAAGTTATTCCAGAATCTGAATGTAGATGATTTTTATTTTTACCTCTTTTTTTGGAGGGGAAGAGCAGTTCCAGATGCTCTGTTTATGTAGGTCTTAGAGTGGCAAAGTATTAATGTACTTCTGTGGCTTTATCTGGAGCAGAAAGTGAGAATGCAGGGGGTTGAACCATACACTTATTTGAGTCATGAGATTGCTGACGAAATGGAGTCAAGTTGCATTTTTGACTTGGACTTGTTCTTTTTTGTTGCACTTCATCGTGCAAAACAGTGCATAATAGAAGGGCAAAATTTCAATAATATGATTGTAACAAGTGTGTGTTAAAGTACTTTGCTTAGTAGGTGCTCAAAAGAGCTAAGGAAAATACAGACTTTCTTGTCTCATGTAAGAGGATCATTTCAAGCTTCTTAAGGAGCTGGTACAGTTTTATGAATGATATAAGGAATGTTCTTCCAAGTGTCTTGGTATGTTTAAATATACACATCTGTAGATTTTAAACCAGGCAAGATAGTACATAGTGAAAGGAAAAGTTTAAACTATCCTCAATCTGCAGTTTGAGTTAATTAATTAACAAAAAAGTTCTACATTATTTATAAAGCTATACTGTTTATATCAAACAATCTTGGTGTAGAGCAAAACATTTTGATTTGATAAAGTATTATCAGGCAAAGCTAGGCAGACTAATTTCAACCAGAGGTGAACTGTCAGAGAAATATATTAATGTCAGCTATGAAAAGACAACACAAACATTTGAAATTTCTGATATTACCCATATTATTGAAAACAGTGAAAAAATGATGTCTCCAAGTTAAGCATATATGCAGCAGGTAAGGACTGAACAGTTTTTTAGATTAGGTGATGTTGCATACTAAGCATATTGACATTGGCCTTTTTACATGTATTATTCCTCCCACAGTCCCTGGAACTCTTTTAGAAAGGTAGTATTTTACAAGGCAAATCTTGTCTGAATATAATACAGTCTCATTATGGGAAACTTAAGAACGGCAGCAGCTGACTGTAAAAAACACTGCAAGTCTTCTCCTGTAAGCTAGATGAAGCAATTCTCTGCTTATCTGACCCAGGGCAGGGATTTCCCAAGCTTAGATCTCCCTGTTTCCCCAGATGGCTGGGTTCAAGGAGAAATGAGTTGCTTTGTGCTTTTTTTTCTAAGGGGTTTTCTTCATGCAGTCTCTGACTTTTCTGTAGTATTGTGGGATAAGAGTATGAATAGCGTTTTCACAAAGAGTCATGTCTGCTGATTTCTCTATTAACTTCTTTAGCCCAAGGTTTAGTTCCTTCACTGATATCTACAATTTGCATATTGATTTTCAACAGTGCCATCTGTTTTTCCAAGTTCTGAGAGGACTAATATGCTGATTTATAAGCCTTGGTAAAAATTAGATGCGAAAGGTTGTATTATCAACTGCCAGGTTATATTATCTACCTGTATCCATTTCTAATATATCAACTGTGTGCATTCAATCTGTTGGGAATAAATATTTACAAAATTTCATTGCAAAAGTTTTCCTTTCACTTTGTGTGTGTGTGTGTGCGCATGCATGTGCTGTTCTTCAAAGATCTGATAATTTGAGTAATTTATCTTTATTACAAAAAAAAGTCAGTCAGGAATGTCTTCTGGGAAACCTTCTTCATGGATTACTGGGAACTTTTCATAAAGCCTTTGCCCATAGATTTCTGTTTGGATGTATTTGTTGTATAGATCCATAGATTTTTCAGAGATTATTCCCAAGACTCCTGCGCAGGAAAAGTAGTTTTAAGCATATCAACTAATACAGTGGCAAAGACTGCTTACAAGACACTCAAGAAAGAGGAAAACTCTGCATACCTGCAAGATAAAGGTTTATAGACACCTTTGGGCAACCCCAGGGAGACTGCCAAGATAGCAAGTCCTCTTCTAGCATGCGTTATGGTGCCATAGCATCCTGATGCAAGAGTTTCCTTTATGTGCTCTCCTGGAAAGACTGAACAGTATTTGACAAAAAGCTGAAATAAGTGTTGTGCAGCATTGGTCATGATGGTTGTTTGGAGCACTAGAGCATTAGAAAGCATGGGGGCATGGTTAGAGGTGCCAGATTTTTATTGGTAGCAGGTAATTGCATTTGCACCTGTGCTGGCTGTAGCTGTGTTGGAAGCTGTGTCCTGTGTGCTGTGCTCTTAGCTGTGTCCTATGAAAGAAGGAGGAAGTACTTTAAGAGAGGAAAACATGCAGGATATATATTAATGTTATTTATCAAAGTACTTCCATGTGCAATCCTGTGGGAAGGGTGTAACTGTCTACACTAGAGTGCATGATAAACAAATAATTCAAAGTCTCATGTAAAATAGAATTTTTGATCAGTTCTTTGAAACTCTGGAGATTGACATTAACTTTTCCTTTTTCCTAAATGGTGTTTTACCATCCCTTTGTGCTTTCCAATGTATCTTTATTGGCTAAGTGATAGGCTTTATGGGGAAAAGAACCCTGTAAAGTGTTTGTACATGCAATAATGAAATGCTCTGGAGTATACCTCATTTAGTTACAAATACAACTTGTAGAATATTGAAATACAGTATTGCCAATACTGTGGTACAGTGATGTGAATGTTATGGTAACAAGCAGGATATTCATCATACCAATAGAAATTTGTTTACCCGTTCTAGTTTTCAATCACTTCCCTTTCAGGAGATTTAATTATTTGAATCTGCAGTTATGGGAATTATGAGTTCACCGCTGTGAGCTTCGCAAAGAGCTTGCATATTCAGCTGGAAGAGAACTGGACAGGAAATAGAAAGGGATGAGTCAAAACAGGAGGGTTGTGGGTGGTAGTGGATATTTCAGAGTACCCACGGTGGAATGGGTGCTCTTTGTATAAGCAGAGCAGCAGGTGGTAAAGATAAATCCTTAAATATGTACACACTTATGGTTGCCACTTTGAGCAAAGAAGGCAAGAATTTGTGGTGACATCACAACATATAGGAACCTATTTAGGCCATGGAAAGCTGGTAGCTTAACCAGGCTCAGAAAAGTTGAAAAGTTAGTCCAGCAACAAGCTATCAGAGATTTGCAGGGCCTGATAAATAGTCCGTTAACGGTCTTAGATCTGAAACAGACAATTTTAATATGAAGTGACAGATCATGTAATTTCGTCTTAGAATAACATTCTGTAAATCATACGCTACTGTACTAACCTAAGCAGTGTATAGGCAAAGTGCTAAGCAAGTAGATTAGCTGCAGGTAAAGAGCAGGACTCTAGAAAACCTGAAAAAATGGGGCAGGGTTGCCCCCCAGCAGAGAATTTGAGTGTAACCATAACACTAAATATGGGATAGTGCCTGTGGTTTCAGTTTGATTACGTTTACTGAAGTTCTTTTTTTGGAACTGCATGTTTGTCAAAACTAAAATATTTAAGCCTAATGCTTAAAGGTGAAAGAAAGGAGAGGGGAAGCTGGCAAAAAAGAATCAATCTGGTTCAAATGTTTCTCTTTGCTTTCATCTCAAACCAGCTGCAGGAGACAATTTACAAATGAGGTTAGTTTAATTGAGACCCGGTCCTTATGCAGTCTGTACCAAGAATCAGCTGCTTATTGCAAGAAACTGGTGAATTGATGACTAGCTCAGTAACATCTAGAAATCTGTTTTGTGCTTGAGCTCTAAAAATGATGAATTTGCAAGACAGTTTCTGGCCAAAAATTGTGTTCCAAGTAAATCTGAGTGTCTTTGATATATTAGAACCTAGTGACTAACCTTGTACTTACTGATTGATCCTAGTGGAATCTGATGAAACAGTCTCTTTTTCTTCCATAAGTAAAAGAATTGTACGGCTTAAAATTGATTTGATACATTAAATCAATCAATGCCTGGATGCATTAAGTTAATCAATACATTAAACGCACATGCAATTTTTCTAGATAAATGTAGATCTGTCTCTTATGCATTCCCCACCACACATTATGTTCCCTGCCCCCATTGTTAAGGTCCTGGTATGCTTTTTATGGGTTTATTTATGTAAAATGTGCAGATCAACATAACAGTTCTCTGCTATGGGAGGAAGAAATTGTACTTATCTTTGCTATGTTATATCCATGGCATGTTAAGTTGGAATTGAAATAGATGTTTAAAGACTGACAGCTGATACTTTTGTAAGGATCTCAAACTTTTGTGTTCTTTCTATTGGTTTTCTTACCCTTTCCAATCATTTATTCTTAGGTTTTGGAGTAGGATGCAATTGTAACACAGTTCAGTTATTCCAAATCCAGTTTTTGTCTCACCTGGTAAGTAGAGGAAATCTCTAGGGAAATATTTAGAAATAAGGGATGATTCATTTTGTAGCATATATATTTTTTTAATGATTCATTTTCACTCTCTTTGCGGATTATGCCTTACAGTCATTTACAGTCTCTTCTTTGTCTTGTTTTGGTACTGGTTTTTAATCTTCTTTATTGGTAGCAGCCTATACGTATGTCATTTTAATAAAGTAGGGAAGGTGTTTGTGAGAGGGATAAAGTTACCTTGTCATAGAGGTGCACAGATTTTTGGAGCTTCTTTACAAGTAACTGATTCCCAATAAATATTAACTAAGCAGTAGATTCTGATTATACTAGCAATTCTAAAGAAAATTAACCCGTTTTGTTAAAATAAAGGTTCAGACAGGAGAGGTGACTTAATAATGATAAAAGCATTTCAGTTACAGATCATGTTTTACCTGGGAAGTGACAAGAATTCACTAGTCATAGAATCACAGAATCATTTTGGTTGGAAGAGACCATCAAGATCATTGAGTCCAACCATTAACCCAGTCCTGGCACTAAACTATGTCTCTAAGAGCCTCATCTACACATCTTTTAAACACCTCCAGGGATGGTGACTCCACCACTTCCCTGGGCAGTCTGTTCCAGTGCCTGACAACCCTTTTGGTGAAGAATTTTTTCCTAATATCCGATCTGAACCTCCCCTGGTGCAACTTGAGGGTGTTTCCTCTCGTCCTATCACTTGTTACTTGGGAGAAGAGACCCAACACCCTACACGCTACAGCCTCCTTTCAAGTAGTTGTAGACAGCGATAAGGTCTCCCCTCAGCCTCCTTTTTCCAGGCTAAACAGCCCCAATTCCATCAGCTGCTCCTCATCACACTTGTGCTTCAGACCCTTCACCAGCTTCGTTGCCCTTCTCTGCACTCTCTCCAGCACCTCAATGTCTTTCTTGTAATGAGGGTCCCAAAACTGAACACAGTATTTGAAGTGCGGCCTCACCAGTGCTGAGTACAGTGGGACAATCGCTTCTGTAGTCCTGCTGGCCACACTATTCTTGATGTGTGCCAGGATGCTATTGGCCATTTTGGCCACCTGGGCACACTTGTGGCTCTCACGTCCTTTTCTACCAGACAGCTTTCCAGCCACTCATCCCCAGTCCTTTAGCACTGCCTGGGCTTGTTATGACCCAAGTGCAGGACTCTGCACTTGGTCTTCTTAAACCTCATACAATTGGCCTCAACCCATTGATCCAGCTGGTCTAGATCCCTCTGTATGGCCTTCCTGTCCTTCAGCAGATCAACACTCTCACCCAACTTGGTGTCATCTGCAAACTTACTGAGGGTGCACCCGATCCCCTCATCCAGATCATTGATAAAGAGATTGAACAGGACTGAGCCCTGGGGAGCATAATTTGTGACTGTCATGGATAGCAACAACAAGTAAGCAGTTAACTAAAGTTGAAACAAAGAAACAGAGAACTATAATCGCTCTTTTTGAATTAGAGCTCCACAAGACAGGTTCCAAAGACATATGCAGACTGGACCTCTATAAAATGTGAAGCAGGATACAAGGTGAGCAGTATAAAGGTCTAATGATACAGAATTCATTATTTTAAGAATTAAGGTGGTGGGTGTTGTCTGGGTAAAATGTTTCTTCTGCTGTTTCTTAAGTGTTGTATGAAATGGAGTTCACTTTAGTGCGAATTGCTTCCCGCCCGTAAGACTGCGTGGAGTCACACCTGAATTTAGGGATGAAAAGAAACTTCTAGTGTTTCTTCCTGTGGGTTCAGTCTTCAGATTACCATTATTCACTATTAAAGCATGTTAAAGAACATCACTTTATTATAGACTCACAAAAGCTGATAGTGGTAAAAATGTTATATGACTTAATCTAATTTACTAAGGTAGGTTAGTTAGATAGTTTGATAGATTTTTGTGCTAGCACTTAATCTTATTACAACTTCCTTTAGGCTTTTGAGTTAAATGACATTTCCATGTGCAGATTCGGTTCAAATTATTGCTCATTTAGTCCACTGTCTTACCCGGCACTCCTGCCTTCTTAGAGTGTTTTCAATGAATGTGGAAAAAACAGTCTAAATACTTTTTTTCTTTTTTTTCCTTACGAGCTGGATTTTCAGAAGCTCTTCCCTGGTTGTGTTCACCTTAGTATTGTAGCATGAGGAAAATGTTCTGTCTCAGCTTTGAAGTGATGAGTTGGGCCTTGAAGCATGAGATGGGTTAACCTTTTCCCATTATGGATGATGTGACAGAAGCCCAGAGTAAATGTCAAGTGCTGCAGAACTCTAAAACTGATTCCACTGTGAAAGCAAACTGAAACCTCTTCTGTTTCCATGCTGTGCTATTGCATGGCTGAGATTATGTCCATAGGCATAAAAAGGGACCAAGTCCAAGTACGTGAGAGGCCCATTCAATAAGAAAAATTCACACACGTACATATGTGTACATACGTGCATGTACATAAGTATATACATGTCTCTTTTTTTTTTTTCTTTTCATATTGTATGGACACGTCTCATATTTCAAAAACATCATGCCTTGACACTTGAGGTATTTTGCTTTCACTCTCATTTTACAATAAAAGAAGGAGGATTCTCAATTTAGACTTGCTACCAGTAAGTTTTTGATGAACAAAAAAAAGAAAGAGGTGTGTGGGGGAGAAAATCTGTAATTGCAAATCTGTAGTTGTATTAAGTACTCCAAGCAGTTTTTAAAGAGACGCTGTTAGAATTGATATGGAAAACGCTCTATTTGATTAGAATTAAAGCCTTGCTCTCATTTGATTGGAAAAAAAAGAAAAAGAACCAAAGAAGAAGGAACAAAATAGCTTTGTAGCTTTTCTGTATCTCTAGGTGCTGCAGCATTTTATTATGTTTTCAGCAAAAAGGACTTTCAAAAAACTGAAGCAAACCAAAGGATTTGCTTTGGGTAGATTGTGTGAAAGTTGCAAACACCACTATTTAGGATGTCATCATTTCACATTATAATGCTGCTGAAGAAGGCCAGCTGGTGCATTTAAGTCCCTTATTGGAAATTTTAGTCTGATTCATTACTGTGATTTGTAGTTGTACACAGAAGCACTTAATCATTCTTATGCTCCAAGCTCTATTGAATCTACTGAAGGCTTTCTGGTTCTTTGCATAATTTGTACTGCCAGTCTGCCAACTTGGCAGTCTTTCAAGCTTGTTGCATTATCTGTGTTTGTCTGCACAGGAAGTGATGCTACATGTATGCTGAATTTACAGTAATTCCTTTGTAACAGACTAATGAGCAACCCTACTTCATTCACAATACTAACATTATATATCTTTGATTAGTCCAATTATTGTGTAACTATGCCATTTTGATCATACTTACACTCTGCAAAGTACTGAAAAGGAAATTTGCTTAGCCATAGGTTAATTGAACTTGTTGAGAAAATAATTTTGACTTTTATGTGCTCAAAGGAGAGGTCAAAATGGGAATACTTTGAGATTCTTGTATGCTATGCAATTTAATTTATTAAAGGCCAAAAGTGAAGTTGCTTCTTACTAGCTGTTTCATTTCATTGGGAAGGCAAAATGGTTACTAACACTATGCATCATACATTTTGCGTATGTCATGAGGGCCTCTTCTTTCCTTGGTTTGCATGTGTTTCTTTCATTCATTTTAGTGGGAGTTACGGATACACAGCTAGAAGAAAACAGGATCATCTAATGGAATTCTTTATATAAGTGACTTCTGCTGACACTATCAGACGATACATATGAAGATTACAAGAATGTGTATTGCAGTACCAACATTGTCCATATCAGCCTTACTGTTTATTAAGGTTGCGACTTAGCCATACAATATTTAGACATTTTTCAGCCAAATTTCAAAATTCAAAAATTACTGTCCTTAAGAAAAAAGATCCACCCCCCCCAACTTGTGTCTGTACAAATCTAAACCAGAATTTTTTGTAGTTTTTAATGTATGTTTTTTCTTGGTATGTAATATGTGTTTTCTGTGACATAAAAGGAGACCTAAACAGAGCAGATATTTTCCAGTATGCTTTTCCCATTCAAAATCCTTCATATACCTATTTATAAGGAAAATACAGAGTCCTACTCTCAACCAGTGCTGATGAACTGATTTAGTAAGTCCTATGCCTACTTATGTTTTACCTGCTCCAGTAATCCTGTGCCGATTCTCAGTGGCTGTGGAAGTGAGAAGCTGCACTGGATAATCAGTCGGCATGATGAGTTTTTCAATGGTTGTGAGTGTCCGACTTTCCACTTCTGCAATGACGTTGTAAATTAGGATTGGGATTTTTTTTGCAAGAAAATGGATCCCAGTTTTCTGTATTTCTTTTTGTTTTACTGTCAGTGGTTAGAGGCACACTCATTTGTACCACCTCCTAAAAGGCAGTAAGTTAGAACACTTCTGTTCAAAAACCAGAACACAGGAAAGAATTAGGAAATGTGGTGTCTGATGTAGGAAAGCATTGCTGTGAGAATGTACAAACTTTGACTAACCCTGGAAGCTGTTAATGTGCTGTCCCATTAATAAAAAGTGGTTTGTGAGCTTTCTTTTCTTGTTGTTGTTTTAAAACCTTTTTTCCCACCTCACAATATTCTTGAGAATCTACTACTTAAAAGAGTTGCCTTTTTGCTAACAGCATTAAGAAGAATAATGAAGATGGTGTTTATAAATTATTTGCCTGTCCTTAACTATGAAGTCATGATTGTAGTCCACAGCAACAGAATTCAGGAGGTTGTAGCATGGAGACTGTTGGTCCCAAAATTATGCAAAATGAATTCATTAACAGTTCAATACCTTCTTACAAATACCTATCTAAAGCAAAGCTTGCCACTTGTTTTTGTGGTGCTTTAAAAATTAGCTCTCAATATCACTTTTCAGTGTACTTTATTAGAATACATTATCAATTGTAAAATATCAGATGCAAACATTTGTAATCAATTAGTGCTTAATTTGGAATTTGTTTTCTTTTGTTTTGTGTTTTTTGTTTGTTTGTTTTGTTTTCATTTTGTGTGTGTGTGTATTTGTTTGTTTTGGTTTGGTTTTTTTAATGTTCAATTCTATCCTAACACTGGGTAATGGAACAGAATAAAACTTGAGGATGTTTGTATGTGAGGTTTTCTTTTACAGGCTTTAAAATTTCCCTCTGGACCTGGTTATAATTAGGTCCTTTTATTACTAGCTAGCATCATTTCTAATACAGTTCATTTTATGTGAAGGTCTTGCTTCAAAAGTTGTGTTGATAGACTCAGAATACATCTGTTGATTTGGTTATGTACCAGTGGTAAGAAAACCGTTAAGTGTGTGAAATAGAGTAGGAGTGGTGTTCAGGGAACAGAAGTCATTCTACTAATATCCATTGGTGCAAAACAATACTTTGAAGGTTTCTAATAATGAGAAATAGCAGCTGGAGATGTTTGTCATCAGGGAGTTAAATGTTTGCATATATTGGTGCTTTACAGTAAAATGTACTACTGCTTTTGGAAATTGAATAGTGTACTTAATAACACTAAAGACATCAGGAGTCACTAAATGTTCATCTGCATTACATGATCAATCATATAAGGGGTTTTTGTGTCTGTTTAGTAGTATTTTTATATTTCTCTTTCATTTGAAATCAAACACCGAAACCCTTTTCATGTGTCCAGATTGTCAAAAGTGAGTTCACTTTATAAAATGCTGTAGTCTGCTACAAGAGAACAGTAATATTGTACTTACCAGTATGGCTTCTTCCACAGACTAGGTTTTCTGTATCGGTTTCCAATGGCCTCAAAATTTAATTTTTTTTTTGTCATTTTATGGCTTAGCATAAATATTAGAACACTTACAGCATACAAGTACTTTTTCTGAAATCTTATGCAACTTCTGTATTAGTAGTAATAGTAATTCTACTAATAATAAATTCTTAGAATCACAATACTCTTAAGGCTGGATTTAAAGCTTCCTAAATCTATGGGATCCACTAGCTTAATTCTAGCAATATCTGTGAAGTTGTTTCAGGGATCCTTTGGGTTCATTGCACATGTACGGACTATCCACATGATGCATGGCACCATTCTGTGTCTAGAAATCTCAGGCAAATGATCAAATTCTGTCTAAACTAAACTTCTGGATGAGGAAGAGAAAATACTATATCTGAGGAAACCTGCACTTAAAAGTAACTGTGACTCCAGTGTACTCTGGAAAACTTTGAGGGGTAAAATTTATAGAAGTAGTAAAGTGGTGTCTTTCATAGGATTGCAAAAGTGCACAGAATTCAGGATATATAATAATTTTATAGATTGACTGTTACCTGAAGTTGCAGTTGTAATAGCAATAGACTAATAATATAAACACTTAACCAATATGTACATATTTGCAATTCCTAACCTGTTCCATAAAACAATAAAAACAATAAAAACAAAAACAAACGAACAAAAAAGAGATCACCAGTGGATCAAACTGTCCAAAATGATAATCTTGGAGAATATACAGTAATCAACACTTAATTTTTTCACTGTAGTTTAAGGTGATTTAATTCTTCATGTTTTAAACATGTACTGTACATGGTGACATCATTTAACTATTCTGCTTTCTAATTATTATTTCTATCTTAACTGTAGGTTATTTTAGTGCAAAGACTAAGTAAAATACAACCATTTGAATCTTGGAAATAATGCTTCTGGGAAACATGTTTCACAGAGGAATATACCTAGGTGGTCTTTTTCTTGTCAGAGTTTCATATATGTGAAAATTTAAAATAGTTATCTAACTGTAATTCAGGGATTACTTCACTTCTTGATCAGATGAAGATCCGGGCACATAGATTTTTCTGAATAAATTTGCACATCTTGAAGAATGAATTCCCCCTGACTTTGCCTTCACCACTTGCACATTCATTTCCAATGAATGTTCATAGTACCAAGATTTGCATACTTGAGAAAGATAATTTGAAGTTTTCATCCCAAAATTCAACACTAGTCATGTTCTAAGCTTTGGCTGGTGGGCTGCTTTTGTTTTGTTTTGTTTTGTTTTTTGTTTTTCTTTTGTTGTTGTTGTCATTTGATTTGTTTGGGGTTATTTTGTGTGTGTGTGTGAGTTTATTTTTTTGTTTGTTTGTTTGGGTTTTTTTTAAAGAACCCCCCCCAAATCATTGGTGCAAAGAAAAGGCAAATAAGAAGAAAGATTATCTGAGAGGAGAGTTGATCTAGGGAGTAGAGCAATAAACATATGCCTACAAGAAACAGATATCCTGGGGTTATGAATGATTGATTTTTCATCTTTTGGATATGCTACTGTTTGCAGTATAAGAAGTATGAATGTACAGCAAAATCAGAATTAAATCACTTGCTCTTAGAGATCATAAAACAAACTTGCATGTTACAAAGTAGCTTATGAGAACTTGTTGTCCCCTATTCATTATTATAGCCAAAGCTGCGAACTCCTGTACTTTTGACCCTTCTTCCTGTAAAATAATCTTTCACAGGCAACCAACAATAGCAACAGTTCTAGGGTGATTTCAGCTGTGTATCAGATTTGGGGCTTCTGGAAAGCTTAATTTCCTTTTGTATTCTAGAAGTATATTGACATCATGTAACCATTTACTTTAGAGTACAAAATTCTGAAGGTTTTTTACCTGCACTGCAAGATTTTTGTTATGCTCTAATTCACTTATTTCTTCAAATTGTAAAACAAGGTAGTTTATGTTAGAATGAATGTTGTCACACATTCTACTGAGAAGCAAGCATAAAGTACCTTTATGAAGAACTCAGGGGAAAAAGGTGTGCGGGTGCAGTAGTTATAAAAGCAAACAAAACAGAGATTTACAAAGAATGGTAAAGAGAAGAGTCTCTAAATGTTAAGCAGTAATTTTATGAGTTGAGCCTCACAATTTCTTTGTGTTAATAGCCCTGTTATTTCTGGCCACCTTGATAAATGACACATAGCAGAGACAGAAACACTGCAGAGCTTTTAAAAATATGATCAAAGGCCTAGAGAGACTTCTGGATAAAGAGACACTGAAAAATGGGCAGTTTTAATAAAGCTAAATTTGTAAGAAAGACTATGACAGGGTTTTATTTCTGGAATTGTTGCTCAGTTTCATTTACCCTCTCATAATGAAGGAACAGGGAGAACACATGAGGCAGCAGATTGAAAACAAATTTTAAGAACCTATTGAATTTTGACACTACTGCCACAGAACTCTTTGTCAGCATTGTGGTTAGAAGGAAGGTTTAGAAATATGTGTGCAGACCTAGAATAGTCCTCTGAGCTAGAATATAGGCAAGGCAACTAATTTTTCTGACATGTGACAAACCTGTTCTTGGCAATAGAGGTGTAAACTTTGCCTGTGGTCACTTTTCTCTTAAGTTTTTGGTACAACTACGATCTAAAAGGAGGTGCTTTATTTGATCAGACTGGCCACTAGTCCAGTTAGATACCACAATTTACTTTCTTACCAAGGCTATTCAGATACCAAAAGATACAGCTATTTATGTATGTTTAAGCCTGTAAATACTGCAATAAAAATCAAAATTGAGCTAAGCTATGAATACAGAGGGAAAAATACCACTGCAAAAAGTAACAGAGTCTGCTCTCAGGATTTTTTTAGAGCAAAAAGATCATGACTGTGCAAACAGATGCTTTCCCAAGGAAATTATGAAATGTTTCCTGTGCACAACAGTGGGGGCAGAAAATACGTTTCCATTCATGAAATCTCTCAAGAGATCACTTCTTTCCTTCCCCTGTGTAGCCACAGCCTTTTTGACACTCTTAACTACATTACAATTTTCAGACTTTAAAGCTGGATTTGTGGTTGCTCTTCTAAGGAAAGTATTTGGAAACATGTTCAGCTCTGAGACTGAGAGTGGTGAATTCGTTGTTTTGCAGAGTCATGACTTTGAAGATGAAACCAGGCAGCTAAGTTA
The DNA here is from genome assembly GCF_037038585.1 of Patagioenas fasciata. Taxonomy (NCBI): domain Eukaryota; kingdom Metazoa; phylum Chordata; class Aves; order Columbiformes; family Columbidae; genus Patagioenas; species Patagioenas fasciata. The sequence goes on from NC_092523.1 coordinate 41,976,448, forward strand.
GGATAAATGTTGTGTTTTGTATGCAGAATACCAGGGGTACCCAGCTGGAGCACCAGCAAGTGCCCAGTTGTATGAAGATGGAGTCCCTCTAGGAGAAATCGGGCAGAGTGAAAGCTGAGACCTTGAAGTATCCTAGTTTTCAGGTTTTCTGAGCAGTTTGAAATAACTGTAAAAACATTTAGGGAATTTTCCAAACTCTGTGTGATGCAGAATAAAGAACTCAAAGTTTAAACAAAATCCTAAAAGCTGAACAATTCTCTTGGTGTTACCATCATATTATATAAATATTTATTATTGGTACCTTTTATAGCGTGTTTTTGTTTCATTAGGATTTGATCCCTTGATATTTCTCTTGCGATTTTCTTTACTGTTCTCTCTCTTCAAATAACTCTTCTCCATTTTTATGTACTACTTTGCTCTTTCACAGTACTTCATGTTGTCACTCAGCATGGCTTGATGTTCTTGCAGTCATGCTCACAAACCTGAAATAATCCCCGATAAGAGAAGCTTTATGGGGGCTTGAATGGAGAAGCGATAGATACTGTATTATCCTGTAGGTACCATTTCATGGAGCCCACATTGGAGTAATTAAGAAAGGCAGAAAGAGGCTAAGTTGAGGATGCTTATGTACATTAATAGGAAAAAAACCAAATCAAATTAACATGGGAACCTTACAAACTTCGTTAATGACAGAAAAACAAGTTACATCTAGCTTTTTGGCTACCAAGTTATTTTGTGGAATCAAGTCCATGTTTTTTTGAGGCATAGTGGGGAATATAATGCTGACATACATAAGGGAGAACTTATGTCATGCTAAACTAAATAATGTGAGACAACATTACAGTAGTTAGTAAAACTACTTTTGACAGTCTTATTGACAATTTGTTTCTCTTTTCATATCCTGGCACAGATATTTTGTCATGGGTATCTCTGTTTATATTAAATTTTAATCTTTAAAATTATCTATTTTCTTTATATGTGGAAAATAGCAGTCAAGAAAACCGCAGACCTTTAATCTATTTGATTTTCTCGCCTCAAGCAACAGCACAAATAATACTGTATTTTAGAATTAGCTTCCCTTATAGATGCCAATGAAAATAACAAGGTTTTGTTTTAAGCTGCTTTTTTTTTTTTCCAGTACAGCAATATACTTATCTATCTCTGTGGGTTTAATATATCTATGACAAAAGCAGGCTAATAAGTAAAACCAACAATGAATTAAATTAAATTAGAAATTTTCAAGCTGTAAAATTCTACACTTACAGTCTATTAAAAATGTGAAATTATTTTTTAACTATTTAGGGAACTTTTTTTTTTCCCCAGTATGAGACTCATTGTTGATGATCCTTGGATTTGATCAGAGAGGACAAAGAGTATTATAAATTAAAACTAGTTTTTGGAGAGACTAGTGTTGTTGGAAGATAGGATTAAGTTTCAAAGAATAAGGACAAACACAGGCAATAAGGGGCCAAAATGGAGCCTGTGCAAGTAGGTTTTATGTTTATCAGAGTTTTACCATCTCCCCTCATTAAGTTTGTCAAAATTGATTTTCATATTTATTCAGGAGATTTCTGCATATTTGGCCCGATGGTTGACTACAGTGTACAGACCTGTTGCACACTGAATGTGTAACAGAAGTGGTACTCTGATACTTCGAGCTTGCCATGCATATGCATGTAATACGTTTACATGTTAATATAAAATCATCAACAGAATAATTGGGTAGAATCCAGCAGATCATCCTCCATGAATGGTTTGACCACTCATTTTTGCTCTGCTATCATCTTAAAATACACATATTACTAAGTATTTTTTTTCTGAGCAGACCTCTAGTCAGCTTGCCAGCTTTATCTTCCTGCTTTCTGATATTATCAAATACTACTCGTTGATTCGGAAGAGATACTGACAAAAAAGATAATAAGTTGGAAGCCTTTCTGTCTCTTGTTTGTTGTTTTCTTTTCCTCCCTCTGGGGATTTGAGAAAAGTGGTGGTGATATACACTCTTCCATCTATCTGAAGAGCTCTTGGAAGATTACAGTACAATAAGTTGACATTTGGCTAGGTGATCTAACATAGGGGTGTCAGACTCATTTTCACCAGTGGCGACTGAAGTAGTTACATTTAGACAGTCCTAAAATTACTTTTGGCCCTTTGAAGGCAACCATGAGGCTGATGTCACCCCCAGTGAAAATGCGTTTGACACCCGTGATCTAGAGGAATTCTGTATTTCATAGAAATGTCTGAGCTGTTAACCAGTTCCAGAATGCAGAAACTTAGTTTTGTAAGACACTGATATACAGACACACATCATTCTCTTAAAAACTCATGAACTCTAAAGCAGTGTTTGCAGCTTTGAAGTACTTTTCTAACACCCGATAAACAACGTCATCTAAAAACATCACAGCCTTTGTCACAAGTGAGTTAACATAATCACAACAGCAAAAGCAGTTCAAGTTAATATGGCTTCATCTTTAATTTAAATACTGTATAGAGATTACTTGTAATCCTGAGCACCATTGTATAAGACAATTTTCTGGCCGAGTGTGTGCTGTGCCTTAGAATCTGTAACTACAGGCATGATATTATGATACTTTTGAAATTATTTCAGGAAGATAATGCATTCTTGCAGTAGAATGAAGGGCAACTGATACTAGTACTAGATTTATCAAGTCAGCTGGCTCATTTTACGGCTTTATCGATCCTCAGCACCAGGCAGTAGATCATAGAATCATTTCAGTTGGAAGAGACTCTCAGGATCATCAAGTCCAACCATAACCTAACCTAACTCTAGCACTAAACCGTGTCCCTAAGATCCTCATCTAAGCACTTTTCAAACACCTCCAGGGATAGTGACTCCACCACTTCCCTGGGCAGCCCATTCCGATGCCTGACAACCTTTTCTTTGAAGATTTTTTTCCTAATATCCAATCTAAACCTTCCCTGGCTCAACTTGAGGCCATTTCCTCTCATCCTATCACATGCTACTTGAGACAAGAGACCAACACCCTCCATGCTACAACCTTCTTTCAGGTAGCTGTAGACAGCAATAAGGTCTCCCTTCAGCCTCCTTTTCTCCAGGCTAAACAGCCCCACCTCCCTCAACTGCTCCTCATCAAACTTGTGCTCCAGACACCTCACCAGCTTTGTCACCTCCTCTGCACTCTCTTTAGTATCTCAGCATCCTTCTTATGATGAGGGGACCAAAACTGAACACAGTATTTGAGGTGCAGCCTCACCAGTGCTGAGTACAGTGACTCAATCACTTCCCTAGTCCTCTTGGCAAATAGCTAGTATGTAAAGATATAGGTAGTATAAAGTATATCAATAGTATATAAAGAGGCTTTGTTGTGTCTATTACGTGGTTTTCTTATTTAGCATTGATTTAGGCTAGGATGAGTCCAGTTCAAAGTTGTTTAATTAAAACAGATTTCCAGGGTAGGTGGAATTACATTACACAGTACTGGTAATATAGCAGATTGATGTTAAAAAAAAAAAAAAAAAAAACAACACCAAACAAAAAAAAATAAAACCCAAACCAACAACAACAACAAAACCAAAACAAAACAACCAAAAAACCTGTTTAAGAAAAACAGGTGTGGTACTTCTGGAGATGGGGAAAACAATAGATTAAAACTGGCAGGTTTAAGAAGTTGAGCTGGTAGGTGGTGGAAGCATCATCAGTCACACAGATGAACATTCTGATGAATGGAGTTAGGTATTGATGTGTTTTCTAGAATGTTACAAATGCTGTTTGAAAGTACTGTCATCTATAAGTAATTTTAGCATTGGTATATGAATGCAATAATTCCTTCCAGTAGGTAAGAGATTAGTTTACTACATGACATGGATGATTTTAAGAAACTAAACAAACAGATGAGTTTTTGGAAAATAATGAGCAAGTACAGAAAGAATGAACAGCTTAAATGGTCAAACTGTACATTATTTTAACTCCTACACCACATCAGCCACCTAGCAGAAATAATGTTTATTTACTTATCTTCTGTACTTACTATTCAAAAGGAATAAAGGCAAAGTCTTTTGAAAGTTATCGTTGACTGATATTTTCTACCTATAAGGCTACCTAACGAGTTGAATATGAAGTTTTGAAGAAAAGTTTTAAACTGCCTTCTGACTCTCAAATCAAGTGATTGACAGAGCAGACATTTATGATGGTAATAGGAAAGGCAAAAAATGAAAATCTTTCTTTCAGATATTGATTACTGTGATGCTTGTAAATGGAATTTCTTCCTTCTTTTCTGTCTTCATTTTCAAGCATACACTGTGACTGATCCTCCATGAGGGAAGAAAGAGCTAGGAGCACGGGCAGCAAGAGTGCAACTTGCACTTGAAAGGCAATGGGAAAGATAGATTGTGTGAGAATCACTCTGTCTGCAGGGTTCTGAATGTGATGAGTGGAATATCAATCTACTTTTATAATGGCAAAAGAAATTTTTGTGGCAGCTAGTGTTTTGAGCCAATAGGAATGCTAGCTATTTTCTAGTGAAAAATATTCTGTAATTACACTCAACATATAATAGTACGTCTTGTATAAGTGGCCATTCTAATTGTAATATTAATCAAAATATTGCCACTACTTTTCTTCTTTGGGCTGTAGAAGTGATTATTAGTTATTAGTTATTATATTTCATTAATTTTATTTTTTATGTTTCTCTTATTTCTTTTCACTCATATTTTTATGAATCATAGGCATTAAGATGCTTTCTGATGAGAACTATATCTGTAATTGGATTATCAAATGCAAGTAACAAAAGCATCATATTGTGCAAAACAGGCCCTGAATTAATAACTTTGACTTCTCTCAATAATAGATGCATAATCATAAAAAATGAAACCAATATCCAGCCCTGCAGTTTTGCAATTATGAAGCATGCTGATACATAGAACCTACGTGTAAATGACACTGACCAAATCTAACTATTGAACTTTGCTTATTGCTAGGGACTTTTAGATTCCTGTTTAACAAACTATGAAAATCTAAGACTTGACACAGTCTCCTGATTATTATGTATCTAGTTCTTCAGATTATTTTGACAGAAGAGAACGGGTTTCTGCTTCATTAAATGATGTGTAAAAAAGAAACAAAATTATTTTCACTTTTGTGTTATCTGCATTGGAAAACACGTTGAAGAATCTCTTTGTTTGCTTTTGGATGTAAATTGATGTGTTCATTAAGTTTTTTCCACTAGCACTAATAGATAGTGAATTCAGAGAAGTAAACTCTGCAAGGCTGACACAAAATCTGTGTAATTTTCTATCTTTGCAAATAGAAAATTAAGACTTTGAGAGTTGTTAATAATTCTTTGAGCTTTATAAAATGAAAATGGTTTTGCAAAAAGGTGATAACACTAAGAAATTATTAAAAATTGCATTATGACAAGGTCAAACACTTAGCATAGAAAGCACTGATGAAAGACGTGAATATCTTGGAGAGTGATCAAAAGGTGAAGTATAAGTTCGTAAGTTAACATACACTATTAAAAATCTTCTAAAAATAATACATTATTGCTTTACCAAAGTGAAATGTGTGTGTGTGTGTTTAGGAATCTATATTTTGTTATTTTAATATTACCTATACATTATATCAACTAAAATATGTATACAATTATTTGAGGCCTCGATTCTGGAATCAGTTAAAATTGTGAGCATCCCGTGTAGTCACTGGAGCTAGTCAAACCCGCTCCACTTTATTACTGTCAATTTCTGCAGTGCTTGTGAAAAATTTAACCATTGATTATTAGTAAGAGACATCACTGAATTTTTGAGATTTTGGAAGTTAAAATAATATTGAAGCCATTTTTTAAAAATAGCACCTAAATAACTGTAAATTAGGACATCCTGAGTTTCTCACTGTCTCTTTGAGTGAGTAAAAATACATATATGCACTGAAAGGAAAGAAGTCATGTTTAGGTGAATATTTGTATGAAGAAGAAGTTGTCATCTAAATATGAATTATGAAAAACGGTGAGTTGATAAGCTTAAAAATTATGAAGTCAATATTGCCAAGTTAATTTCACACCGTCTACAATATGTGAAATTAATATCTAGCAAAAGAAGCATCTTTATCATTTAAATGACAATACGTTTTTGTATAATTTCAAAATAATTGAAATACCTTTTTCTGTAACTTTGCTGTACTTTCCTCACCTCATTTTATTTTCTTTACCTTTGTATCCCTACAAAATATATCTTTCAAGATGTTGCATTAGAGAGGAAGAAAAGTCAGCCCTTCAGTGACATTTTGCTTTGCATATTGAATCTACACACAGCTTTGATAGTAAACTTCTTTCATGTACAAGGGTCTTTTTCTGTTTTTTTTCAGTTTCTGACAACAGTAATCTGTGAAAACTTGTAGAAGTAGTTGTTCCTTCTGTCATGTGAATCATTAGTAACTCTTTCTTTTGACCTTAGCTTTGCTATATCATTTTATGATATGTTTTGTGAAAAATTATTATTTACTGTGGTAGCTTATCTCCATTAAACCCAGCAGATATTTATCATAATTGCTAAACTAGGTGTCAACCCACATCATAGTGTTGGTTTTAGTTTTGTTCTGCACAGAACTAATGATTTACAATAAGCAAGTAACTGTTAGAGAGATTGCCTTCTGCATTGTTGTGTAAGATATCTGAAAGAGAAAAACAATTTGCCTCAAACTGTATGGATATCGCAGAGTCTGGATTCTGTCCTCTAGACGGATTATCCACTAAGTAGTTCAGTATGTATTCTGAAGCGATGAAAATAAGGATGAAGGATGTCTCCAGTATCACTAGGTGAGAATACAGTTTTTATTTGGTGCAGATTTCAAGAAATTCAACATTTCTGGTGTTGAAATATTATAACATCTGTAATACCGATAACCTATGGGAAGATGCACTTTTTGTTCCTTATCTTCAACAGTACTTTATACCAGTACATACCAACAAAAAAATAAATTTGTTCATTGTGTTTAAAGTGTGAAGTGTTCAAAATGGTAAATAACTTATTTGTTAAATAGTCTCATACTGCAGGTATTGTATTTGCTCATGTGCCTCACTTTTTTTTATTGACTTAATGTTATGTATCTGCTAGTTTAAAAAGAGAAAGTAACAGAGCTATTACAGATATTCTTATTAAGGGTCAACTTACATATCTATCTTCAGAAAAGTTCGAGTGCAGTGGTTTCTGTGACAGAAAATAAAGTCTGTGATATGCATGAATGCTTTCCACATCTCCACTATTTGCCAAGCAAAATCCTCTTCACATACACATACGTGACCATTTTTTCTAGTTAAATATATAGGAAATGTATGGAGCCATGTCAGATGATTTTGTAAGAATGCAGTAAACATATCCATAAATAATGCTGGATTTAGTGGAAATGTATTATATTTCTGACTTCGCAATGTATATAAATGTCTGTGTTAGATAATGTGTTAGATAATAATGGGCAAATCATGCCTCCCTGGAAGTGGGACTCCAGAGGGTGCTGTCTCTGTTGTCTGGGGTCTGTGCTGGAAGGAGAAGTGAAAGACAGGAGGAGTGTGAAGAATGTGCTCATTCTTGCCATCTGGATTTTACTAATTTCCTAGGGTGTTCTAGGAACAACGTCAGCTGGGAAGGAAGGGAATTTATGTTTATGGAGGGCAGAGAGAAGATTCTGATGCAATTACTTGACCTCTCTTCTGGTACGACCATTTTCTTAATGCTTGACAAGTCTATATTCTGTTATTGTCTCTAGGCAATGTTTGAACAAAACTTTTTGGTTTGATCTTTAACTAAAATAAAAGTTTTTAATCAGAACTTTTTAAGGAATAGCTACAGCTGGGGACTCTGAGATGTTGAACTCAAAAGAGCTATTGTCACTTACAATTTTGAAATAATATTTGGAACCTTTTCTACCGAGCCATGTTTTCTTTCCCTTTATTTAGGATTTTCTTTATATTTTTTTGTCTCCTAAATATGTGAATGACCATATAGCAGTGCCTAACTATGTAAATCACAAGTGTAGCAATCTGAGAGGTCCTAAGAAAAACCTTCAGTCTACTCCGTGCTGGTAATCTTTTTTTTTAAAAAAGTCGCACAGTATTGATATCTCTAATAGGGACTTTTTATACTTTTAACATCTCAAATCCTCACCATCCCCCTCCCTGGTGATTTAGATAGTAATTTGTAACACATTACTCCTTGAAATGCCTGTATAATTTCCTAACCTAATGGAAAAGAAGGTTGGCATGAGCACTTCATTCAGCTGTTCGTATATTAGGCCCCTTTCACCTCTCAAGCAACTAGAGATAAGTTGAAATATGAGAAAAGTCATTTCTGTGTTGCTGTGCATTCTTTGCTTTTCTTCTCATCAAACTGATGTACCAACTAACTTCACTCAATCAAAATGAAGCAAATGCTACTCCAGGAAATTTCAGCAGCGTTACCTCAAACTAGCATTTTTTTGTCACTGTTTGGTTTTGATGGGTTTTTTTTGTTTGTTGGTTTGAGTGTTTGTTTGTTTGTTTTAATATATAGAAGGCTGCTTTATAAGGCTGTTTAGTTTATTATATAGACATTAGAATAAAATACTGGGGGTTTTGCTTGTTAAAAGTAGACAGAATGGTAGTGAAAATAGTGGGGCTGTATTACAACAAGTAAGTAAACTACCTTAAAGTGTAAACTTGCCTTTGTAATAATATGTGTAGGTGGAAGGTGGTAGTAAAAATTTCTGTCTTTAAGATATCTATTTGTTTTCCTTCTCTGGTGCAAATGAGTAAATATAATCTTCTTTTTACATGCACAAAAAGAAATATTCTTCTAAATTCTGAAATAATAGTAAGTATGCTTAGTGATCCTGACAAAAATGATAGATCATACATAATTTTCTAATCTACTATCTTGGATGCAGATACTGGGAAATAATAATAGCTGAATTTATTATATAATCTCACATGCACCTGCTAAACATTATGATGGTCCATCAATAAATACAAACATCTTGCTAACACTTAATTTAAAATTGCTTAAATGTATTGTATTTTGATTCCCATATTAACTTTATTAATATATTTACTCAAGTATTATTAGTTTCTTAAAACAGATTTTTCTTGTATTTGTTAGGAATAGTGCAAAATAATGAAACAAGTCAGAATAACATAGACATACACACATAGAGACCAGCAATGATGTCTTGGTTTCTTCTGGCATTTGAAAAAAGCATCTCAACAATATATTGACAGCTATAGTTTTCTTCCAGGATTCTTCCACATGGAGAGGGAACTTTGAAGGAAATCCAGTCACCTCTGATGAAAGCAAATGAGAATTTGCTATACAAGTGTTTTTTCTGATTTTGTTAGTTTGACATAACCTGATTGTGTTCCCAAAGGCCATGGCAAAACATAATCAGGCTGTCTCCAAATTGGAACAATTCCAAAATCTCTAAAAAATGCAAATGTAGTTATCAGAGATGAGTTACAAGAGTTCTTTGAAAGATTAGGTTTTTATTAACACAGATTTGTTTCTGTCAGTCAGTATTTGAAGACCTGTGTTTGAAGATTCTCAAATCTAGATATAGAATACTATTTTTTCAAGTGAATTGGGCACTCACGCATTTTATAGATAATATTAAATAAGTTCATGTTGCCAAAATGTTGCTTGCAGCTGAATTTTCAATGGGTTACATTAAGCATTCTCAAAGTATTTGCAGGCACAATCACTGTGTGTACAAGAAGGTAAGTTTATGTATGCAAACAGGTACATAGGCTAGAGTAATTGGGAAGATTGGCTAATTATGTTTCTAGGCATGAGGTTGCATATGCAGCATAAAAGCATATGCACAATTTGGTGTATGCAAATTAATGCAATCACAAGCATTGCTGGTAAGTTAAACTCATATATTTAATTTTACCCTTTTGGTGTCAATGATGTCAGATAAGGCTGGGCTTGTGTATTTGGTGATAATCGGTTTATTACTAGAGATCCCAAAGTCCTTTTCAGGAAATTTAGAAGTTTAAAATTTATTAGTGGAAAAGGTTGGCTTTTACATGGCATCATATACTTTTTTGTGGCAAAATACTAACAGACACAACAACATTTGTAGTGATTGCTGTGTAATCACAAAATTGAATGGCAGAATTTTAGTAACTGCAAGTTGCAGTGATCTGGGTTTTCTTGCTGATAGAATCAGAAATAATAAATACAAGGAAGAGAAAAATAAATGTGATTTGTCATAGTGAAGTAACTGATTATTTACTATTTGTCTTATTCTTGAGCATTTTAAAATGTAGAAATACCTTGCTTTATCTACATATCTCAAGTAAATTGTAACACATTTTTTAATGTTGTAGCTAAGCAGTTTTTCTGTATCTTACTTCATGATGTTTGTGGACATACACTATTAATCATAATTCAAGATAATAGATATCATCACAGTAGTTTCTCAGTTATTCCCATGTTAATAGTTAGTATGTGTGCTCATTACCTAGCTGTTAAAAAAAAATAAACACAATACCTGGTAACAAAGGAACAGTCAACAGGAACAAATCTGGTGTAATTAAGGAATGGTGAAAGGGAATGTTTCAATATATAAGGAAAAGGCATTATTAATATATTTTATGAAATGCACATATCTACCATAACTAGTATTTAAAAGGTTATTAATTAATTTCATATTGACCTGTCATCCCGGTATCTGACAATCAAAAAATAGCTGTTTGGCAGCTCTGATCAAACAGAATCTTGTTTCTACATGATTGTGGTAAAGTGTATCCATGACCAGGTGTCTCTGGATTGATACCTTAAAAGTACGATTATTTATAATTTATTTATTCCTATACTTTACATTTGGGTTTGGAAAAAATACAGATAGTTCTGTTTGGTAAAAAAATATTATTAGTCATATAAAAACAAAGATTTTGAGAAGAGTGATCTTCTGAAAGTCTCGGGTGAGTTCTTTGTATAACAGGAAACTTGACTCACCTCACCCTAAATTAGTACCCTGGTACAGCCTGTATTTAAAATCATTAACGAAGCAGAGGTTATTTGAGAGAAGGTAATCTATCTGACTTCATGAAATATTTTCCATTTTCCTCATATCTCCTCACTGGTATTCACAAACCTGTGATTTCTGTATCCTGAGCTTTTTCTAGTGTCTGCTTTCCTTGTGGTCCTTCCTGAGATACGTGATTCTCTTTCCTTTAGGTGGTTTTACTTATCCATTTTCCTCCATTTAAAAGGGCTTTTTTCATCCCCCCCACCTCTTCTTTTCATCTTTTTCGTGTCTGTAGACTTAATTGAGGGCATATACAAGGGTGCAGATATGCTAAAACCCTATAATCACCACTAGTCCTTTCTTTGATATATTTTAAGCATCTATACCAAACAACCCCTGTGTGTCTCACAAACCCTGCTTCCAGTTCATTTTTTTCTGATATCAGTGACGTTCTCCTTGTTGATGTCTAGAACTTTTGGAATTGGTTTATGCAGCATGTTAAAGTTACTGTATGTCAGATAAACAAACGACATCAGGTTGATAGTTGGGACTCTGGTCCTGTCAGTAACCTCGGGCTACTGGGGCACTTCTGGAAAATTATGAGCTATAAAAGTAACAAGAAGTAAAAGAAAGATGCAGCCATCTGAATAATCTAATTGCACTGAAGTTCATGTGGATGATTGCAAAACTCTCAGTCAAGTGTGAGGAGCAACAATAGTCAGATTATTACTATATATTATACATAAGGAAACATACAGTTCAACTTTGCTTGACTATAATAAGAATGAAGTTGTTTATACTTAGTCTTCAAAGGATGCAACTTAGCAGAAAAGATTGTCATTTATTATTAATTAGGGTAGTATGTTTGAATTGTTTTCTTTTTCATACTTCCTGCTGATGGACATAAAAACTTTCTGTATGGATATTTTACCACTCATTATGCTACATGTAATTGAAGTTATTACTGTTTTTTTTTCAGCAGTAACTGGTAATTTCTGTGTAAAATATTTCAGGTTCCTCTTTACATTGTCAAAAAGATCTGTGCAGTTCAAAATTCCACCACACAATATAATCTGAATGTAAACTTTTAAAACTTACGTGATTTTTTTTTTTGCTCTTAAAGACCACATTTACAACCAAAATTATGAACAGCATAAAAACATACACATAGCTGAGATCACCTGTTTACTCTAAGGTGTATTCCTTTAGCCTTTTACTCTGCGTGTTATAAAACCGGACGATGAGGTGTTTATTTTCTCCAATTTCAATTCCTTTTTATTACTCCAGACAAGTTCTTCTTGAGCAGTGATTCATGACTAATTAGCAAAATAGTTGATGGTTATCTGTAGGTGAACCAAGCTGAAAGAGTTGTGCTTTGGTTGATTTGAGTTTTTTATAAGTTTGAACATTTACTACTTGAGTGTGTCCTGATAAGTCATAGATGTATTCGAAGCATAATCATTTCCAGATTCCTCATTAAGATTCCAAGCAGAAAACATAATATAAAAACCATGCATTATTCTATTTTCTTATTTATATGGAAGCCATTAATATATAAAGCATATTAAAGGTCAGTCTATTAATTGGGCAACTCTCATAAAACAGCTGGTTCAGGATACAATGACTGCTAAATGCTTTCATAGCTGCAAAAAGCAATTGGAAAAATTCAACAATAGAAATTAATTCAAAGCTACCAAGAGAAAACATGTTTGTCTGAGCATGGCCATATGTCTCAAATTACTGAAGGCTCCGAGAGTATTCTGAGAAAACATCAGTAACTTATTTTAGGCTTTTCATCTGACCCAGTGGAGCTTCTTTTCTAGGCTAACATGATCTATCTAGCTATGTCTATCTGTTTGTATACGCATACACATATATGCTTGTGCAGATTGACTCTTTGTTCCAGTGGATTACCTTCCCCCCCACCTTGAACCTTACATTAGGTGCAAGAGTCAGAATTTGATGAAATGTAAGCTGTGAAAGGCAGAGGTGAAAGTGGGGCAAACAATATGCTCAAGGACCACCTATCTGTCTCTGTGGAAGTATTTATGATATAATTTTCTAATACTTAAATGTTATGTCCTTAAACACCAGTATTAATACATCAACTCCATTCATACTATTTAATAACAACAATAACGAAAAAGTAAATACCACACAAGTCAGACTGATGAGTAAGTGTAACAGTCACCAAAACATCATCTTAATCGTAATTTTCGACTAAGATGTCTTAGAAAGTGAAATAATATACAGGTATCAGGTGTTACTACATCCAGCAATGTATAAAGGTGAGTGAGTGTGTACCAAAGACTGTGCAGCTCTTTATTTAGAAGAAAACTTTGTGGCTGAAAGTATGTATGGCTTACTGTTTATAAAGGATCATTAAAATACCCTGCATATGTTCTGTTTTTACTACCGCTTATCAGAATTGCATACTTTTTGTTTACTTACAGTATGAAAGAGGCTGGTTTAGGCCATAAACAGTGGAGGGGTGGTCCCATTTCATCAAACTGCAAGCAGTGTCCAGTAGTTTATACCAATCCTGTTTGTGGATCAGATGGTCACACATATTCCTCTCAGGTAAGAATTAAATAAAGAACTGAATTATTCTTTCATTGTACCAGTCAACTCCAGCTCTTGCAAAATAATTGCAAGACAAATCAACATTCATTTGTTTTGACTAAAATATATTTTACAGACTGCAACGTACAGCAATTCTAGTGTATCATAAGACAAAAGGGCAAAATGGTAGCAAATCCTAAGCAGCATGAAACAGTAGTACCCAAAGAAACACGTTGTAAGAGTGCTCTGCAATGTAATGGAGCTCCAGGTTAAGTCTGTCTGTGACAAACACCAAGGCAGGGTTTTGAGTAAGGAAAAAAGTGGTGCATGTCCCAAATTTGGAGTAGGATAAATATGTGAAGTCACATTTTCCGATTCACCATTCAGGAAATACTTCACATTCCAAGAACCTAGGCATAGATGTTGCATGCTGAGATTAAAAAAATGTAATAATGTAAATAATTGTTGCATATCTTTCCTTCTTGCCAACAGCATTTTATGTATTTTATGACCTTCCTTTTGTATTCCTGAACCCTCCTCTCTTTTCTCGGTACTTATTTGGGGACAGAATAGTAATAAAAAAAATGTTAATGTCAGTTTTCCCAGTCTTTTTTGAATAAGAGATTTTGTGCTGGTCATATTGAAGTCCAGAAACCATGGGACTGCATTAGTACAGTGCTCAGGTGAAACTTTTGAGATGGAGAGGCTTCATAGTGCTGAAAACAAATCAATTTGTTTAGCATACTCTCTTAAAATTTTGAGTAGAAGAGTGTTGGGCCAGTGTTAATAACTGAGTCCTCTCTAGGAGAAACGAATGTGTGCTCTAGTTGAACTTACATTTGTCAAAAATGATGTGCAATTCAGTAGTGCAAGAGGACACACTGTGTTCTGCTATTGTAACACTACTAACAAGATGTTTTTAATAATAGACAGTATCCTGTACTTTGAGAGAAATATAGTAATAATGATGATAATGCTGATTGTTATAGATTAAACTGATGGAGATGGAGAAGCTCTGTGGTTGTTACTTATAAAGAAAACCTTTCATATAGAATTTTAAGAAAAGATTTTTAGGATATTTCCAAATATTTAAATATTTTAGAGTTAAGTATTTACTGTATTGAATTTTTTGTTGTTGTTTTTTACTGCAAACAAGAACTAAATTTTCAAAAAATGTATTAGACTTAGGAGGAGTGACTGTCTATTAGATTGAACACTAAGTATCCTGTCCAATGATGTTTTCTTCTTGATAAAATAAAAACATTAAGATATAACTAGTATTTCTGCAGCCATGCCAATTCTTATACTTTTATCCTAAGTCTTACATAAGAAAATGTTTTTCTATTTAGCTATAGGGAACTGGTCAAAAATTTTAATTTTTCTTAAAAAGAAAAAAAAAATCTAGCTCTTATACCAGGCTATCTGAGGCCCTACACATGAATTTTGGACTCTTTGGCTTAGCAGAAAAATAATTCTTTTCCACTGCTGATGTAGCTTAAAGTTTTAATTCAGAAATTTGAAAATATTTTTATTCACAGTAATCTCCTGTCTGTGTTTTATCAAGAGCCTAAAATGTGCTTCCATCTTACCAGACGTTAGATGATACTGTCATTTAGCATTTATTTTACTGTGCCACATGTAGGTTTAGTCAGCCTTTAAGTCCCAAGCCTGGCCTGCACATAGATATAAAACAGGCAGTGGTTTCTATGATTTTGCAGTTTAAGAGACAAGGTAGATAATTTGATACAGGTAATTCTGAGTGAGCGACTTTTTTCTTTTCTTTTCTTTTCTTTTTTTTTAATACTATATACTTTATCCATTATATTCTCTGCCTACATTCTTCCTAATGCAGTATAAACATCATGCCTAGTTTTAACCTCATCAGTTCATGTGTTAAAAATGAGGGTGTGCTTCTCAAGCAGGATGATGAGAAATGAGTGGATTAAATAGATACATTGCTTCCATTTCAGTCCATTATCAGAGCTACAGTCAGTGCAGTATTACATATCCAACCTCTATGTCCCTCACATGCATATAATGCAGAAAAAATATAGCATCAGAGAGCTTTTGCAGAGTCTTCTTTTTGTCTTCCACTATCTTGTAATGATAGATTTCAAATCTAAGTTTATAGCAGCAAAGTGCTAAAAAAAAAGTTAATGACCACGGATCATCTGCATTAGTCTATAAATATATATTTTTTTTTTTTTAATTTTCAACGATGCTATGATTTCTTCTTCTGTGGTGCCATTGCATCAAATAGAGGTCCTTGCAAGGTTATTTCTGGAGTAGTTGTTTTAAAAATTGTCATATAGTCAAATATTTGTGTTCCTTTACTCCAGGCTAAGTTTAGTTTTGTTGTGTCATCAAGCTCCAGTAGGAGTTTATATAACAACTTTATTGTGTTTAGAATGCATTTGTCAATGACTGTGGCAAGCTGTAGAATACATTCTTTGAAAATAAGTCAGTAAATAGTAGTGGTTTAGTAGAACACAGCCAGGCACCTGGCAGTTACCAGATAGACACTGCCTTGGGAGTATGTCCTTTCTTCTCAGGCCAAGCCCATTCAAATATTTGAATTAAATTATATAACTAGATATTTCATGTATAATTCTTGCTTTGAGAAGGAAAAAAAAAATATCATATAGTGGTAGACAATGTAGAAAGAAAGGCTAACTTCTAAATAGAGCTTATCCAGAGTCAGGTTGATGTTTTGTTTTCCCTTCACTTTCACAGGCCACAATTACTTGCATGCTGTCACTGTAAAGGGAAAGTAGGAGATGTAAGATGCTTATTATTAGCGTTGCAAGAACGTTGAAATAAAAATATTATGTGCTAAAATGTTGAGTAATCAAAGTGAATATTAATTATTATGTGAGAAGAAATTCAGTATAAAGAGATTTTGCTGTTTCCTTACCAGGCTGGTGTTACAAACAAATTTTAGTTAATAGCCTTTGAATAATACTGCATGTGTTTTACATTTCATTAGTCTAGTTTCACCTTCTGCATTTCTCTGAACTTTGGCACTTTTTATTCATTTTAACACTAGGAATTCTCAAGCACTGCTGTAACATAGGGCTTTGGTACCCCTATATATTTAGTGCCTTATCCATTCTCCAGGCGAAGCATGGCCACTGCTACCAGGACAGCTTTTGCAGCCTGTGTCTGGCCTCATCTTTCCTGGGATTAATAGGGAAATACAAAGGACATGGAGTGCACCTCAGATGTGGTGGTTTTTGGCAGCATCCCACCCCTTGCCATTATTTTACCCAGGGACGCGATTCACTGCTGTCCATCACGCATGCAATAAAGCTCATGTAGCTGTGGATGGGATGATGATGCTCAGGCTTGGATGCTTCTGTTGGAACATTTCTCCATGTTGTGATATATTATAACTGGGCCTTCTGAAAAATGGCCACAAGGAAAAGAAAATATGCTCACACATCAGATGAGTTGCCTTTTGAGTGGTTTTTTGCGTATTTTAATTACAGCTCTGATATTTAGTACAACAGGCTGAATTTTTCTCTTTGGTTGAATGTGATCCACGAGTCTAACTGAAGTAAGATCAATGAGCAATGCTTTGAGTATTTTGAAAGGAAAACACCACAGAAATAAATTAATCTTTACAATATGTACATTGCTCCATGATTTTATTCCAGAATCATCTTGGTAGTAAGTCCTAGATCAGTTTTATTGCTAGCAACAATTTGCTCGAGTTGGTTTCATATTGGTAGTGAATTTTTAATGAAATATTTTTCTGCTGCCTATGAAAACTTCATGTCATTGATGACATTCCTATAGGTACAAATAGCAGTAAAAATCAGGTTTTGCAAAAATAGTAGGTCTAAACTAGCTTCTCAGACTAAGATGGAAAAGGTATAGAAAAACAACAGTTAGAAAAAAGGATATGAATTTTTTATATACTTTACAGATAGCTAGGTATGTGGATTTAGATTTTTTTTTTTCAAGATTTAAATACTTTCTTCAGTATCCCAGATGATGATTCATTTCTCACTAGGAAGGCGAAAGAGAGCCAGTGAGTGGATAAGATCACACTGCGTGTGGAGGGAGGAGTTTGGTACTGGTTGCTTACTCTGTCCAAATTTTGTTTATAAATTTACATGAACCTAAATTCCTAGATTCTTATTCTTCGAGTATCACATATTTAACATTTTTCTTTTTATATCATTGCTGCCTTTATTCATTTCGGGACTTCTATTTAATAATGTGTCTCTTGGCAATGTGTTTGGTATAAGACAGCTTGTTTGGAGGAAGCATAAAAAATAAATATCAACATTTTGAAGCTTCAGTGTTATTTTAAACATCATCCTATTGTAAAAGTTAAATTGATTTTAATATATTTATTAGCTTATGGTAGATTTTTAGGTCACATGAACTGTTGGCAGTTCCTTTCTACTTCAGAAAAGATTGCTAGAAATAGATATCTACATTGTAATAGTAAATGAAAGCAGTTTCCAAAAAAAGGTTCAATCTATATCATTCTTACTTTTTAACTTGGGCTAATCCATGCTGCCTTTTCTTTTTTATCTGCATTGTTACTAAGCAGTCTGCTGTAGTCTTAGCTGTCAGTAGAAACATAGCCAAAAATAATAAAGTGAAATCATTACCTGCCATCTTTAGTAATAAAATAACATCATCTCTCTCATATAAATTATTTTGCAGCATTCTGGTCCATATTTTTGCAGTTGGAAGTAGCAGCTTCTTTGAGATGCTCAGCAGCACAATTTTTTTTTTTTTTTTTCCTAATAAAAGTAGGTTTTCTCCTCTCAAAATTAAAATTTGTTTCTCTGTCCTGTTCCCAAACAAGACCCAGCCAAAATCTCCCTATTCAAGTGGATAACTTTAAAGGCTTCTACAAACAAAATCTGTGGTGAACTGTTGCAATGAAAGGCTTGTGACTGAGGACATAACAAACATAACAAACATAACAAACCTCTCTTAAATGAGACTGACTAGTAGTCAGTGAGATGAAATCCTGCTTGATTGATCCATGTATCCTACTTCGTGAGGATAAACTGATCTTTACAGAAATACTGGAAACTCCTTGTTTATTGTTTAAATGCTTAAAAAAAGAAAACCTAATAATAAAAAAAAAATCAGGAAATCAGACTGGTTTTCCTGCTTCTGTCATCAATGGGGATTGCCAGTAATGCCTGAAATTTTATCTGGAACCTTTAAATTGATAGGATGTGGCATTAAAAAAACCCCAGAGAAACGTTAGCAGGGTGACTCACTTTATCCAGTTTTCCAAACAGGCTGGTGTACTAAAAATTCCGAATTATATATAACTGATCTCTTTTTGTCAACTGCATTCAAAATAAGTAGCTGCCAAAGCTGTAGAGAATGGACATGGTAAATTAGATGACATATTACTTCATAGAACCTTCAATATTTTGAAATTTTGAGCATCTCAGTGTTTATTAGACTAAGATGACGTATTTATACTAGCAAGGATTGCATTTAGTTTCTAGAATACTATGTTTGTTTAATACAAAATGATATATTGGGTTTACATTAAAATATACATAAACTTCAATAAAAATTTTAAAAATGCTGCTTTGTGAACTGGAAAATACTTTTGTAAGCCTTCATCTATGTAATGTCTCTACATTGCTTTTTAAAACAGTATAAAGTTATGTCTAGAATAGAAACAATCTAGGCTGGAAGGACAAACCAATAGAAGAATGGGATAAATAGGGGAAAGTGAAACAAATGTCAGTGTTTGTTAAATAACTCCCATGTCACAGAAGCAGTATACAGATACAAAATAATGCATTTAGAAAGCACTCACTTTCAGAAACTATTCATGAAAATCTAAATTTGTATGTTAACTGTCAAACAGGACAGCCAGTAAAACAACAAAATAAAATTACTTAAAGTGAAGTTGAGAAGTTAAAGATTCAGATTTCTTAAACTGTTAGGTTGCATTAGAGACATCCATACTTAGCTGGAAAACAGTCTTTCTCTGAATGATAGCTTTAATCAGCAGAAATTAATCTTTTGAAAAGAGTATTCAAAATCTTGTAACTAGAGTTATAGCTAGAATAGTCAGAATCATTTTGGCACAATAGTGTTTTTTTTTCCAGGAGAATATATGCACATCATATGCAGGCAGAAATGCATAGGAGCTGAACAGAGGAGCTGCGGCTGGTGTAGCTATGCTTGTGGAGTGATAGTGGAGAGCAGAAAATGGTTCTGAAAATAAACCAATGGAAAGATAGGTCTGAAGCATTGAGAGACAATGAATATTGTTCTTAATTTTGTGTAGCTGTTTGAAACATTAAGGTACCTGAGAAGACAGTGGAGAATATAGTGATGATTCTGTGTCCCCTTGCAAGAAGGGGGTGAAAAGAGAAGATTGTTACAGATTTACCAAGCAGAAGCTCATTATTGAGTGTGGTGTCGGTGGAGTGGAGAATAAAGAGAGCAGTAATCGAAGAGGTAGTTAGGTGGGATGAGAGGGCTTTTGTTTGGGTGGGTTTTTTTGAAACAAATGGCTAAGAACCTTTTTATAAAGGGAGAGAGAGAACAGTTAAAAAGACAGTGGGCATGAAACAAGATTATGTCAACCTAGGGAACAGATTTTGAGAGTTAGTAGCAGATAATCCACGGTAAGAATGGTATTGACGAAGATGAGGTTGAAAGTGGCAAACGGCAAACAAGAAAACTGGCTCATGTCTTGGCCCAGTGAAAACATTCAAATATTACAATAATAATTCTCTGAAAGAAGACCCTGAAGACTGTGCCAGTGTAGGAGATAATATGGAAAATGCATGTAGGCACTTATTAGAAAGGAAAAAGTTTAGTGGTGCATGGTATATTTCTGTTCTCTTATCTCTGACAGCCTAATATCCCATCTTGGGCATGTCAATCTGTTCTGCTTGGAACATTCCTTCCTGTGTCCCAGGGTTGAGGGAGAGCCATGGCTGCCTAAATTGTCGTTGTACACAAGGCAGTACTCCACAGTACTCCAGCTATATGAGCAAACAGAAGAAAATATAACAACAAAGACATTTCTTGTTTTGCCATAGATGTGGGAATGGGATGATTAAACTTTTTTTTTTTTTTTAAGAAGGGGTTTGGAACAACGTAGATGTAGCAGGCATAAAAGGTGTACTTAACATTTCTTAACCGTTTAGGTTTTCTTTAGCAATTAACAGAACAGTAAGCATTTGAAAAGCTACAAAACTGCAAATGAAGTTAAAATTACTAGGAAAAAAATGTAGGGTTTTTATTTCTTAGTTTTTTTTGTATTTTTTTTAGACCTTGTAATTAAATTTAGTAATCAAACAGAAGTGTCTAGCTTCTAAAAACATGTTCTTGCACACTATTGATGTAGGTCATACTTGCACTTAAGAAGAAACTGAAATACTCTAAAGTTTCGAATAGTAACATCAGACAGCATAACAGAAATTCAGACCAGCAGTTCTATAAACTAATTATGCTGTCCCAGGGAAAAAGAAAAGCTTCAGTCCTGGTAATTTAGCGGATGTCAATGAGGTAAAATATCTGTAACATCAAAGAATCCTCTTCCAAACCTCAATCTTTTATTTTAACTTGTAATTTTGAAAAGCTCACAATTAAATGATGTAAACATGAACCAATTAACATTTAGATATGTCACTGAAAACACATTCAGACATATAAGGATTGTTCAAATATTCCTTGAAGTTTTCAGTATTTATGATGCTCTAATGCCAGTATAGTATATTTTTATATACTTAAGATTCTCTGCATAGAATACATCTGTAATTTAGAATTTTAAAATTTTTATTGAAAGGGAGGGGTGATGTTTGTGTAGTTTTCTGTTATACGCAGACTAGTCTTATTTAACGGGCTTTAATAAGCCACATTTAACATTCAACAGTGTGCTACCAAACAAATACCTGATATTACAGCTCAGGCATATTAAGTTTATGGCTGTAAATAATACAGTTCTTCAATCAAACCACAGGAAACTGTCTGGGATTCAGGTTTTCTAATGCAATGCCTGGTAACCACATTCACTTCCCTCTCAAAATCATATCACTTTACCATAAAAAAAGAGAGAGAAGCAACCTTGAAGAAATGAATAGTTGATATTCAGAAATGTTCAAAATGTTTTAGCCAGCTCTCAAACAAAATCCTTAAGTTTCTTCTGAGAATATGGAGTCCTTCAATAAACCTGCCTTCTTTCTACCTTTATCATATTTCTTCAGTGGTGTGGTTGTGATTTATTCCAACTTCAGTCATTTCTAGCACAGAGAACTGTGTGTCTCTACACAAGAGATTTCTCTGAGTTCAAGAAGAGATATTTGTAATCTAGGGAAAGCCAGCCATGCTTCCGAATATTAACTCCCACGTGCACAACAGCATGTTTCTTCCCTGACAGAGTGAAAACCATGATGAACGTGGAATTTCATAAACATTGTAGCCTTCTATTTTGGACTGTTCAATAAATAAAATCTAGTACTTCAAGTTAAAATGAATTTTAGCATACACTTTTAGGGGAATTAAAAAACAGGCTAGAGAGCTGTAGAGTCAATGTGATGGTAAGAAAACTGAGAGTGCCTAGGTGGGTTTGACTTCTGATCCAAACAGTGATGCTGTAGTGCGCTGATGAAGGTTTCACCTAAATGTAAGTAACTATAGAGATTTTTGGTTTTTTTGTTTTGTTTCCTCCTCAGTTGAAATTGTATGGTTTAAACGTCTTAGAAAGTTGGACAGGATAACCCAGCATGGACTAGCGAGGTCCATGCACATTACTTTTATTACTTTCATTATTTTTCCTGTAATTGAAGACTAATGAGCACGCCCTTTAGATGCTATTTTAGCTCACATTTAACTTTATAAATATTTCAACTTAGATATAATTAGATAAATTGAACTTGTTTAATTAGTAATGCAATCAGCCAGCATGGCTTAGGATGCCATATCACATTAAAAGTATAGTGATAATGCATGTTAATAAGCAATAAGCAGATTCTGTTAAGAAAAAATTCCCTGCTTTTACAAGCCATTTGTGTCTTATTATAGGGCTTCATAGCTTTTTACTTTTTACCATTGCCTTTACTCAGAAGTTTGCATGTCAAATGAAAATCAGTGAAGATCTTTCTTGTCTGATTTTGAACCAAAATGGTCAGCTGTTTTTAAGATGATGATTTAGGAGAATTACATAGTTTTTTCTCCCATTTTAAATTTTTCTTTGAAGTATAAGTTTAAAATTTGAAGTGGGAACTTGAAAACTGTAAAATTAATTTTGTCTGAGCAATATTCCTTTTTTGATCTCTCAAGATATTTTCTCCAAATTACAAAACTATGAATGCCAGCAACAAGGTAGACAAAGGATCTCATGTGCATACAGTGTTGGGTGACATTCTGTGCATTGGTAGCTTGGGTCTGCTAAGTGATGAAGAAGTTTGAAACAAGGAGCCTGATGAAGTGCTGAAATTTCAACCATGTGGGCAAGAGCTCTGAATAAGAGCTTGAATTTATAGACTCAATTATATGCGTGTATATGTCAGAAGGAGAAATTTTTTTAAATTAATCATGTTTACAAGAAGCTTTTAGTGTATTTTCAAACTGCATTAGTGTTTATAGTTTTGGAATAAGCCAAAATCAGAGCGAATAATATAGGTAGGATTAATATGGTTATATATTTTTGCCCCTTTTGTTAACACACTCTAAATATTTTTTAATTATTTTTTTTACTTTTGAAATATCTTGATTTTTACAGAATTTATTGTCTTCAAGGAATATTGAAATATGAATTTGGATATGAGGTAATATATTACGTTTTTTACATAAAAATTGCTAGAAGCATTATTATTAAAACTTTTTAATTTACTGGAAATAGAATATTTCAAATAGGGATGTCACAGAGTTTTGTCATTTAACATTCTCATTTGGTGGTATAAAATATTAGTTTACCTGTTTGCAAAATGTATAGAATGAGACGGTGAGGTATATATTTACTAAACTGAGTAGGTACCTAAAAATTCAGATGGCTGATTTAAAAAGCAGATCGGTACTTAGAAGTATTTTCAGAACCTTCTATGCATCAAGTGTCTCTAAAAGACTCTGAGTATGAAAGCAAAGAGAGGTAGTTGCTGATTTTAAACAAGCCCCCTGGGCATCTATCTGCATGTTCCTGTGACCTGATATTTTGTAGGGTGTCTGAAAAAGACTGAATAGCTAGTTAACCTGTTTTCTGGCTTTTCTTTTTATACCATTGCACTGCAGATTGCTGAAGAAAACAGGCAAGAACTGTAGAAGTGAACAGGAAGAAAACTGCATACAGATTTTCATTTTGTCATGTAAATTGCTTTCTCTAGTTCTTAGCTTTATAAACAGTGTATCATCACTTCTCTTTCAACCACAAAATATTTTCTTTGCATGGGGTCTCAGTTCGGTAGGCAAGTTTCCTTTTGTTCTCTGGCCAAAATGCTAATTGCATATCTTTATGGTTAATATTGTTTAAATGTTGTTTTCATTTTAAATATTAGTACTTGTTTGCTTTTTACCCAAACTCCTATGGTTTAAGTAAATAAGACACATGATTAACCGTTTACTGACAGGACAAAAGTACTTCTATAGATCTGGATGACACTTCCTAGATAAATCTGCATATTAATTTTTAATTTCTAAAGCTTGAATTAGTTGAAAATGTGATATCTTGGCATTATGTCTAGCTGGTTTTAGTTTGAAATTCTATATTGCAACTGCTTGTGCCTTCTTGGCTGCTTTTTGTAAGCCGTGATAAAATATTATGATTTCAATATTAGGTTTACCGCATTAACATCTCTACCTATGGCCATATTTTCACCTCTGTTTTAAGCCAATGTAAAGTGACATCACTGCATGAAGAAGCAGTACCAGCCATTGCCTGGAATCAGCCCCTTGTGTCAAGCAGTGCTTTACCTCTCTTCATGTTCTGTATCAAGTAATGCTCCATGTTGAACTGGACGTGGAACATAACTTGATCAACTCTCACACTGTCCACCTCTCCCGTGACTGGTAACAGGAATCACCATCCGAATTAAAGAATATTGTAGTTTTTGCATATTTTGCTTTAGCACTCTCAAATCTGAGGCAATAATTTCACATATCAATTTGCACGTAACAGGGTAAAAGCGTATTTTGAGGAGGGGAATGTATGTAAGCTTTGTGAAATAGGGATTAAGTGAGAAAATGGGAATGTGGATAAGGAAAATAGCATGAAATGAAGTTGAAAGCGCACAGTCCTGAGTACTGAAATCAGAGATTATCTGTTCAACTGTCAAGGTTGAACCAGGTTCTAAAAATGGAGAGAAAGGAGACATCTGTATTAATGAATGTGGAGCTCTACGGGAGAGATTTCTACCAATAAGACACATGATGATACTGGAAGAAATATTTAACACTTCATTCTCTTCTTCAGCATCTGTCTTTGTGGTACTCAAGCAAAGAGCTCTTTAATCAGATCCCATTGATTGTATCAATATCTCCTAACCACCCATTGTTGATCATTGAGAAAATAGACAGTGAAGGAAGAACTGTGAGCTTTATTTGGTAGGAATATGTACATTTGAGAATATATTCCAAATTCTCTCAACCATTCTGTTTATTTATACTGTAACTGGAAGTTTGGTTAAAGCTGAGTGAACAAGGGCGTGGAAGAGTTGAGGAGTCAGAAGTAGGGCCTCTTATTCTCCTGTTTCTCACTGGTTAGTACGAGAATCATTATCCATGACTGCAGTTGATGCTAATATTTAAAAAACAAACAAACAAACAAAAAAGCACAAATAAACACAACAAAACCCACAAAAACACAACCAAAAACTACACCCCCAAAAACCAAACCAAAAAAAACACAAACCCCAAACAAATAAACACACCAAAAACACCACCCACCAAAACACTACAAACGAAAAACTATGAACTTTTTCCCTGTATGGAAGTATATGTTCAACTTCAGTATTTGTAGTGTAGGAACTAGTCATTATCAGGTGAAACCGAGTTTAACTGTTCATCAGTGTATTTTTTCTTAGAATTAGATAGAATCATAGAATCATTTTGGTTGGAAGTGAGCCTCAGGATCATCGAGTCCAACCTTAACCTAACCTAACTCTAGCACTAAACCATGTCCCTAAGAACCTCATCTAAACGCCTTTTGAACACCTCCAGGTATGGTGACTCCAGCACTTCCCCGGGCAGCCTGTTCCAGTGCCTGACAACCCTTTCTGTGAAGAATTTTTTCTTAATATCCAGTCTGAACCTTCCCTGACACTACTTGAAGCCACATGCCCTGTTCAATTCTAAATGCACAAAAAAAGTCATGGGCTTCTACAGAGCTCTCATTATTGAGAAAAGGTACAATTAAAGGTGACTTTTACCTTTCAAAGATGAAACACTTTTTACACTTGTGTATTAGTTATTGCTTAGCTAAAAAAGTAATTTGCTGAGCGCTCAGCATTTAATGTGATGGTGCTGTAGAAAGCATTTCTGTAAGTGTCATATACCTCAGCACATGAACATTTCTGGAAGACTTTCACATTGAATTAACACTTCATCAGGTACTGCAAAGTTGTGTTTATGTGGTAGAAAACGTGTGTCGATGTATATTCGGTTTTTCAGCATTAGGACTTGAAGCACATAATGGACACAGTATGTGTTGGAGATGTAGGTGAATGCCCTAGCAGCTAACCTCTGCTGACTTCTGTACTGTAGGGGTGGACCAGCTCTGCTTCCTGCTGTCCAGTGTGTATAAGGGGAAAGAAAGGAGGAATTGGAGGGAGTATCTGCAGATGGCACCTGAAGGCACTAGTGCATAAGCGTTTGTTCTTTACTTGCCAGAGAAATTACATGTGTCCTCATTAGCTTTAGTTGGTTTGTTTAAAAGCTGCTAGATATTCCTGGCAAGACACTACTACTGTGGAAAAATATGTTATCTTGCCATTGAAGTAGTAGCATGCTCAAAAAGGAACTGAATTAAGTCTGTGAGAAAAAGCAAATTGAGGAAATGCTGGGAAATGCTGGAGTTAATGCTGCGTAAGCCCTGTTTGTCTTTTCTGGTAGACATATAATGCAGTCTTAATTCTGTTGCTGTTTCTTCCACAAGGCTCTTCACTCAGCATGCAGAATTGACATAACTCTCTTGTATCTAATCGGTAATTTTTTTCTATGCACTGATCACCACAGTTGTATGTCTTCTATTATACAGTGGCCACACAGTTAAACTAAGTTCTTTGTATGCTTTAGTATATCTTTATTCCCTGTAAATTTTGAGACATCTGCAAATAATAACTAATTTACAGTCTCACACATAGTCTCTCTGTGTGATTATGTGTGTTGTTTTACAAATAGAAGATGGTTCTGCAGATATATGGAAACAAAAAAAAATTTTTGAGATTTAAATGTCCAATTAGAGGCTTTTTTTTTTGTTTCATATAGCAAAGCATTTACATGTTCAATTCTCTTTTGTTTTAGTTTATCTAAAAATATTCAGCATGTTCCCGAATCATATCTCATGTTTTCAAGAGCTCAGAAGAGCACAGATACACTCAGTACCAAACAGAATTTTGCTGAAGTAAGTTATTTAAGATCCATGGACCAGCATAAGCATTATTTTCCTTTTCTTTCATGCAGTCTCCCAAGTTCATTTGTTACACATATTTCAATTTATCCAGCAAACAAATAAGATTTATGCAAGCAATAGTCTCTTGACACTGGTTCATTCCCAGAGCAGGTCTATCATGTACTTTCTCACTGAATAAGTGTGATGCCATCTGGTTCAACCATTTTCTCAAAGCAAGATAAACTACACAGGTGTCATTCCTGACAGATATATCAAATCCTTGTTGTAAAGAAAATGATTAAGATTCAATAAACTTCTCCAACATTTTTTTTTAGTACTTCACTGCCCTTATTATTAGAAAGTATTCCTAGTATTTAAGCTGAAACTTTTCTGCAGCAATTAAAGCAAATTATTTCTTGTAACATTTGTCATGGTATTCTTTTCAGGTATCTTTCAGATACCTTTTATCTATTTGACAGAAGTTACGCAAATCAAGACTGAATATCCTCAGTCCTTGAGCTTCTTTCTCAATCACTCTATTTTCTAGGCCTCTGACCATTCCTTTTACTCTTCTTTTTTTTAGACTTTTCCTGATTAATACCTGTCTTATTTGAAACCTTGTCACAAAACTGGTCAGGATGCTCTATTTTAAGTGCTGCCAGAGCTGCGTAGAATTATTTTACATATTTTGTAGGTTGAAGTCGTGTTTATATATCCTGATATGGTAATGTTTTTAAACACCACTGAATTGTTCATAACGATCACTAGATTTTTATTTTTCCTTTGGAATGGATATCTAGGAAGTTGTTCCATAGCTTGTACTTTAAAAGTTATTATTATGTCTACCTGAGAGTAGAACATAGCAGTTTACTGTACCGTAGTACATTATATTTTTAACCTATTCCAATAATATGAATATTTTTATTATATTCCTATCTTGTAAAGTTATTTCAGTCTCTTCCATATTTAATTGGGTATCTTTTATTTCATCTTTCAAGCCGTTAATGAAAAGACAGAATAGTTCAAGGGTCGTGACTTACCCTTGCAAAGGTACACTCAGTGCAGTCTTCTGTTTTAATGGTGAACTGTTGATTACTGCACTCTGATGATCACTTTCAACTAGTTTTATACTGATCCTATAATATGATTGCAGAAATAGCAGACTTCCCAGTACGACTTACTACATCGCAATTCAAAAGTGTGTCAAGTCTTGGTAAAATCAAGGTACTTGCAATCTAATGTACCTCCGTTTTCTAGAATTTCTTTCATAGATTGAAACTAGATCTATAATGATTTGCCTGATAAAACCCTATAGCATGGTCCATGTTCTTTATTCTTCTAGGTGTCCAGAAATCAAACTTAAAAGCTGTTTTTTCTATAATTGGTGAGATCATATTTTCCTTCCTTTTTCTTCATATTTTCATTTATTTTGACTCTAATAGTACATTTTCTGTCATTCATAATTTCTTAATGGCTGTAAATTTGCTTAGTTTAGGTGTTCAAGAATGTAAATATCAAATTCAACTAATTTTAAAGCTAGACTGTATAAATATTCTCCAAATGTTGTTTCACTCAACACAGAAATTTTTACTTCTGTATGTGTGACATTCATGCTGGCATATTACTCCTTTCTGTAGAGGTTTCCTGTGTATTTGAAATAATTTAAAAAGTTTCCCACGTCACAGGTTTTATCAGTGTCTTCCTCGTATATGCATACTATTATTCACACTTGAAAAATTAGGTTAGTGGAGTTTCTAAAAGTAAAAACGTATATATTGAAAGGTATGATATTTACCTGGAACTTTTTTTACAAATACAAGGGAAGTCAGGATTGTTTGGGACTTCATGTAGTAAATCATAGAATCATTTTGGATGGAAAAGTCCCTCAAGATCATCAAGTCCAACCATTAACCGAATTCCAGCACTAAAGAACCTCGTCTGTATATCTTTTAAACACCTTCAGGGATGGTGACTCCACCACTTCCCTGGGCAACCTGTTCCAGTGCCTGACAACCCTTTCCATATAGAAATTTTTCCTCATACCCGATTTGAACGGTGCAACTTGAGGCCATTTCCTCTTGTTCTATCGCTTGTTACTTGGGAAAAGAGACCAACACCCTCCACGCTGCAACCTCCTTTCAGGTAGTTGTAGACAGCTATAAGGTCTCCCCTCAGCCTCCTTTTCTTCAGGCTAAACAGCCCCAGTTGCCTGAACCACTTCTCATAAGACTTGTTCATATCATGAAGTGTCTTGTCCTTGTATTCATACCAATCAAATGCACAAAAAAAATAATAGTGGGGTTTTTTCGTTGTATTTTCACTTTTTTTGCCATGGAAAAGTAGGTTAGTTTTTTTCCATTTAGGGGCAAAACTAGGCTCTTTAAATATATAGTTTACGGAGATCCAGTTGGCAGCGTTTGACAGGTAGCTGCTTGGGAATAGAAGGTGGCAGAGCTTAGTGAAACATATTACTGACATTTAATCTTTCCAATTCTGTAATAGGAGTTCTAAGAGCAGAGCTTGTGTATATCAAAATAACATACACTGTAGTAGTTGTTCCAGAAATATAACTATTCTCATCTTTACTGTAATAGCAGTAGAGCTTAAAGATGGCATTTCTTTGATCTTTTTCCCACAGATTTTAATTGCTTGTGTCTACTTCAGTAAACAACTACTTTGGGCAAATGTTGAAGAATGTTGAGTCCATTTAAGACTGAACAGGTTTTCAAACAGGCATAATATGGACAAAAACATGGCATTTTTCTATGAAACACTTGACAGTGCAGAAATGAGAAATTTTTCATCCGGAATTATATTGCCAAGAGACCTCCTGGCATGGTACATATTCTTTGTATTGAAATTATTTTTTTAAGCACTGTGCAGCATATTTCTCTGAAGTCAGAAATAACTGTTCTTCTGTCTTGAAACAAAATGTGTGAAAATTCAAACAGTTAAGTATCCTTAAAATCAAACATACAAATGGGACATAGTGAAACTGTAGAAACATGTAGAAAACTGATATGCTAAGAGGAAAGAGGAATCAAGATCAGAAGATAATAAGCTAGATAGATTCAGAATAGTATTTTTTAATGTGTATAAGGGATTTTGATGAAAGTAGCACAAGCACTTAACAGTTTATAAAACCGATATAAAGAAGGAATATTGTGAAATCCAGCAGATTAGTTTCTTGAAAATTTCATGTTACATTTCCCCCACATAGAAAAGTCACTAATGAAGCCAAATGAATTTGAATTATTTTATTGCTATTCATAACATAATAGCTCATGTATTTTTCTGCTGTTTATTCACATATCTTCCCCACAAAATGAGTTATTTCATCACTAAGTCTCCTTTGTTCCACTACTTCTCATTGTGTCCTCATATTCTGTATGCCACAGTTTTCTTTTTCTGTGGAGATTTTCAGATACGTTGCTTGCTTTTTTACCAGTTTGAGAGTAATGTTGAGGGAAATCTGATCCAGCTTTTTTAAGCTGAGCTGGCTTTGCAATATCCTGGCGTATTGTTTATTTGGGGAACAAGGGTGGGTTTCAACTGTAGTTATGTTCCTGATGTCATTAGCTACTGATACGAAACAGTCAGAACAGCCCATTGATTCCTTTCTAACTTAAGCAAGCACCATAATTTTGCTTTGCTTCTGGAGACAAGGAATCTATCTCTTTTGCTTGCCTGTCCATAAAATTAGTGAAGTGAGTGTAAAATTCCAGCATACCTGAGAATGGGAATTCTGATTTGGAAATGTTGATCTTGCACTCACTCAGGTATTAGTGCCTGTGGCAGGTGTCAGACATTAAGTTTTTCTTAACATTTAAAAAGGAAATGTTATTTGCAAGGCCTGAGTAGACAACTTTAAAGAAAAATAAAAAGACTAAATTCACAATTCATTATGTTAGCTGGAGCAGCTTTGAAGTGTTTACTGGTTTCTTCAGCAACATCCAAGTAAACAAATTAGAACCACTGGAGTCTGTAAAATATAATCTCTCAAGGAAAAGATTAAAGAAATCTTAAAAAAAAAAAACCAAAACAAAACAACAACTTTGTTTTGCACTCCTTGTCTTCGGATTCTCAGTAAACCAAACCTGAAACAAGTTTTATATGTCCAGTTTTAAATGGTGGTCTCATTAAGTTCAGTCAACAGTAGGAATAATCAAGGCCTAAAGCATAGCTATTTTTAGGTTTGACTCCTTAAGCTACTAAGATTGAAGAATAACAATTCTCAGATCTTAAAAAAGGGAAGCTATCTCTTTTCAACAGAACCTCATATTAAATTTGGTTATGATCAATTCTACTAAGTCTTCAGAGTGTTTCAAGTATTAAAATATAAATTAGGTCGTACACTGTCTGGAAAGAAGTCTGATAGGCCTCACAGTTAATGCAAGCACTCCCCTGTACAGCCAGGATGATAGTGCAGGGAAACAAATGGTATTCACTTGTTTCATAGTCAACATAGGCACAGCTGATTGCTTGGCTTCAATTTTATGGTTCTTTATGAGACACTGGTGCTATTTGTGTAGCTTTCAATTGGAGCAGATCTGTTCTTTTTTTTGTTGAAATTGAACGATTCTTTTAGCCTCATTGTCTGTTAACCATGCCTATTTGGCAAAAGGTAGCACATTCAGAACTGAATTATAATGGTGTTTTTATGTAAATAAACAAAATTTGAGGTATTCTTTTCTGTCTCTTCTAATATCTCTCCTTTTTGCTGTTGGCAGTGGTGCAAAATGGTATTATTTCAAGAGAGTGTTGCAGTTAAGCTTGTGCTGGGCAAAGAACTGCATGATAATGTGACAGGATTAGAAGTCTGAATGAAAGGTTGATAAAGTTCTGTGAATTCACAGTGCTTATATCTGCATACTAGTAGAAACCTCAAGTGCAGCCTTCCAGGAGGCTCCTTTATTCTACAGTGCTCCCACCCCTTACTAATATTTAGGAGAAACTTCAACTATAGGGTTTACCAGAAATCCTCATAATCGTATATTAAACTGAAGTTAGATACCCAAACAAAAGATGAGTCAGGGAATGTAAGTCCCAAATTCTGGTGAGATTGTTCTTCCGATGTTGTGATGTATATAAAACACTTCATGTTTTTATTTGTTACTTGAACTGATTTTCTGACTCCTACACTTCTGTATCCCTTACTCGACTAATGAGACTTTCCGTCCTTTGTTCGAGGATGAAGTATTGTCAATAACCACCTTCCTCTATTTCTTTCAGTTTCTGAAAAAAATCTTTAGCTTTTCAGTAAGAGTGACAATGTTTACAATGATGGTATTTTCTATGTATGTTGTCTTTAAATATGTTATATGTTTATATGCTTGAAACAATAATTCCATTTCCTGGTTAGATGTAGTTAATTTTTGTGTGGTTTCTGAATTGGAATAGGAGCTGTAAGTATACAGATCAGAACCACTCAAATTAATCTTGTTTCTATATCGAGAAAGACTATCATTGTGCAGAGTTGCATCAGACACAATTTCTTATTGCTTTTTACTAGGATACTGTCACGTTAAACACAGAAATTAAGTGATAAATTCTATAATAATTTGATGTTAATTGCTTCCTATCAATAATTAATATTGTTGCCTTGTTTATTTGCTCAAATATTATAAATAAAACCAATGTAGTCTACTTCCATGTAGTATGCATGTTCAAATCAGTCTAACACCACAAGTGCATTCATGCTTGAATTGAGCCTGCAACTGTAACCAGGTTAGGAAACAAAAACTTTATACTGTTATCTAATCTAATTCTTAGTACAAAGGTAGCTTATGCTGCAGAAATTTTTTTCCTAGCACTTATGTCTGCAAAGATTTAAGCACTTCATGAAAAATTGCTTTGAATTACTTGAAGAGCTATAATTTTTGCTATAAAAGGTGTTTATATTAATGAGAGTAATTCTCTCTCCTTACAGTGCAAATTAGACTATCAAGCCTGTGTCTCAGGAAAACAAATCTCAGTGAAATGCGAAGGACGTTGCCCTTGCCCTTCTGACAAATCCACAAGTGCAGGCAGAAATGATAGGAGAGGTGAGTGATGGTAATTTGCATGATACTTCTAACAGCTCATTTCTAGAAGGAAATAAGATTTTGCTTACAGAAGAATACAGTAGTCACAAACACTGATTATTGTTGAACGAAACCAGCTTTATTTTATTCAAAGTTGTTTTCTTTGCTGTGGGTTTTGAGATTGTGCCTACAGTAAAATACGATTGTATTTTTCAAATTCAGCTGTTGTAGCATGAGTTATTGTTCTTTTTTTACCCTTTATTACTCCTCAAGATGCTTGTGGCTGTACTGAAGACAAAGAAAAGTTTATTCTTTACTCCTCAGTACTTTCAATTGAATATTGAAGAAAATGAAGTGTGATAGAAAATGAGGAAACTTAAAAGTCCTTGCTACTGCAAGCAGTTGCACTTAAACTACAGAGCTGTTAGTAAAGGCTGTCATATAAACGTGTTCTTTGTTTGAAAAATGTTTGATAGGAATAAATCAGTTTCCTTTTGGACATGTATGAAATTAGGCTGCTGGAAAATGCAATTGCTTAGCCATTGATGTGACTGGAGAAAAAAAAAAAATGTGGCTAAGCTTATTTGTATTTCAGTGAATCCCAGGTGACTTTTGTTGTTTAACAAACAAAACAGGATACCATCTTTGCTTCTGAACAGAAAGCCGTAATAGCATGAGGTTTTAGCCCACCATGGACCTGAATTTGCCAGAAACAGCTTGACTGGAGGTCTGCATTTCTGTGTTTCATTAGACTGATCTCAGATATATTTTTTTTTTCTTTCCGTATGGTTACATATTTTATGAACCAGCTAAAATCTTTATGCACAGATATCCTGTATCATCTTTGGAAATACACCAAAATTAGCTTTGACTTTTTGTTTGTTTGTTTGTCTTTTCATGTAGCGACCTCAAAGATGAAAGAAACCATCACTAAATTCCTAGATTATGTTAATGTTGGTATTTCATTATGGTTTGTCACACTATTCCAAATTTTTTGTGCAAGAGAAACTTATCATTTCCATGATAATCTGTAGCTACTGCAATTTATTTTTCTAGCTTGAAAAAAAATGAATTAATGTTCTTTTAACTATTAATAGATGACCACTGCAGACATTGAGCTGTGTGCAGGCATACAAGTCAATTAAAAAACTGCTCTGAAACACTCTTTAGGTCACTTTTTGGTCTCTGGCAATATCATTGATTGTGTAATTACATATTAATTGAATCTGTGTAATTAAATATTCCCTGTGCTATAACTGCCCTGCAAAATGATACAGCCTTGAGGTTTTTTTAAAGCATTAATTTACAATTTCATGTAGTAACTGTAAATAAATAGATACATCTGTTATCTGCTCATAGTGCCAGCCTGAAAGAAAAACATGGGAAGACCCAGCTTTATATGGTTAATACGTCTTCAGTGAGGGACATAGTGTAGCATTAATGCAGTTGCAGTTTTCACTAGCAACAATTTTTGCATCGCCAGCATAGATGTGTGGTTATTTGCTTAACAGTGGGCATGAAGTGAAATTAAGATAACAAGCCAGAAATATCTCTTTTTGAGTAGCAGGCTTGCCATTCTCCAGTGTGAGTTTTTGAATATGGTATCATCATTGCTTCAGTTTTTAACAAAATCAGCATTTTCTCTGCTGGAAGGTGTTTCACCTGGTACAGTTGTTTTTGTCTATGAGTTTGTTCTTTCAAGCACATTCTGGTTTTGGTACTCTTGCGCTTAAATACTGAAAACAATCTATAGACAAATTTTATTGGCTTCAACAAAATAGAATTGGTTTTAATTAGGAATTAATTCTTCTTGAAGATTTATACTGCCTAGGGCTTGAGATTACTTGTGCTTAGTTATGTAAAAGGGAAGGAAAAAAAGATCTTATATGAGTATGGGAATTAACACTAATCCTGTCCTGACAGATTGTCAGGGCAAGCAAAATACAGGTTTTTTCCAGCTGCTACGTTTTACTGCAACATTGAAATTTGAGTATCATTTTTTTACAATGCCAAAGGCTAGGAGACATGAGAAATATGAAAGTAAGCTGAGTGTCATTACTTTTAGCCATTATTGTAACAGAATACAAAATTTGCTATAACTTTTGTTATAAGAACTTCTGTCGTAAGAATACATTCTTTTTCTCTTTAAATGGAACTCCATTAAATGTTCTGAGCTGTATACACGCGTCAGTTGCTTAGAAATTCGGCAAAGTAAGATTAGTGCTCCAGTTTCAGCAATAATAGAAGTCAGGGTTTCCTAAAATGCATCCCCTAAAATGATTTTTCATTTTTTCAAACTGACAAATTTACTGAATTTTTGGTGCATCTAGCAAGCAAAGTATGCCTATGAACTTTCCCCAAATAGTTGTGGTGTGGAACCTGATATTCCTTTAGGAAGCAAAATTAAACCACTATTCAGAAAAACAGATTTGCCTCTTAAAATGTATGTGGACCTAATCATAAAGTCATAGGAAGCTTAGTTGGAAGTGACTCTGAAGTTTATCTAATCCATCTCTCTGAATGTGTGAGGCAGGTGCAAGCGTTCTGTTTTTTGTGAAACCTGACTCATTTTGGTGATACATTCAGTAACATTGAGCCTAAGCGATGTGCCGGGGCTGTTAGCTTGAATGCAAAAATGAAAGGCCTAAGAACTTCGTCTAGAACTAGGTATATAAGTTAGTAACAAAACAAAGACGCAAAAAAGAAAACAATAAAATAAAGGTCTATCTTTGTCTTTTTTTTGTTTGTTTTGTTTTTAGTTTAGAGAAAGCTATGGGTATCATAAACTATCATAAAATGG
The DNA here is from genome assembly GCF_037038585.1 of Patagioenas fasciata. Classification (NCBI taxonomy): domain Eukaryota; kingdom Metazoa; phylum Chordata; class Aves; order Columbiformes; family Columbidae; genus Patagioenas; species Patagioenas fasciata. The sequence continues at coordinate 42,012,360 of NC_092523.1, forward strand.
TGCTCCAGCAATTTTTAAAAAGAAATAAAATAAAAAATAAAATAAAAATATAAAAAAGAAAAATAAAATAAAAACAAACTTAGTGTACTGCCATAAAAGAGAGGGAAAATCTGAAGAGCACTTGAGGCAGTGCTAGACGGAAGGATCACACAAAAATAAATGAAGAGGGGCAGTATGGAAGAGAGGGAGGGCTTAGGGAGTAGTGTACAAGCAGAATGAGGAAAAAAAGGTAAAAAAGCATGAATGGGAGGCACCAATACTACAGAGATGTTAATTAAAGGATAAGTGAGGAAACACTTACAGGACCATATCTTATTTTCCAGGTGTAGTCGTTGTCCCACGTCCTATTTTCAACCTAAACTCCTTTTCAAATATGTGCCAGCATTTGGAGCATCCTGTTCATACTGGCTTGCACAGTTGTCAATGCAGGGATTTCACTGAGCTGGAATCTGCAGGTCTTTATTTTCTTAAGCTTTTCTGAGTCTTTTTTTCCAGTGGTTATGTGGAACCAGAAACTACGAAGGCTTCTGTGCAATGCATATTTTACAAGACTAGGGAGACGTCTGTCTCCTTGGCAATGTCTGGGTACCATTTTTCGCTCCAAACACAGTAGTAGTAGTAATGATCCTTTTGCTCAGAGACATGCTGAGCCTTGTCCTTCGCCTGCTGTAGAGGACCATGTTTGTGATAGTCCTGTTCTTCAGTCTGATGGATAAGAGCAAATATGCATGATGTAAAGTATAGTCTTACCAACTGTGTCACTGGGGTAAGGACATAAGACCAGTCAGTGGAGCAAATGCAGAAGTTACACTCGTTTTTAAGAATGTACAAAGTCCTGTTAATCTCTAACACTTACCTCTGTACACCTTATCTGCTTTCCCTTCTGACAATTCAGATCACCTATCCACCCATCCCCAACTGCCCAAAAAACAAGCACCAGATCAATCCGTTTTCTGCCTCTCTTTTGGGTGTGAAGCATGCTTAGCTTCCGTATTCAGATATCTAAATGAATAAGAACTTGTAGACTCCCCTTCTGCAATTAAGTTTGGCCTATTCTGTAACTATCACAGGCAAGACAGAGTAAACAAGAACCTGTAGTGCGTCTGGATACTGGGATTTAAGAACTGGTGAGATTACAGCCTTTGCTCAGCTTGATTTCATCTCTCAATCTCTCACCCTCCCACCCAGCACTACCTTCACTAGATTTCAGCTTACCTTCCAAGCAGGGAGGTGACTGCTGACCTGATACAGTCAGGAGGAAAATCATGTTGGTTTCTTCTCTGCAGCTCCATGCAGTGTACCAGTGGTACTGGTTCTGATCCCTGGGAGTCCCCCAGCATTATTCTCAGTGCATCTCACTGGTCTCTAGGATCTTTCCTCACTGCCAGCATTTTTCTACCAGCCAGCATCTTAACTGTCTTCTTTCAGGGACCCCTTCTTCTTTCTGGGAAGCCATTCGTCTTCCACGATCCATCCTTTCAGTTCCTGCCACCCCCACCACCCCTGCCCCCATTTTTCCAATCTGAATAGTTGATGTGCAGAGACACAATGTTTGATCAGCCCCTTAATCATTAGTCTGTCCCATGTTGATTTATTTAATGGAGGATTCAGAAAATGCCACTTCTGTTTTATCAAAATTTACACCACTCCATAGGAACTGCAACTAGCAAGTAGCAGCCTTATGCTTAAGGGTTCATAAGTTCAATTTTAGATACTCACAGACTTACCTGCTGCTGCCTAGGGCTCACATTTTAAACACTTTTTTTCACCTACTGCAATAGCACGTTTATTTGAACTTCTGTTGCATTTATTCATCAACCTACATCTGCTCTTTCAGTAATTTTAAAGTGTATTACAAAGCTTTTGGCAGTTGACTTTTGACTTTATTTAAATAGTTTTTCCTTTCAGCCAACTTGAGATTAAAATATTAACAGCAAAATTTCTTCAGGAAAAATTAGGTGACTTAGTAATAGAGCAGTAGAGGTGAAGATGATAAGACTCTTCTATCTGAATGTTTTCTTGTCTCATTAGCAGATTTTCATTTTACCAAATGTGTTTCCTTAAGGAAGTGTGGGGTTTAGAACAAAAATAATTTTATTGAGTGCTCTTCTGTCATTTGGCACTTTTTCTTAATTTTAACTTATTCTTGTTTTCAGCTGCAGCTTTTTCAAATCAATAAATAAAAGTAAATTTTATTACAATTTAATTTCCAGTTTTCTAGTCTAGTACTGATTTGTGTTTGATTTGTACTGAATTGATTTGCAGCCTATGAATAGATGCTCAAATGAACAATTCTGTGTAACATAAGTACATATTATCAACATTCCTCAAAAAAAATAAAAACGTAAGTTTTTAAATCTGGTTGAAAGAGTGGGGTTGTGGAAGAGTTCTTTTGTAATTTCAATAGTTAATAATGGGTGGAGAACAAAAACAAAAAGCTCAGCTAACTGTAGTCATGACTGAACTTTCTGCCTCACAATAATGTTTTTATTTTGCAGGTTACTATATTCAAAATACTTTTCTCAGGTACATGGCCTTCTTTTGATGTTAATGAACATCATTAATGACCCTTGCAATTGCATAACAAACCTGGTGATACGTTGGCATGATCCCAGAAGCATTGTATTTGCTTTTTTGTTTGTGGTGTTGTTTTTGCTATCTTGAATTTTTAACAAAATGCAAAATCTCTCTCTCTTTAGCAGCATACTCATATTCTCAAATAAGTGTTTACGGTCCATTTACTGAACATGACATATTGACTTGAAACATGTTACAAGTATATGTTGAAATGGTCCTCATTCAGAAGACAGCAGTTGTTGCTTCATTCCTTGCATTATATGTGGATGAAATTAAAAAGTTAGGATGAAAAACTTTATCTGGTCATCTGAGGAGGACTTTATGGGTAGCATAGGAAGCTGCTATAAATGCCATGCTCTTTGAGTCTAAGCTTTTGCCAGAAGGAAGTGAAAAGGCAACATTGCATGCTGCAAGTATTTTCAGTTAGCATCCCTAAAAGACTTTGATCACAGAACATAGCTGCTTTCTCAGCTCCATCCTATTTTGCACCGAATACTGCTGAATTGTTAATTGCTATGGAGCGATGAGGATAAGTAGCAGTAGGATTAAAGACACTGTGGATTCTGTTTTGTTCTGTGTGCATCAGTGCTTGAAAAACAAATATAGGGACTCTTTTTAAACAAATAGGAAAGCAGCACTCTCCCAAATCCTCTTATTTTATTTACATAGCAGCAGCTTCTCAACACATGACCTCAGCCACTCTTCATACAGTACAGGTACAGATGCCAAAAAAGAACTTTTGTTTTGTTTGCATTCAAAGAGAACACTGAATGGTTTCCAGACTTGAGAAAAAAAATATATTTAGGGCCAAAAATAACATTTGTTTTAATTCCTTAATCTCTTCTTTGTATTATTACCTTTCAAGGACAGATAGTACTGTTTTGTAATTCCCTTTTTCTCTTTTGCAAGATTAACTCCAGGGCACCAGTAGAGTAAAACCTGTATCCAAAACAACATATACTAGACCAATTAGGCCTGATCACTCATGTTAGCCGGGAGAAGGCATTTATATGAGACAATGAGCAAAATTCCCATCTATAAGGTGATGTTCACGCTGTGTGGTCAAGGATAAAAATTTCAGACCTCAAATAAGACAAAAATACCCCACCAAAGAAAGTGACTGTTATGTTACAGTGCTGTTTTGGGTTTATGTTAGTAGTTTTAAAATATTTCCCAAAAGATCTAATTATGCTATCTAATTTTACTCTGCCATGCTTGTGACAGAAAGAGACGTGCCTCTAAAAAGAGGTACAAAGAGAAGCATACTGGTTTTCATCATGGAGAAACTACTCCCAGTTGTTAACTTCCTCTGAAGGAATATGCACAGTAAATGGAAGGAGGCAGTCTCAGTAGTTTAGGAGAATAGATGGTAGCAACATTTTATACATGAATTAAATTTGCATGAAAGCCTCTGTGCTTGTTTTGTTGCTTAATCTTAATTAGAAAGTTTTGCTGTTTTTTCTCATAATAGTCTGAAATGCAAGTGCACAGGTATCAGTGGAAGCACTCAAAACCAGGAATTTGTCTTATCTGTTTTGGCCTGTACTTTTTGAGATTGATGTCTCTGTAGGCTGACCACAAAAATCAGATCTGGGCAACTATTTCTACTCTTGCCTTCACTACTGGCATCAATGTTAATCTTGCCATTGATTTAAATGTAAATAGGCTCTGACACTGTGAATTGGTTTCTGTGTTAGAGGAAAAGACATTAAAGGAAAGCTTTCCCACTCTACTAAGGTTTCTGAAACCTTTTGTGATTCTAAAGATGCTACAAAACTAAAACCTGTTGTTGTATATCCATTTTAGTTGAGAGGGTATTGACTTAGCAGTATATGTCCATTTTGCTTTTGTTGCTTTCTATACTGTAATACATCTTAGACCTATATTTGTCCAGGTATAGAAGCTAAAATATGGCTTTTAACTTTATTTAATTCATTATATACATTTACAGTAATGTTGAGCTCTAAGTATACATTATATATAAATATAAGCTCTTTGAAGGTAAAGTAAAAATTGTTGCATACTAGATTTTTGTGACTTAAAATTCGGTAGGGTTAATTCATTAAAAATGCTTTTTTTTTCCTCTCCAGTTTATATAAGGTGAATTACAGACCATTTTTTCACTTGATATTTACTAGGAAATACTATTGTTTAATCAGACATTATTGCTTTAGTATCTTTATATTTCATAAATGTTATTTTTTTTCTAAAATAACAGACTAATAATGTTATCCAGAATTCGTTTGTATCTGTAAATTATTTCCATAGCCATGATATGAAAGGGAATTCGTTAGCACAAAAATACTGTAATATTGTATTTGTAAATGACATTCATTTAATATTCATTAATGTACTTTTGTAATAACAGAAACATAATCGAGCCGATTTTATTGTTTATTCCCTCAATGTAAACATAAATTTTCTTAGATTCTTTTAGATTCTTAAACGAATTTTTTTTCCATGAGTGACACTGAGACAAGTAAAATTGTCAGCAGTATCTTCGTTCATTAATCAAACCATGTTAAGACTTTCTAAAAAGAGACTTCTCCATCATAATCAGTAGCAATCTAATGTAGTGTGATTAGTAACAATCTAACGTGGTGTAGAATGACAGAGAATGTATTTGGAATGAGAAGGTGTATCCAGCCTACATGCCCACAGTCCCCTGGTCCCCCTGTCATGGAGCCTGGGGCTTCGCCAGAGGCCTCGCCACAGGGCTTCACCTCTGTGCCCAGGCTTCCATCCCCTTGGGAGTGAGGGGTCTGGGCTACTGCCTCCCACGTCTTGGCCATGTGTGAAGTGGAAAAGCACACCCGAACCTGGCAGACGGGAAACTTTGAAGGCCCCACAGTTTAGTCAGATGGGTGAAACTAAACAGTAAAATGTGTGAGAAATATGAAGGGCCTGTGGCTCTGTTTGAAGGACGGGGGAAATAGAGGTGTAGCCGTGTAACCTATTGTTAGGCTGTAGAGGTGACTCCATTCCTCAGTTTTGCCTCAAATGCATTAGTTTCTCTTGTAATTTCAGGCTTCTCCTGCATGGAAAAGGGTGTGTTCATTTTGTTTTAAACACCTTTATAGTTCAAAAAAGATAGCTAGGATTGATTAGTAATAGATGATCTTTTGGTTTAAAAGAAAGTTTTACTTTTGGTTTCTGTTTTAACAGGCATTAAAATATTTTGGAACAAGGGATACAAATATATATCTTGCAGAAAAGAAGTGATACCACAAATGCAAGTGTAGCAATGAGGCAGAGACATTCTAGTAAGAATGTGGATTGTGGATTGGGATCAGAGTGGAGCTGATAGCGGGTTTAAAAAAAAAAAAAAAAAAAGGCAAAACAAAAAACCCACAAGAAAACACCAAACCAAAACAGGGCATGTGTTTGAGCAATTATTTATATTTAAATGTTTTAATTCTCTGCAATGAAGTCATAATTGCAGAACAAATTAAAATTCCATTGAAGTTGACTGTTAGAAGGAAGAAATGAATGATTAAAGGGAGACTGTCCGTTCCATAATAATATAGTTTGTTTTTAAAAAGGTAGAACAGAAGAAACTTCATGCTGTGTTTATGAAAAATAACCCAAATAGCACTGCAGAATGTATTCAAGAATGCTATGAAAAAAAACCTTTATTGTTGCTAGGATTAAGTGAAATCCTTAGGAAGGATTGTTAGCTAAGTGCTTGTTGTCAATATTACGAATAGCTATAACACTAACAGGAAAGGTGGAACATTACATACCTATCACTGGAAACAGCTCTTTGCTCACAGTTCCAAGCATCTTCACAAACAGCAGTCTTCTCCAGAACTTCTTCCTCTTTGTTTTTCCTTTGGGCTGTTTTATATCCAAGTCCTTCCACTTTTCATGGCTGCTTTTTCCTGCCTTGGATACTGCCATCTACACAGCTTTGTCAAATCCAGGTATATTTCGTCCCTAAATTTACATTTAAATGGAAAATTCCTTGGGTGTCACGGCTGTGGAAAGCAGTTCTAGCCTGCTGTAGTGGGCTGCACTTCAAGAAATTACTTCTCATGTTTCTTCTGTTATCAGCAAATGGGCATTTAACTGGCAGGGCTGACCCTGTTTTGAAAGTACTTGAATAATACATTTTTTAATTTCTGAGTGTCTAAAATAATGTCAATGCTGCACCTGTGCTGACTGTATGTTTTTATCACAAGGCGCCAAGGACATGTATGTCCTGTGCCAGTTGTGGCTTTGAAAATGGGTGCATGTGTTTGAGGACAGGTGCACAGCTGGGATTCCTTGATAGCCTTGTCCCTCCTGTGCACAGTGAGCAAGTTCAGGGTGAACTTCCCAGACTTCGTCTCCAGCAAAACTCACTGGTTCACTACAAATCAGCATGTGCTGATTGGGCACTTAAGACTTAGGATGTATTGCCTTTTTATAATCCTTGATTTCTTTGGGACTATTCAGACACCAAGGGCCATTTAGACACACTGGTTGTTTTTAGGTAAATACTCAATATGCACAAGATGAGTAATTAATCATCCAGAGTTGTTTTCTTGCTACTATGAAGTATTCACATACTTTTACAAAGGAAAAGACTTCTCTATAGGAGGTTGCTTTAAAATGGTTTATTATTAAAGTTTTGATTAGCCTGGCTGATTTATTTCCTTTTACCTTGTTTCTGAGTAGTGGGAAAAAACAAACAAGCAAACAAAAAAACCACAACACCTCATGGCAAATATTTATTTAGAGGCAAAAATGGTACCTTCAGTGTATCATCCTGTGGCTTTATGTGTGGTGCTGCAATTTTAAGAGTGTTTGACAAATCATTATGATGACAGAAGATAATAAAAGCTATTTAATTTTATGGTTGATAATAATTAATTTTAACCTAGGTTATTAAATAATTCACTAACAATTTCAGTCCTAGAGTCACTGAAACATGCAAATTGTTAGGGAAGTTTAGTCTGTGTACCACAACAAACTCTATTAAACTATTTTAGATAGTCAGGAGAGCATGCTTTATTAAGATATGTTCATTATCTTCTTTTGCTCTCTGCCAACCAACTTTTATGGATTATAAAGCTGGAAGCTTAAATATAGTCCAACACGATGAAAATGGTGTTGTATTCAATTCTAGTGGCTATAATTGCCTTAATTATGTAAATGAAGGGACCTTGCCAATTTTATGATACATTAAAGGCTTTAGAAGTGTGTCACAGTAGTGCTGTTGAGAATAAATAACCAAAGAGATGCAGATCATATGCTAAATATCTGGATCAGCATTATCTTTCTGTTCAAGCAATGTACGAATAAGCTAACAGGATGCGGCTGTCTTTGTGTCTCAATTACTGATGTGATGGTAATATTTTTTACTGATACTATTTTTATACCATCAATATGCAGTTATGTTTAAAAGTGTTTCATTGCTTATCCGTGGGAGATAACTACTAGAAAAATGCTTTATTTATCAGGTATAAACTACTGAATTTGCTCTCCTGCTTATTTTTGGGAGGTAAAACATGGTGCCAATTGCATAACCTACTGTTACTTTGTCCTGTAATGTGTGAGAGCTTATTGGAAGATACTTGAGCTCCTTGGGAAGCTCACGAATGGACTGGTGATGGTTCAGTGGTTCTCTGAAGGAGCATTGGATCAGTGGGTTTCACTGAGTTGTCTTTAAATAGGGTATAAACCAAATGGTGTTTAAAGAACACGTGATATCCTTTTTGTGACCCGTTCTCAATAACAGTAATTGAATCTTTACTGTCTGTGCTCCCTGTTAAATAGTTTCAGTATCACTTTTCTGAAGTACCTGTTGTGATAGCTAGTAAAAGTTTGATATTTTCTTTAAAATTTTGAAGTCCTTTAAAAGCCAGGGATTAAAAAGTCTGTCTTTGGCAGCTGTTGTTAATGTTTCTTTAGTTGCTACACTGAAACTGACAGAAATAAAACATGATAATTACAGAGTGATATTATTTCACTTTCTGAATTTTTTGTTATTTTTTTTTTTAGATGTATGTTGGATCTCAATCAAAAATTTCAAAAATTAAATTTTCATGGCAGAGGTCAGCTTAAAAAAAATTTCTACTTAAGATAACTTTGAGCAATTATGAGAATAACTAATTATGCAAGAAAATAATTTCACTTGGTATCAGCATTCCCTTACTTGGTTATGCAATTTATTTTTTTCTTCCAATAATTAAACTACAATCAGTTCTTACACACAGAAGTACAAATTTTCACAAAAAACAGCTTGCTTATGTCTGCTGAGCATACAGACAGAACAATCTTCATGCTTTCATAAATATTTTAACTCTCTTTCACACTTGAGAACCATTGTTCTTTTGGTTGGTGTACTGTTTTGAGGCACTAGTGGAACAGTTTATGTGGCTGAAAACATTTAATCTGTGAAATGGAAGTGTGATGACACTTAGACCATGTTCACATCATCTGATTATCCTACTAATTTCAAGCTGTGATAATTTCTAAAAGTTTGAAAAGATAATGCAATGCTAAAAAGTTTTAACAGTGTGTCTGCTCTCCAGGGCAATGCTTACAGGCTTCTGAGTGTTTGTCATTGAAAATACATGTTCCTCTTGCTTAAAGCAAAACCCCATCCTTATTGTTCATGTTTAATCAGCATTTTACAATTTTGTCTATGTCCTGCTAGCTTTGAGTCTTCATGTGGGTTACTTTAGCTTTACTCAGAGTCAAGGCAAGAAAAGTTAAACAAATATGTGCTAGTATCAGCATGATCTAAATCTGATTTAGGTGATATATTTCTATATCTCCATTACTTTCACTATGAAGAAGCAGATTTTCTGTTTGTAAACAAAAAATAGATTTGTTTGTTTACTCTCGATGAATCAGCATTATGAAAACATATTAATACAATTATTAGATAGTCTGTGGCTCAAATTATCTTTATTACCCAAATGTGTTGCTTTTAATCTGCTTCACAAGATACAATATTAGTTTGGTTTTGTTTGTTTGTTGTTTGGTTTGGTTTTTGTTATTGTTGTTGTTTTTCCTTGATGATTTTGTATCCCAGATGCGAGCCACTTGACATGTCAGAAATCCTCTAAATAAAACATTTAAGTCTTCATGGAAAAGGAAAAATCCAACTTCTTCCCTGAAGGTATCAAGATCCACTAAATTAACTGTGGCATCTGTTTTAACTGTTGTTCCTGCTGATGCTACAAGATCAAGTGCTATAGCCACCTTGCATGCAAGCATCAGAAGTTGTTCAGTTGTATCAAATTGTAAGATTTAGCTCATTAGCATGGTGGCACCTTTATAATAGTCTGAATGCTAAATGAAAAGCATTCAGCTTTAAAACATAACTGCCCCCTAAAATTAAATGGTGTTGAAAAACAGGTTTGTGTTGTGATTTACTAGTATTGAAATGTGGTTGGGGGGGGGGGGGGGCGGAAATCTTATATTTGCCATTGATAAGAGTACAAGGCAAAAAATCATGGATTGGTATATATTGAATAATCTTGTCAAAACTGTTTGCACTAATTATCCTGTTTGTAACAGAGGTCTGTTATAAGTTCCCGAGATGCTTAACAGAAGGAGCATGAACCATTTAAATAGAGAGTTGTAAACCCAGCTTTAGGGGAAATTAATAAAGCTGGGTTTATTCTGCTCTGTCTTTTCAGCAGGATTGTCTTCTTATCCAAATTTAAGTGTAGATGAAAATTTTAAGCAGGTTATAACATGGTTTACTATGTCTTGTAGGAATCTGGATTTTTTTTTTTTTTTTCCCTTTTTTTCTTTAAAGGTCAGTATTTGAAGTTGATCACCTCTGTAGTATTTCTGTATGCACAGTTTAAGGGGATTAAAAGATACCTCAGAGGCCACTAATAATACAGTAATGCTCTATTATTTAATTATCTTCTTTCTAGAGGTTTAACTTCAGAAGCAGAAGTACAAAAAGAACATAAAATTTTAACAAATTGACAGTGAAGTTTCAATAATATGAAACAGGGATGACTTGTTGCTAATATTTTTGTCCCTTGGAAATTCAAGAAAGACCAACAGACCTTGCTCTTGTCACCTGTCAAGTAATAGGAAAGTAATAGGAAAGTAATAGGTAAAAGGATAGTAACAAAATCAGGTTCTTAGTTATTGTGTTGCACTCTATTTGAATCTGTCCAAGAGAAAAAAGCAAGAGTTGGGACAAGCATATCCAAGTTAGTCAGGCTATTTCTGACAGTTCAATTGATCATTGGATCCGAACTGGATTTTGTAGAAAAAAGGATACATAACATTAGGAAAGCAAGTTAAATATAAAACTACCACAGATTGGAATAATATGGCTTCCTTGAATTCAGGAAGATTTGTCCACCAGCTCTAAAGTCTACTGAGAAATAGTATAGAAATATTTTTTCCGAGTTAAAAACTGGAAGTAGCCAACAGTATAAAGTGTGTCAAGGTTAAAGGATGCTGGCAGTTGTCAGAGACCAGCGTCTGTCACAGTTTGCTGTTTTGAAAAAGAAAACCAGAAACCAATTCTGTTGTTCACAACATTATTGTATACCTGTATTTATTTCTTCAGTCTCTAGAATTTCGTTCTCTAGGTTTAAGGGTAGATTTTTGCAGTGCAAGCATCGGTGTTTCATGTCCATGTTCTCAATGTACAGCATGAGGGCTTGTTAGAAGTTCATTGATGTGAGTAATGCTGTGGGACTGATTTCTTCTTAAAAAGGTTCTGAACCTTGGGAGGAACTCAGCAGTTAATATTGAGTAAATATAGTAAAGGATACTTTCTAGCGGAAGTTTCCTGAGAACATCCTAATTTTGAAGACCCATACATTACTACTTTCCTTATATTTTTCCTTTTTGTAGGCCACTTCCTACTACACTGTGTAACACTGTACTCTGCATGTGAGAAGTGTAAAATATTAGTCCTTGTAAGTTAAGAGAGTTAGGGTGAATGACAAGCATTAAGTTACTCGGTTACCTTAAACAGATGTTTGGGTTTTTTTGTTTTGGTTTGAGTTTTTTCAGTAATTTAGTTTCTTGATGTTCTTTTAAGTTACTTCAGTGTTTCACATAAAGATTTTTAATAAGTGATGCCCAATGTCACAAAGTAAAGTTGTTCCCTTTTTTCTCCCTTTTTAAAAAGGCCATAAGGCAAAATGGTTAGACATGGACTCAAAAATTATGCATTTCTATATTTGCTTTCTTTGTAGTGATTACATAAGTGTCAATTCATTCATTTAGATTAAAATGCTCAGCATCTTACCTTTCTGTAAAAAAAAGTTTTTAAATTCGCTCAGTAACAGTATCATAATTGTAAAAGTTATTTTGATATAGAAATATGTGCAGAGTGACATATATTTAATTTCAAATAAAACTTTCGAAGGCCAAAGTAATTAAATGCAGCGCCTGTACTATGTGTTGTACATGAAAATGTAAAAAAAGTGTGTGTCTTGTTAGCTCTTGACACTTCAAAATGTGAGTGACTAAAGAAAGGAACAGTTTAGAAGAGGGAGAAAGATTTAAAAAAAAGAAAATGTGACTACCAAGGAGATAATGATTCTTTAATTATGCCTTTGGCTTGGGAGTGCAGTTTTGTGCCCACCAGGCAGGTCCTTTGCTGCCTCATGTAGAAAAAAGAGAGAAGAGCAACCCCCTGTTTTTTATGTCTAGATTCAGCCATATATTTACTTTCCTAACTTCTGCTGAACAGCTTGCCTATTTCTTTTTATGAATGGTAAATTAGAAACAAATAATATCTAGATACCTAATGTACCTAGTTGACCACCTTTCAGTGAGATTTTGGAGTTCGTGTGACTTGCTCCCCCGCAGACTGTTATCAGTGCCTGTATCATCAGGAAATTTCTTCTGATTATCATCACTGTTGAGTGACTGAATAATCAAAGGAGCTGTTGCTTACCTCTTCTTCCCAGGTGATTGATGTCAATGTCTGTTGAAAATGTCATGGTTTCTGTTTCCTCGTTTAATAATTCCTACTGAGATACTAACTCTGACATATTTGGGCTTAAAGCACTGACTAGACATTCAGTATTCATTTATTTTATTTTGGTAAGATATTTACTTATGTCAGATATTTTATACAGCGATGTCATGGTGATAGGAGGAACATTTTTGAGTTTAATGGACCAGGCATGGTACAGTGCTATAATTTGGACACAGCTCTCTCATGCTGACTCATATTGGATGAAAAAATATTGCCAAGTAACACCAGGCACAAGTATAAATGGGGAGAGGAGTGGCTGGAGAGCAGCCCTGCAGAAGGGATTTGAGAGTGCTGGTTGACAACAGCTCAGTGTGAGCCCTGGCAGCCACAAGGACAACCCACATCACGGGGTGCACCGAACACAGCACAAACAGCCACGCCAAAGAGGTGACTATCCCACAGTATTCAGAGTAGGTGTGGCCTCACCGTGAGCACTTTGTGCAGTTCTTGGGGCCACCACTTAAGAAGGATGTGAAGGTCCTTGAATGTGTCCAGCAACAAAGCTGGTGACAGGGCTGGGGGGAGTGTCCTGTGAGGAGTGACTGAGGACTTTAAGATTGTCTAGTTTGGAGAAAAGGAGGCTCTCTACAGCTTCTAGGGCTGGGGATGTGCAGAGGGAGGTGCTGATCTCTTCTCCCTGGGATCCAGTGATAGAACACATCGTTCAATGCTGTGCCAGGGGAGGTTTAGACTGGATATTAGGAATCATTTATTTACCAAGAGGGTGATCAAACACTGACACAGGCTTCCTAAAGAGGTGGCCAATGCCCCAAACCTGTCAGTGTTTAAGAGTCACATGGACAATGCCCTTAACAACATGCTTTGACTTTTGGTCAGCCCCAAATTGGTCAGGCAGTTGGACTAGATGATCATTGTCTATTATATTCTAAGTTAGTAGATATTATTTTAATCTGATGGTTAAGTTATGATTCTATTTATGATCTGTCCACTTTCTTGTTTAGTAGATTTGCCCAAAATAAGTTATAGCATGTCTCCAGATATCAACTGCAAAATTCACAAATTTACTTTCTAGTATCATAAAGATAATAAAATCAAGTTCTGTTCTATGGTTTTTAAATCTTTTTTTTTTTTTCTTCTCAACCTGTACAGTGAAATGTGTTTCTCGTAAAGCTTAAAGCTTTAATTATTTTTTGTGTTTTATTTTTATGTTCTGAGGCTTAAACAATGATGTTGTGATACCATTTTAAGTTGCAAATGAAATGCCTTTGGGTTTAGTGGACTATCTGCTCTGATTGTAACGTCTCATATACACTTGGAAATGATAGGATTCAGTTTAATTTAAAAAAAAAAATCTTTCCACAACTGAAGTTACTGGCCAATTTCAGAAATTACCAGTTGTACTGAATTTTTTCACACTGAAAGCTAAACTATAATAGATTACCGTAACATCAGCTGCTGGCCATGCTACATCATGTCCTGCATCAAGTCTATTTAGTCTTCTTAGATTCTCATTTTTCACTTACTCATATATGATTATCACTTTCAAGTGTCTTTGACTTTTTATCAACTCTTTAGTCAACTGTGGCAAAAGCTTTAAAGTGGCTATAACCTTTTTGCACACACTGCAGAATTAGCAGTGAGTATGTCTGCTCTGTGCTGCTACTGTCAGAGCTGAGCCAACAGAATGAATGCTGTGCTCTTCATCTGGTTCTGCACAAAGTCAGTTACCTTTAATAAGATTGAAACGTAAAATATCTATGAATGTAAACTAATTAGGTTTTCCATTGAAGAGGACCAGGAACACTCATTGCCTGTTCTGCCCATGTGTTGAGGTGCTGATCTGTGGCACCGTGGCAAAGAAGCACATATAGGGCCTGCTTTTCTCTGTCCCTGTCTGTGATTAGATCCTTAATCCAGTTAGGATTTGTATTCCAGGGGATACAGTAGGAACGGTTAAAAAAAAGCCACTACAACACCTGAAAACCAAACCTGCAAGTGTCTTAACATTAGAAGAAACAACCGAGCTTATAAGTCAAGTTTGCACAGATGTTAAATCAAATTAAATGAAAAAAGCTCCACAGTGGTCACATTTCAGTTGTCAAATATTACTTAAAGCAATTTCCTGCTGGTCTAATATGGTAATTCAGTAATTGCTGAATAGTATCATTTTAAATAAAATTATTCTCTATACTTAATGACCTTTTCAAAGTACTTACTACATCCAGTCCTACTTAAAACAACAAAACCATAAATTAGTCTTCCAGGATTTACTTCAAATTATAACAAAGGTGCTCTGTGTTGTGTACGGTATGTTATAGGATTATGTTACATTTGTTCTCCCTCATACTTACCAGCTCTTATTAAGCTGTGAGCAACCATAGAATTTTTTGTTGCTAAAACAGGAATTCAATATAAAATGAGACTAAACCACTGTTTTCTTATATAAGTAGCCTGCCTATTAAGAAATAATAGCAACCTTGGCTCTTAAAGACGGAACATATGTTGACAGTGTCCATTTGTAATACATATGGACAGCAACAACTGAATAAAATGCCAAGTCCCCTCAGGTATTCAGGCTATAGGCATGCTATAGCCTTGAAATTACAGCTGTTGAATCAGGAGAAAAGGTGGGCTTTACGCTGCAATAAGGAGAAACTGCCCTTACTGAAATTGGCGATATAACTCCCACTAAATGGACCCAGGATACCTCTTTAATGAAATAAGAGATAGAGAGAAACTCTTAAACTTGAACCCACTACTCTGCATGTAAATTTTCTTGTTGGTGGTATCTGCTATTGAATCCAGTAATCTCTGCCTCCACACATTTGCCGTGCCTCAGCTTCCCCTTGCTAAACAGAAATCTGCTGTAGTCTGAAAGTCAGGGAGGTGCAAATCAGCATCTTGAAACTGAGGGAATGAGCCATGCGGGCAGGGAAGCAACATCATACTGAGCTCAGCGCAGTGATGACAAAACCGCTTGGGTTTTTGACCACAGTTGGTTCACATGTGACTGTCAGTTCCTGTGTCTTTAAAAACTGCCTGAATAGCCTAGTGAGCCAGCTGGCCCTTTAGAATGTAATAGTTTCTCAGGACTCTGTAGTGCCATGTTGACCTTAGTGGTGATCATGGTTTAAAGAAGACCTGAGAGTATCATTTTTTGCTGCTTTTTGTGTGACCACTGAAATTCAGATATCACTGTAATATATTTCTGCACATTTCTCTGTAGTTATTGGTGTGTTTTCAGAAATACAAAATACTTTTAAGAGGATAGCCCACAAAAAACAGAAGAGAAACATGCATGAAATTGAAGTTCAGTAACATAAAATAGAGTGCTGTCTGAATAATAACAAGAAAATTATGTTAAAAATCTTTTGTCAAAGAACAAAAGAGTTTATGTAAAAAATTGACATAATTTCACACTATAAATATTTCTCACTACTCTTACTAGGATATCTTCAAAACCAATATCAGTAGACATTTGATTATTTCTTAAAATAATTAAATACTGGTTTGGTTTGGTTTTTACTTTTAAAGCCTCAGCTACTGACGCATTCTTTTCAGACTTTCTGACCAAGTGCTGATGTCACTGGCAGTTTAAATAGTTTCATGAATTTTGCAAATAATACAGAACAGTGATGCCATTATTAGGGGTAATAGTTTATTCGAAGTCTCAGATGCAGTGGTGAGGAAGTTCACAGTTGATGACATCTGACAGTTCTTTTCAGCTGTAGGCAATGGTGCTGATAATCAGCACATCCAGTTATTTCAAATACCTCCCATGCTTTATGATTAACAAGCAAAACTATAACTAAATAGGTTACTGCCTGGCATCTCTAATTGTCCATACTCTTTTTGTCTTGAAAGGTCCTTAATCACACTATGGAGAAGGAATGTACATTCATATTGTATAGATTTTTGTCTACGGTACAATACATTATATTTTATGGGTTTGGTTTTTTTCAAAAAATAATGTTCTATTTCTTTAAGCAAAGAGGTTATTTTCTTTTGTTTTCTTTCAGTGGACTGTAACTTATGAAATGCCATTTTTTGTTGCAAAAAATGTCAACAAAATTGTTTAAATGACCACCAAGATGTGCATTAATCAGTGTTAGCATTCTTTTCTTCTTCGAAGGACCAAGTAGCTGGTCTGGACAGCACCAAAGTGGGGATGTAATTCTGGCTGTACAGAAATGAGCAAGAATTTTAGGCTGATCCCTTATGGTGCTTGATTTGGATCTGGTGGTGTTTAATGTCACAGAGCACCCCGGTTTAATCTGTGTATTAAAGATTCCCTGTAAAGGTTCCCTCTTATATGAGGAATGCAAACATATAAAGATGATTTGATGACTTTCTTTGGAGCTGGGTCCCTCGGGGAATGACCATGTCTTACCTGTCGTTTGAACCAGATGGGTAGATGGATGTACAGATTACACTGATACCTGTCAGAGCTGAGAGAAACAGTCAGACAGTTGGGTGTCTTAGTGAAGACTTGGACACATTTTAGGGACTTAAGAACAGCTATTTGATGTTAAACTAGCATCATATTTTATATTCATTTTATTTGTGCCCTTTTGGTTTTGGTTTTATATGTAAAAGCATGACCTGAAATTTTATTTTAAAATTTGTGGGGTTTTGTTTTTTGTTTTTTTGGTTTTTTTTTATTACACATGCCTTGTGTTGAGGCCACCAAGAGAGAAATTACATTAGTATTACTAACTATATAGATTCATATCTGGCGTTAGAAATCCCTTGTCCACAAGTGATTTGAGATCAGGCAAGTGCTTGTTCTGTTTTTATGGGCTTCACTATGCATCCACTTTTTCCGTTCTTGGAGACTGAGTACTGAACTAGATGAGCCTTTGGTCTGATGTACCGCTGTCACTCTTACATTCTCCCACAGCCCATTTCTTGTCAGGGGCCAATATTTGATAAGTTTGTTCCAGTATTTATAGGTCATATCTGTTTTACAAAATTACTGGAGACACTGCCTCAATTCTGTAAACTCAAGACATCTCTGTGCTATGGATCAAGCAGGAGGAGACATACCATGCAAATATCAGTCTTTCCACAGCATCTGTGAAGAGCTGCTCTTGGAGACAAGACGTAAGGCTTGATAGAGCTTGGTCTGACCATAAGCAGCCACATTTACACATCACTTTACAGCCACTGAATTGTCATTCTTAATTGTTGGGTTGTTAGTGTTTTGCTGCATTTGCTGTAGTCAAAATTTCTTTTCCTTTTCCTGGCTAATAAGCTGCTTCTCCCTGCAGAGGAGGTTAAGTGAGCGCATTCACTTGCGATTTTACAACCCTTTCTTTAGTTTATCTTCCTTTTGCAGATTTTCCAATTGATGCCTGATTTTCTTCTCTGAGAAGCTCAAAACTTAATACATACTGCAGTTCTTGTTCAGCTACCACTGTGTTCCAGAGGAGCACCGTGCATGAATGTCATAGATGTATAGATACCAGAAGAATGCACTGAGCCATTTGGAGACCAAGCATTCTTCTTAACAAAAGAAATGCTGCCAATTCTGGAGAAAGTTTATAGATTTCTGAAATCTTAAGTGGCAGTGTTATAACTGGATTTTCTCAACACTATTTGGTGTTATTGCAAGTGACAAAAGCTACAAAGTCTCTGATGGCCTTGCACATTAACTCCACTGAGTGCTTTGATTTTGTTAAACTTATATGGGGTCTTCTGTTGCCAATTCATTCAGCTTAGTTTCTATTTTTGGTGTTTCAGCTGACAATAAGAGTTTAGGAGAGTTATTCAATGCACCTTGTCAAATGGCAAATGTCTTCTATTTCCTCTGTTGTAGTCTTTGTTCAATTTAAATGGAAAGGCTATATAGATGAAGAACTTTCTATTTTGTTGCTCACTGACAGGATATGTTAGAGCAGAAGAAGCATAGTTTAAGCTTTACAAAGATCATGTGGTATTGCTAAGTTCAACTGGATATCTGTATTATGTCTACATGCATGGATCCTGATCTGTAGTGGGAATAAAGCAACCCTGGGGTTAGAATCCAGTCAGCTCAGACAAAGCCTGTATAATCTCAGTACATCAGTCAGTAGAATAGGTTGAAAAAAATGAACATTTTAATGAAAAAAAATGAAAGCTTTCTTCATGGAAATTTTTCCTTTTTTTTTTTTTTCATTAATTCTATCTTGACAATTTTATTTTGAAAGAAAAGTGCCAACCTCTGGAAGTCTTATTTTCTAGAAATAAGAAAGTAGAAAGTTTAAAGCTTTACTAAGGGTAAACTTACACATATGTATTTAATAATTGCTTAATGTTGAAGCAGTTTATTAATATACTCAGTTAATCTTCAGCATTACAGTTAAATATCTTCCCTTAAAAAAAGGTGTTAAATCTGTCCCTTAAACTAAGAGAGCACCCAAAATGTATTTGTTTTTGTTGTCCTGCCTTGTGGAATAGTTCAGTGCCTGTTAACTTGTTCTGGAGCCATTTCTTCTTATAGTGAATATGATGTGGTCTCCATTTCTGGACTGCAAACTTGGGGTGAAAGAATACCGGAAAGCACATAAGGGTATATTTGCACTGTCAAATAATATAGCTCATTGGTTTGCTCCTTGGGCTTGTCCTTGGTTATCCACACTATTAGTTCACTGCCAGACTCTCTACTGAGGTAAAGTAGCTTGTTACCCTTTCAGGACTACCTCTAGGAGTAGTTTTCTCTGTGGACTTCTTCCTACAGACTATATGAACGAAAAAACAGCGGATTTACAGTCCTTTAATTTGCAAAGTCTCCCAATGGTATCCTATCAGACAGCCACATGCCACACCAGTGCTTCTCCTATCCTTCTTACTTATTTATAAAGCAGCACTTTGAACAAGTTTCCCCTTCCTCTCCAAAAAATAATAGTTGTAATTCAGTAGGTTCACTGCTGGTAGTGCAGGATTTCTGGATTTAAAAGATGTATGGGAAATTTGAAATTACCAAGGCTAAATACATTGTTATTTCTATGAATATTCATATGCATCTCATAAAAATTCTCTGATCTACATCAGAGATTCATGAACAATCTCTTTGGTGTTCAGTGCATAGACTAGCAAAACATAATTGTACTTTGCTAACATATTTCATATATGCACATGTAAACATTGCAGATATTTGTACCCTAATCATGTCTTTTTAAAATCATTACTTTCTTCATTTCTCCTTCAACTTTTGATTAGTGAATTTGTATGGAGACACAGCTGCAGACTACATTTACTTAACTAGAGTTCTGATTGCCTTGAGGTGGTGATACAGTGTAGTAGAGTTTGCAACTCAGTGCATGTGATTCCTGTGGCAGTGGGAGTGGATCTTGCTGTTACATTACTGATTTAATGGATTGACTGCCATATTTTTTTCAGTAGTAGAGGAAGAGCTTGTCTACTTCTGACAGCCTCGCTTTAGGAAAGACACAAATAATTAGCCAAGTTGGAGTCATTCTACCCTCTCACTGAGAGGTCTACAGGCAACTATGCTCTTTAATGCACAATTTTAAGTGATTATGAGCAATGTTAGTAATAAAACATTCAAGAAGGACACAGAATAAAATGGTTAAGGTAAGTACAAAGTGGATTAAAGTATCAGATCACAATCTAAATATGAAAAGAACAAAACTGCTTTAGTGCCAGCCTTAGATCTGTCAGAAATTAGTGGGATTGAACGTGATGTAAAATTCCTTTATGCCAGACACTTGCAGAACAGAGTTTAATTAATTTCTATTAGTCTGCGACTGTTCAACCTAGTGTTCAATTCTGCTCTTCTTCCCCGAAAAGGTGCAAACCAGTAGACAGTCCTACCAGGGCACAATGGTAATTTTCTCTCGCAATAGCAAAGGTCCCTCCATCCCTCCCAGGTTCTGTGCGAAGAGTTACATGATGTGGGAGACCTTTAAATCTTATCACCACAGAACACTTCTGATTTCAGAAAGTGTTTAATTTGAAATATTGAAATAATATGCATGTATTTGTAAGTTTTCTTTATAAAGAGCATTGTTCAGTGATCATTTTATCCTTGTCTACTGGTTTTCAAGGGGTTTTATGTGCAATGCAAAAAAGTCTTATTCAGGATCCTGTC
Source organism: Patagioenas fasciata (assembly GCF_037038585.1). NCBI lineage: Eukaryota > Metazoa > Chordata > Aves > Columbiformes > Columbidae > Patagioenas > Patagioenas fasciata. Next base: position 42,032,951 of record NC_092523.1, read on the forward strand.
AGTGTTGTCCTTGAGAGGAACAAAATGTCCTGACTCTGTACCAGAGCTGAGTAGTGCTTTCAGGTGTCCTTGAAACTGAATTTGGAAAGCTACCTCACCTTTGGGGTATGCTTGACTGAAAAGTTTTCACCACTAAGAAAATTGTTACTTCCCATACTTTCTGTTAAGTGCAATACTGTATTCAATTGAATATATAAAATATTGGGGAACAAAAAGATCTTGAAATATAGAAAGTCTCAGGGAAGTGACTCCTTGCTATCTAACTTTTTTTTTAATCTAGCTTAGTGAGTATGCAATTTATAGATTAATAATATAGTTTTCACCCTCAGAAATTAATAGTTTGGAATAACAGAGCATGATGAGAAATTATAAGCAACACTAAGGGTTAGCAGCAGCTAGCAAAGGAAGCTGTATGTACTGACTGTCCTCGAGAAAATAAATTAACAGATTCCACAATACGCTGTGATACTTCTGACAGGTTAAAAAATTACCGTTGTCTTAATTAATTGCAATGTTTTAGTAAGTTTACATATTTTAAGTTGAAAATAGAATCTTAGCACATAAATTCTATATGTTGTGGTTACTACTATTTTTTCTGCACTCAGAAATGGCCATTATATATAAATGTGAAGTCTTTAAAACTGTGAGGACATAAAAAACTCAGATTTATTCTATGAAAATGTAATGTAATTGAAATAATTTTAAATTTTATGAAACATTAATCATGAGCAGAATGTCTATATGGAACATTAATTTGAGGCAGTAATAATAAGCAGCTGCAGTTCCTCGATATGGTATCTGCAGCATTTATATTAATTAACTCGTAACATGGACTAACTGAAGTAGAAAATCCATTATGTTTAGTTAAATAGTGAGGAAATCAGAATGCTTTTATTTGTTAATTTCAAGGTATCGTCCTGAAATCATTCACCCTAGAGGTAGCAGATGGCTAATAAACTTCTTGAGTTTATAAAAATAGAAATATACAGATGAAGTTTTTCAATTTACAGGCTTAAAAAAAAAAAAAGTTCCAGTTGTACATATGGGACTGTAAAAAGATGACTTATATGACTGTCCCATCTTTTAGTTACAATTTTGAAGGGCTTTTTGTCCTTCTGCCAAATTTATTGGTTTTTCGTGACCACATTTCTTTTGGCTGTATATTATTCTTCCCATTTGTGACAGAGATGATACAGAGCTAGAAGTACTGCTGCATATTGCAGGCATTTCATGACCATTTGCATACAATTTCAGTTCTGGCATTCTTAGACATGTAGAGTTAGCCAAATGGGGACTAGCCCTTACTCTGGAGTCAGGAATTCTCGATTCGAGCAATCAGTTCCTCAGGGCTAAATTCGTAAACTTATGCAGAGTGGCAGCCTTTCAGAGTATTGACACTGAGTAGGTACACTTTATATAACATTCCAGTTTATTTTAGTAGATGCTGTCTTTAAAGACAGCACTGAATTCTAATGGTAGTATTAGGGTTACCTATTTTCACACAGGACTTTCTGGGAAAAAAAGTATATTTAAATGCACATACTGGATGGGCTGTCAATCAGTGCATCTCAGATACATAAGATTTACTGCACAACCTTACAGTCATACATGAACGATAGGTGATGCATAGAAAGGGCATTGGAGTACATAAGCATCAGCTCTTGATAATTCCTCTCACAACCTGAGTCCAAATTGCTGCTGTAACTGGGTTTCTGGAAGTCTAGCAGTCCTGGACAGATGGGCGCAATCCTCAACATACAGAATGAGAAAAGATTCTTGTACTTTTTAGGGAAAACAGTATAGAGTTACGAGATGGTAGTATGTTGTTCCTTTTGAAGAGGGGTAGTCTTTTGTGTAGTGGGGAACCTTCATGGGAATGGCACAGTGATCACAGGACATGAATGACTAGACACTGCCCTGAGCAACCTGATGTAATTAGACCTGCTTTTAGCAGAGGGTAAGACCGAATGCCTTCTGGAGTTCCTTTCCAACAAAAATTATTCCGTTATTCTGTGTTCATATGCACTGATTCCAACACATAGAAAATGCCGAGATGATCGGAAGTCTTGCTTTAGCACATACTGATCGTTAAGTTACCCATCTCACATGGAGTTATTCCTAGTTTGCTGTAGGATGTGGTGGCTGTATACCCTGTTCTTCAAATTGACTATACGCTCTCTGTAAATTTACTTCTTGTTTATTTTATTATACACATGAATTTATGAATATAGTTCTGCCCAATTGCATGAGACTGTGTGCTGGGCATGATCTTCTGCAGTTATGGTTGTAGGGGATGTGTATCTTGAAACACAATAGAGTCATGTGGCCAGCACATCCACATGATGTGGTAGTCTTGAAAGTGTGCCTTCTGGCAGGGCAAGGTACTTCTTATGTCTCTCTGAAACAAAGCCTTGATCTTCTACAATTTAATCACACTGCCCATATCATCAATAAATCCTAGTTTTCAGGATAATTGGCCATTGGTGCATTCAGGAATGGAACTGTCATGTTATGTTATATAAAGACTTTAGGAATATTCTGGCTGTGGCACACAAAATAAGACAGATCAATGGATGAGTTCTACACTTAAGTTACTGTTACACAGTGTGCTAATAATTTCTTTAGGTTTATATCGCTTCCCTCACAACTGCCAGGTCTTCTGCTCTTAGAATTGAATACTGACCTGAGGTCTGCTGCTGAAAAAGTAGGTGAAAATACCTCTTCCCGAAGTAGACAGACACAGGTTCTATCTACAGCCTTGTGGTCCCATAAATTATTGTGAATGATGCTACTACGTAGTACAGGGTGTGTGTATTGCCTTTTTTTTCTGAAATTGCTTCTCGACCCTTCACTTAACAAAAGCTCTTCCGTGATGCTTCAGTGTTTCAGTTTGCGTATCGTGTCAATATGGTGATGATTTACACTTGTTGTACTACAGATAATTTTTTTATATATATATATGTCTCTGTGTGTTTGTATAGAAAGTATACACTCTTAAAATAACCTATTTTCTGTTATGTCAGAGAGCTAAGACTGTTTTAAATATGTTCCGGAATTCAATGTGTTATGCTAGTCCCAAAATACGTTGTGCATGTCTTTATAGCTTTCAGCAGAACTCTTTTTACTTCTTCATCAATTAACTTGAATTGAAGGGCACTGAAAGAACACGTACTGATTAGCATTTTCAAATATTCTATTTCCAATCAGTAAATTATATTCAAATGCCAACACAAATTGTAACATTTACTGTATGTGAAAACAAATTGAACAGTTGATTCCACCTAACATTTAGATAATATTTGTTATAAAGATATTTCTGGATTGGGTACCTGTAAGTTTTCAGATCCCTTCACTTTTTTGCATAGCTGTATGTGTTAGCTTTAAGAGACAGTTTTTATTACTTGAAATGACAGGAGACTCCAGTAACCTTTGAGCTAGTGACTTCATTTTACCCCACACTAATTCTCTTAATGGCTACTATAATTGATTGTAATAGCAGGAGTGCCTTGCATTGGCGTTAGACAAAAACAGAAGTACTTCTTGGCAGGTTCCTCAGTGGATTCATGTGATTTAATATGCATTTTTTTGATTACTGTCTAACCTTCTACAACCTTTACTGTCGGACTTTCACCATTAAAGATTCATCTCCCAGTCTGTCAGGTGAAATAATAGTCTGAGTAGATCTGAATTACCTCATCTTGACCTATTTTAAATCAGTACAGACCAGCATGTACAATAATTTCAGCAGCATGTGTCTTTAGAAGTTGATCACAGAGACAAAAAAGTCCCTGAATTCATCAGCCCATTAATTAATATAATTTTTCACCATGTAGTGTAACCCTGAGCAAGCACATTTCAATAGCAAATAGTATTCTAGTGAACAGAGTGTTAGGCTCTTCCTCTCTGTTGCAGAATACAAAGTTTCCTCACATAAATCCATGTGAATTAATACAGAGTGCTGAGGCAGGTACAGATAAGAAACAAAGCCAAATGTGGATGTTTACAGTAAATATAGCTGATTTTTTATTTTTTTTTTAATTGCACCTTAAAGATTTTACTTAAGGATAACTCAGGGTTGCATTGTACAGTCCAGCTCCTCTGAAAATATTGTGTTTGTAATTGTGATAATGTCTGAATGTTGTTCGTTGCTGCTCATGACTTTCTGAAAGCTACTTCTTAGACTGAAGTCTCTTACATCTGTTCTGTGTTCATCTAAATGTTGTGGAAAGTTGAACAAAAGTTATGGAGAAGTTTCTGTGTGAGTGGGAATTAAATTATTTTACTATTTTAAAGGTTATTTTCTACTTCTTTCATTCTTACATATCAAAACAGGAACAAAAATCTAAAGTATGATAAGTGCTTTTAGAAAAAGCTTTTATGTAGTTAAAGTTGTTTGACATTCAAAATCATAACTTTAATTTGGAAGATGTTATAGTATTTTATACTTTTTTTTAAATTACCTGTGTGATAAGAATCTTCAGTTTGTATATGCATGGCTGACTCATGGAACATTAAATGGGATTCTTTCTCTAGTGTAAGGCCCTTAGTTTGCTCAGAATGTACAAATATTCCCTTAGTCATTTTGGCTACATTATAGAAATATGACTTTCTTATGAAACAAAAAGGAAAGGAAAGTCCAATAGTAATATAATATTATAACAAGAAATAATATGGAATCTGTGTACAGATTTGATATAGAAATGCTCAAAAAGCTGATAATAAATTAAAGCTAATATTTAAGCACCACCATTTTTTATTCCTTGAATGACCTACAAATTCTATTTTCCTGCAATTTTAATCATATATGTTAATGGGCACTTACATATGTGGCAAAAATCAATGCACTTTTTAGCATTATTTGTATATATGCAGCATTCTTTTTTTGCTGCACTGAATGTGTGAGCAATTAGTCTCTACTCATATTTTGTATGGGTAGAAGTATCTCTTGTTACTGAAAAATTGCCAGTCTGTAGTGACTTATACTCAATGAAGTCGTTGCTGCCTATTTTCTAAGTATGTATTTTTTCATAAATGAATTTATTAACTAAAAAAAATACTAAAAAATGGAGGTAGGATTCTCTAACTTTTGATCAACTCTGCTTGATGTTTCTTAAAGAAAACAGTAACATGTTTACCCATGTATTCTTTTGATGTTGAATCGACTGTTAAGTAATCTGAACTTTATATATTTTATTTTATTGTCTTTTCTTTCTTTTGTACTTTGAAAGTTGGATCCTTCCTACTTTTTAATGTTTAAGCAGAGAATATTTTAATTTTCAAATAATTTTCAAATTATTTCAGACCTGCTGTCTGGTTCACCAAAATTCAAAGATGTTTTATAGAGTAAATAATCCTTTCCCAGGTTGATGCACATTGTAATACCATTGGGCTGTGATCAGGCTTCTACTGTGCAAGCCCAGTTCAAGGTACTGGTGAAAGAAGAGATTGGGGTGGCAGGCTGCAGTGGGAACAGAATCCCAGCCCCAGTCACCCATCTTACAGTTTCTCTGGAGATGTCTCTGCTACTCCCATGGAAAGGATAAGGAAGTGAACCAGAAGTAGTGCCAGTGACAGCCAGAAGTAGTGTCAGTGACAGCTACTTTCCTGAAACACTAATCGGTGTGTACCTGAGACAGGGATGGGAGCGAGAACAGAAAGCAGCTATAATGCATCCTGTCCCCCACCTGCTTCTTACAGCGGCAGCATGTTGTCCAGCCACTGGCTTCTTGCTTTTCCAGGGCAGGAAGCACAGGAAATCAGCATGATAAGCAGAAAGCACAGATTTTAGGGAGGGAGAGAAAAGGAAATGAGAGTTTATCATGTCATTCATTTCACCTTGCTTAACATTAAAGCTGACAGGCCCATCACCACCTCCCAAAAGTCCTTGTGCTACTTCCTTTAGATTTACTTTACCCCAATTTTTGTCTTTCATCATGAAAAATATATTCTTCCTGAAAAGATATTTTTTAAAAAATTTGTATTATATTTTTTGCAAGATCTGGTATGAAAGGTGTTTAATGCCCAAAATGTGCCACATGTACTTTCCATTTTGAAAGGGATGCAGTTCACAGGAGCACAGAAAATGTCATTTTAGGTCGTATTTTGTGTGACAGTAGCTAGTACCAGATGCTGAAACATTTTATTCTTATACCTAATAGCCAAAGAGACACTATCTTTTTTTCTTAATGCTTGTTTTTACACCTCAATGAGCTTAGGAGATTATTAGCTTCAGTGTGACTGTTTGTCTGCTTCTACAGAAAGGAGGAATTAATACATTCTCTCCATCATGCAGCTACCATGTGCATCTTTCTGTTAATGTTATTCAAGCTAAGCTTTTACTTGTAGATGGCACTTCCTCATACTCTTCCTTTTATATGTATGTATACACACAAATATGTTACTATATGGATATATGTATGTGTTATGCCTGTAAATGAGCTTATATGCTGGCTTTGAGTAAGTCATCTCAGCATCAGAGATTAATCAGAGTAGCACAGCGTATAGACAAGTTAGAAGTAGATGAAAATAGCCCAGTCAGTACACCACATTTATGTAGCTATGTTATTTCTGGGACCTGTGGTGGTATTACACTGTATTGTACAGGCTAGATAAATAGAGGTGGTTGTGTGTCAGGTCACATACCCCTAGTGATTGTGCTGTGCTCCATACCCTTTGATTTAACTCTAAAAGTCTTTCTCTTAAACCAAGGGAGGGTAGTTAGAGAAGGAAACAATATTATTCTATTTCACCTGTAACAAGAGGGTAAGTTAAAGAGAAGCAGGGTGTCCCAGGCTAATATCCGATTCTTTATCACAGTATCACAGTATGTTTGGGATTGGAAGGGACCTCAAAAGATCATCTAGTCCAATCCCCCTGCTGGAGCAGGAACGCCTAGGTGAGGTCGCACAGGAATGTGTCCAGGCAGGCTTTGAATGTCTCCAGGGAAGGAGACTCCACAACCTCCCTGGGCAGCCTGTTCCAGTGCTCTGTTACCCTCACTGAGAAGTTCTTTCTCAAATTTAAGTGGAACCTCTTGTGTTCCAGCTTGATCCCATTGCCCCTTGTCCTATCATTGTTTGCCACTGAGAAGAGCCTGACTCCATCCTCGTGGCACTCACCCTTTATATATTTATAAACATTAATAAGGTCACCCCTCAGTCTCCTCTTCTCCAAACTAAAGAGCCCCAGCTCCCTCAGCCTTTCTTCATAAGGGAGATGCTCCACTCCCTTAATCATCTTTGTTGCCCTACGCTGGACCCTCTCCAGCAGTTCCCTGTCCTTCTTGAACTGAGGGGCCCAGAACTGGACACAATATTCCAGATGGGGTCTCACCAGGGCGGAGTAGAGGGGAAGGAGGGCCTCTCTCGATCTACTGACCACCCCCCCTGTAATACACCCAAGGATGCCATTGGCCTTCCTGGCCACAAGGGCACAGTGCTGGCTCATGGTCATCCTGTTGTCCACCAGGACCCCCAGGTCCCTTTCCCCTACACTGCTCTCTAATAGGTCATTCCCCAACCTATACTGGAACCTGGGGTTGTTCCTGCCCAGATGCAGGACTCTACACTTTCCCTTGTTAAATTCCATCAGGTTATCCCCCGCCCAACTCTCCAGCCTGTCCAGGTCCCGCTGGATGGCAGCACAGCCTTCTGGCGTGTCAGCCACTCCTCCCAGCTTAGTGTCATCAGCAAACTTGCTGATAGTACACTCAATTCCCTCGTCTAAATCGTTAATGAATATACTGAATAATATTGGCCCCAGTACTGACCCCTGAGGCACTCCACTAGATACTGGCCTCCAACTGGACTCCGCACCATTGACCACCACTCTCTGGCTTCTCTCCCTTTAAGCCAGTTTGCAACCCACCTCACTACTCTATTGTCCAGACCACACCTCCTCAATTTAGCTGTGAGGATGCTGTGAGGGACTGTGTCAAAGGCTTTACTGAAGTCAAGGTAGACCACATCCACTGCTCTGCCATCACCCATCCACCTTGTTACATTCTCATAAAAGGCTATGAGGTTGGTCAAGCATGACTTACCCTTGGTAAAGCCATGCTGACTGCCCCTAATGACCCTCTTATCCCTGATGTGCCTTGAGATGGCACCAAGGATAAGCTGTTCCATTACTTTCCCAGGGACAGAGGTGAGGCTGACCAGTCTATAATTACCCGGGTCCTCCTTCTCGCCCTTTTTGAAGACTGGAGTGACATTTGCTTTCCTCCAATCCTCGGGCACCTCTCCCGTTTCCCAAGACTTGGCAAAAATGATGGAGAGCGGTCCAGCAATGACTTCAGCCAGCTCCCTCAGCACCCGCGGATGCATCCCATCTGGACCCATGGATTTATGGACGTCCAGACTATTTAATTGTTCCCTAACCCAGCCCTCATCGACTAAAGCAAACTCCTCCATTAACCTGGCTTCATCCGGGGTCTCAGGGGTACAGGGTTCCCCAGGACAGCCTCCAGCAGAGTAGACAGAGACAAAGAAGGCATTCAGCAATTCTGCCTTCTCTGTGTCTTCTGCCATCAGGGCACCCACCTCATTCATCAGTGGGCCTACATTGCCTCTGGTATTAGTTTTATCTGCTATGTATTTGAAAAAGTTCTTCTTGCTGTCCTTGACCCCTCTCGCCAGCTGTAATTCTAAGGAGGCTTTGGCTATCCTAGCTGCCTTCCTGCACCCTCTAACAGCAGCCTTATATTCCTCCCAAGTGGCCAGTCCCTGCTTCCATGACCTGTAAACTCGCGTCTTCTGCTTGAGCATACCCAACAGATCCCTATTCAACCACACAGGCCTTCTGGCTCCCTTCCTCGACTTCCTACGTGCGGGGATGCTCTGATCCTGAGCATGGAAGAAGCAATCTCTGAATGCAATCCCGCTCTCTTGGGCCCCTTTTCCTTCAAGCAGTCTTGCCCATGGGATTTCCCCCAGCAATTGCTTGAAAAGGCCGAAATTAGCCCTGCCAAAGTCCAGGGTTGCAATTCTACTTGCTATTCTGTTCCTGCCACACGAGATGCTGAACTCCACCATCTCGTGGTCACTGCAACCCAGGCAGCCCTCGACCTTTACTGCTTCGACCAGACCCTCTTTGTTAGTGAGGATGAGATCCAGCAGTGCACCTCTCCTGGTTGGCTCCTCCACCATCTGCATGAGGAAGTTATCATCAATGCACTGGAGGAACCTCCTGGACTGTGGGTGGCTGGCTGAATGGTCCTTCCAGCAAACATCAGGGAAGTTAAAATCACCCACAACAACCAGGGCCTGTGACTGTGAGGCCACTCTCAGCTGCGCATAGAAGGCCTCATCAACTTCCTCAGTCTGATCTGGTGGCCTGTAATAGACACCTACAACAGTATCACCCCTGCCAGCCTGTCCCTTGATCCTGACCCATACACTCGCAACTCGTTCCTCATCCGCTCCTGGGCAGAATTTAGTACATTGCAGTTGCTCTCTCACATAGAGAGCAACTCCACCACCACGCCTGGCTGGCCTGTGTTTCCTGAAAAGGGCGTAGCCATCCATGACCACATTCCAGTCATGTGAGCTGTCCCACCACGTTTCTGTAATTGCCACCAGATCATACTCTCCCGACCGAACATAGGATTCTAACTCCTCCTGCTTATTCCCCATGCTGCGCGCATTGGTGTACAGGCATTTCAGGGAGCGAGCAGAGCACACCAATTTCTCCCTAGGGGCACAGGAGGCCACCCGATCCTCATCTGTTTGAGAATGCTGCCCCACTGGGACAAGCCCAGCTACAACCCCATCCCCCTTCGAGCCTAGTTTAAAGCTCTCCAAATGAGCCCAGCTAATTCCTGCCCCAGCATCCTTTTGCCCCTGCGAGATAAGCCTTTCCTGCATAACACTGTCCGGACTGGAGTCTTATAAAACCAGCCATTATCAAAAAAACCAAAGCCCTGCCTGTAGCACCAGTCTTGGAGCCAACCATTTAGAGATTGAACTTTCCCATTCCACCCCACATCGTCACTTGAAGAGGGAAGGAGTGAAGAGAAGATCACTTGAGCCCCTGAATCTTTCACCATCCTTCCCAAGACCTTGAAGTCATTCTTCATTCCCCTCAGACTACGGGAAGCAGCTTCCTCCCCATCTGTCTGGAAGACCAGCAGCAGGTAGTAGTCTGTCGGGTGCACCAGTCTGGGGAGCTCTCTAGCAATATCCTTGATCCGGGCTCCAGGTAGACTACAGACTTCCCTAAGATGAGGGTCAACCCTGCATATTGGGCCCTGTGTTCCTTTCAGAACGGAATTTCCTATTACAATCACCCTTCTATCTTTCTTATCAGAGGTAGTCTTCAGTTGTGTAGTCAACCGCCTCTTCCTATGTGATCTTGTAGGCAGGCTTGGCACCACCTCCTCACCTACCTCTTCTTCAAGATCCAGGGCCTCAAACCTATTACGGAGGGGCACCTGGGGAGGCAAATCAGGCAGGGAGGGGGGCTGCCTGTGATGCCGGACTGGAATATGCTTCCAACCCTCATCTTCTTTTAGGTCATTTACCTCTGCCCGACAGCGACAAGGGTGGGGCTGTCTCAGGACCTCCGCCTCTGTCCGGGAGGGCAGGAGGTCCATCTCCTTTTCGGGGGTACCTCCCTGGGGCCTTTCCGACCGGCACAGGAGGGTGTTACTCTACCAGTCGATCTCCCTTTCGCACTCCCTGATGGACCTCAGCGTCTCAACCTCCTCCTTAAGCTTCACAACCATGTCGAGCAGATCTTGCACCTGCTCACACCTCACACAAGTAGAGTGCTGGCCTCCCTCCTCCGGCAGCAGCAGGCTCTGGCACTCCTTGCAGCCGGAGACCTGAACAGCCACTGTTCGGGACAGAACCTCAGTCTGCGTTGCCACAGTCTTTTTGAGACATGCTCTCCTTCTGGAGGCGACCATGGTCATCAGCAGTCTGGGACGCTGGCAATAAGTCGGTGGGAATGACAAACAACAAGTGCTCTCTGCACCCCGCTGCGCTAACTGCCACACCCGCTGCGCTAGCTGCCACACCCGCTGCGCTAGCTAGTTGCTCCTCTCTGCACCTGGTGGTCAGCGACTAGTCGCTGCCCTCCCAAAGGTTTTTTCAAGGCAAGGGGAGGAGGTGTGGTCGCCGTCACCGTGGGAACGCCCCCCGCCACGTCAGCCGCTCTCTCGCAATGGCTACCGGGGCTTCGGGGGGATCAGGACCGCCGGGAGTCGCGCTGTCCCTGTACGTTTCCCTCTGGGCTTTCTAATCTCAGCTAAACCTCGTGGTCGACTGAACCTCGCCGGCTCTGGCTCTCGCTGCGCTGGCTCTGATCAGCTGACTCAGCTCCGATCAGCTGGCCTTTTAGCTACTCCAAGGATTGGTAAAGGAAGGTGTCATTGTAGCAAATATAGAAATCCTACAAGTTTGGATTATGATCTGTTGTCTTGGCTCAGGAGACCATTTTCATCTAGTTGTTGCAATATGACATGTTTGTGCATATGTGCCCATATATCGTAAAGAACAATACAAGTTTTATAACAATGTCAGTTCATAGTATATGCAAAAGTATGTCTAGATTGCACCTAAGTCTTTCATGGAGAGAATCAAATTCTTAAGAGAGACTTCAGAAAAGAATGAATAAACAGGTACTTAGATGCCTGCTATTGTACATGCATTGACAACTGTTGACGTAATGACATGTTTCAATCTTGCTCTAAAATACAAATAGGTGTTTCAGAGTGTTGTTCAATTATATAAAGTATGCTGAAGGCTGTGTCACCAAATACTATGGATTGCTATGTAATAAAGGAAGAGTAAGCTGAACTGGAGATTTATTTTTGAGAGCATCACTGTGAAGCTCTACTAACTTAGGTGTGAGCTCTTCAGACTGTCAGTTACTGGTAGATCTGGAAAACAATCCTGATTTGGAAGTGATAACTGTTGACAACGGCAGTAGAAGGTATTTTGTTATCTGGGGAAGCATGCATCCAGTGTCTTTCCTGCTTTTGTCTTCTTCCAGACCCCATTATTTTTCCTCCCAGCTTCTCTCAAACACATAAAATAGGAAAACAGAACTCTGGAAGGGATATCTGCTTGCTCCAAGCACACCTTTTCTTTGTCTTCTCCAGCAGCCTAATAAAGGATGAAGGTGAATAGGCTCCTCACTGCACACCTCTGTTATCTACTTCAGTACTAACTACTGTACAACACTTCAGCCAGTCTGTTACTAATCTGCTGCTCTTGGTGCTACAGGTGCTCTCTTTGGGCTTGCATGCTTTTTCTGCCTTTGCTGTTGCTGGTCAGAGGACCCATCCTTTCCATCACCAAGTGGCTGTATGGTTGCCTCTTTGCAGTTAGGTCATCATGAATGTTGGCTTATAAAACTACATTAAATCAAAAAAGCTTTCAGGAGTCTCTTGAAGCACTTTCTCTGTCAACCCTATTTCCTCTTTTCATGCTTCAGCATAGGAAAGAAAGTTAGGTGTTCCTGCATTATCTGCCCAAATCACATCTCTGACCTGTTCTGCTAGGGCTTTCATTGCTATTACCTTAACAAACGTAGAAATGAAACTCCAGAAGACTGTCATACACGTCTCTGCCATATAGCTTCATCTACAGTAATATGGGAAAATATCTGTGCTAGAACTGTTTACAGTCATTTGCAGTAGTTTGCAAAGCATGTTTTTAATTTCTATATATGTATCATTTTGTAATTGCTTTATACATCAGGTTATTTATTTCTGAGGAACTTAACTGGGTTTCAAAGGCATACCTAAGTAACGAAACAACTATGGATTAAAGAAAGCTTTGGAACATATATGTTTGTATTATTTTATGTGTTTTACCTTTTATTGGTAAAGTTTGAAAAATTCCATTTAGCACCCAGGAGAAAAGCGTTAAACGGCTCTGCATTTTGTTTTTCAGTGTGCAGTGACCTGGAATTCAGAGAGGTTGCAAACAGATTGAGAGACTGGTTTAAGGCACTTCATGAAAGTGGAATTCAGAATAAGAAGACGAGGATTGTTCAAAGGCCTGAAAGAACCAGTAAGAGATTTCTACTTCTCCTATTTGATATTCTCTTTAAACGTTTCTGTACTTTAGTATTTCCATTGCTAAGACTTGCCTTATTCACATGTAATTTAAATAGACGTGTACAAAAAACACAACTTTGTGCTTTTCTAAAGTTAATTTCTTATTTATGGCTTCGTACTGACAGAAGATGTTAACTTAAATCTTTCAACATTATTTGACAGGACTCTTTCTTATAAGAACGTATGGCACTACCATTCACAATGCTTTCATTTCTGAATGCTATCAAATTGTTTATTTGGTACAGCTTGATAATTAGCTGCTGTTTAAGGAGTCAAAACAGAAGAAACAAATAGGGATTTTTAGCAACTTTTCTAAAGAGAAAAGTAAGTTGCTGAATGACTAGCTCTAACAAATAATAAACAGAAGCTATGCTAGTTGGTTCCACTGCAGGTACTGGCACAGAAAAACACATGGGAAAGATGCTTGTAAGTAAAAAGTAATCTTCAAGGATGTACTTCAAATTGAAAAAAACTTGGGAGTACTAAGGAAGTGGAAACAGTAGGGGGCATAATTTGATTTTAACCCTCTCAAATATTTAAATAGGTTTTTTTTTTGTGGAAAGTAGTAAAGTTTTTAGATGTAATTATCAAGGGGCTTATTTAAAATAGCAACTGAAGCGTGCAATAATAGTTTCAAGAGTGATGTTCTACTGTGAAGGAGAGTCAAATTAGATTTCATAGGCCATAAAACTCTACCTTTCATTAATATGAAGAGCAAACTACAAATTCCTCTAGAGTGTTTTACAGACCTTGGCCACTACTGGCTGCTTACCTTAGTTCTTTCATTATTAACTTTTTAAGTATTTGTTTTGGGTTTTTTTTTTAAGCTTTTGTTTGATCGCTATTTGTAGCGTTACTTGTTCTCTTTTCAAGAAATCTGTGAATTTCCTTTAGTTAGAAATGTCACATGCTAAGGAAATATAAATAACTGTGTTATCTGGGAATACTGAGAAGAATGTTTCTGAGATAAGGTGGTAATACAGTAATGTCACTTTTTATTGCTATTGGAAAAAAAAAATTAAAAACATACATGTCCAATTTACATTCGCATTGGTGCCCATATCTGGCAAGTGATCTGCTTCTCATCCAGTGATGAAAACAAGAGAAAAGCAAAGTTTGCAGCTCATAATTAAGCTTTTGTTGTATAGTAATAAATAAAATGTTTCTAATAATACAACTAGTGTTAGTACATCACTCACTTAAAGGTCAACTGGAACTTTGCACAGTGTTCTCTTTTTTCCTGAATACTCGCTTTGTTGAGGTTAACAAATAGGTAAGATCTAAAATGCAGCACAGCTGTTTAGAAGCCTGAGAACTCAGTAAAAGTTCAAAAAGAAAATTGAGCAACGATAAAAGAAGCAATTGTATGGCTATTAGATATTATAGCATACAAAAATAAAAAATGTTTCAAGTAATTGAGTTCTTTGTAATACACATAATTAGTACTTTTAATACATTGAAATGTAGTGCAAGCCCAAATTTCTTAAGAGTGTGAGATTATTTTCTCTTAGATGTTTTCCTTGACTTTTTTTTCGTAGGCACACAGGTAGTATTGATAAGTCCTAGTATCTATAGTTGAAACAGATATTTGCATCATGATGGATACATGGATATATTATATTCACATTCATTTTATTGCTTGCTTGTTTGCAAGTTTTTATTTTAGAATAGTTGTCAAAAACTGTATTTGGACTTAAGATCTAAGCTTTTAATATGTGTGAGTAAAATGCAAGTCTCTTGTGGATTTTTGGGCCTTGTCAATTTTTGCACCTGGAAATATGTTATGTGATCCAAACTGGTTTGTTTGTTTTCAGAATTCAATAGTCGCTTACTATAACATTAACAACACGTGACAGATTGAGTGGTGTCTACCTAAAGCTGATTTTACATCTAGTACCTCCTAAATGTTCACGTTTTGGCACTTTATCTACAGTGCAGAAGACAATAACCATCTGTTTAGATTATGTAGACCAAAGCAGTTGTGAGATATGTATTTTTAGAAGATGCTGTTCAATTGCATGAAGCACTTTGATCTGTGAGGCCTGTGTGACCATGAGGAGCTCTCTTGAAGAAAACATTGTTGTCCCATTCTGATTAGCTATCTCCAAAGATTTAGGGTCTGTGGAATCTTTCCCATCAAACCTGAGCCAGTAAAGGTATCTTTCTAAGGCAGGTATTTGCCTTTAAATGACTTCAGATGAAGATCTTTACAAATGGAGTTGTTCCAATTGAAGGGAAAAAAAATGTGGTTTTGGCCCAGTTTTCAGAATTTCCTTTTGGAAGCCTGCAAAGTCATAAAGTTCTCTCCTTTGATGGTATAAAGAATTTACATACTTTATGAGGCATCTGAAATTTTAGGCACAAGTTAGACTGGATCCTACCCTACCTTTTTTTTGAGAGATAGAAGAAAAAGTTGATTTGGGTGAGTCTTTCCAAGGCTCTTTTCATCAAAAGGTAAGGAAATACAATCTGTGTGGAAAAATTTGTTTTCGTTCTAATACTGACTTTAAATTCCCTGTGAACATGGTGCTGACAGAAATGTTTGACTTAAAATTGTAAAATGGTACCAGAAATTAATCCTAAACAGCTAGAATGTTGTACAAAATGTTAATTGATTAGATTTTCTTTTTCAAAGAGATACATCTCATCAGCCTTAAAATAGAGCTACTTTCATCAGAAGAATGTTGCGAAGTTTGCTGTTTCTTATAGGAATGCTAGGTTCTAAACATGGAAGTTTGATTATAGTCTTTGGCATGTTTATTTTCTTCTAATTCAAAGCAAATCAAATTGGAGAAGGAGGTTACATGTGAGGCATTGTTTGTCCTACCTTCTTTATTTTTCTCTTAAAAAAAGAGCATTTTGACAAAACAGTGTTTCACAAAAACATTTGAAGAGTAACTGTTTAGAGTCTAGTGGTGTTTAGTACTGTGGTCAGTTATTCAAATTGCAGATATCTTAAAATAAAAAAAAAGTCACTTTCAAATATAAAAGATCCTATTTGCACAATACTTACTTGATTTTATAAAGAGCCAATATTTACTTCATTGAATTAATTTGACAGCCTGCTGCAGAAAGGCAGTCCATCTATAGATAGAAAGTGATTGAATGAGTATATGATCAGTAGTGGTTTTCTTTCGTTTGTGGATTAGGGGATGCAAAACATTTAAAAACAGTTTAATTAATGCAGCTATATGGTTTTTCTGGCATGCGTATTTTGAACTTCAAAATTTCTCGTTTTGAGGCAACAAGATACTGCATCTTATGAGAAATTAGTATGTCTGTGGTTTAGAAGAAAATATTAGGTCAGTATGGCCCTGTAAACACACAAAGAAATAAAAATAATTATAACCATTCAACATGCTAATGTCCTTTCTAATACCATTAAGAAATTCTGAAAACTGAGAGCTAAACTCCGGAGTAATATACCTAATAAAATCCATCTCTCAAAGGTGGTTTCCAAAGTCATAATAGGTCCAAGACATCAGGCATATTATTTTTTAAGTATACTGGGAGTCCAGGTGCTATTTTGGGGATGTCTGAGAGCTACATCTAGAAATAAATCTTGCAAAGAACTTCTTAATCATGTATAGTGATCTTATACTTAGCACATGAGACTTAGTGATCTGTACGGGACAACAGCTTTGACAAAAAAGCCACCTGAATACAACTTCCCTTTTCAGAGTCCTAATTTTTCTAGTAGATCCTTGGAGTTGTTCATTACTCTTGGGGAGTTCAAGATCTGTTTTGGCACCCTTTCCCCCAGGCTGTCCTTTATTCTTGTCACAGAGTTCCTTCCTCACTCAAAAACCGTTCTGCATTTTAAAAAGCAATTTCTGACATCCTTTCTGGTTGTCTGTTTGCATTTAGGATTTTTCATATTTCTGTCTCTCTGGTGGCACTTGGGACAGGATTTATAAAAAGGCTTGGACACAGTCCTTCTGACCAAGGCAGATGTGGTTCAAGTTTATAGTGCCTTACTGGTGCGTTTCAGAGTTCTTCCGGCTATTAAATAGTCCACATTTATCCTTACAATCATTAATATTATTTCTAAACAAATAATAATGTTCAGGTTGTTCTGCTAGAGCCATCGTTATGCTGATAACAAGTTAAAAATATAAGGTGCCTACATTGTTGTGTTTTTACAAGAGTTATGTAACTTTGTTTAACTGAAACTTCTTTTTTCCAGAGCTGAATCTTATTAGTAATGCAGACTAGACATTTATTTCAAGTAATTAATAGGGTTTTATTTCCAAAACCCATTTGTGTCCAGATATATTCAGATAGTGTGTGTATCTAGGAGTATCATTACTATAAATGCTCTATAAACACTCAAAACTTGTCCTCAGGACATTTACAGTCTAAATAGATGATACTAAGAGGAAAAGAGTGCTTTGCCCCCATATGACAATAACACCCCCATTATTATTCTCTTGTGGATAGGGAAATAAGGAGTTGAAAAGCTAAGTGAGATTTTATGTATCTTCTTTTAAAATATTTGTTATATTTCTGTATTAATTTTGTATGATAAAAGTCTAGGGAAGTAGTGCATCCAATGCAAAGCACAAAAATACCATAGTCCCACAAATAGTTCTGGTAACAGACAGTCTGTTTCTGAAGAATACTTGTGTGTCTTGTCATGTTGGAAGACCAGAGGCCAAAGGTAATAAGAGAATCTTCTCATGGCTTGGCAATAGTATGATTATTTGGCATATAATACACTAATAATTTGAAAATAACAGAAAAATACAAGTCTGAAAGAAAATTACTTATAATTGGCTTGTCTAGAACTAGCATGGTGAGATATTATTACACTGAAATTGACAAATACCCTTACAGACTCACAGCGGGAAAAGACCAATTTCGTATAGGAAACTGTAAGTAAAATTAACAATTTCAGATCTTTGCTTGGAGGTTTTTACTTCATTCTGACTATCTTAAGTTTCTTATCAATGAAGAGATGTAGCTGACATTATGCAGAGATAAATTAATTTTCCCTCATCTTCATTGCTGAAGCATATTTGGAAGCCCTGATGTACAGGCAGAGCTCGTAAGCAGAACACGAAGTTTTTGCTTACTCTTGTCAGTGCTCTCCTGTACAGATTTTGTACAGTTATAAGTGATAAAAATAATTGCAGTTTTAACCATCGGTTTTGATTTCTTGAAAATTCTGCGTGCCTGAGAATTTGGCTACTTGCTGAGATTATCTCAAAAAATGTCCCACAAGCTATACTGCAAAGTTGTACAAGCTGGCAACCTGAACCAAAGTTCTAGTTTGCAAAATAAGAAAAGATTCTTCTAATGACTTTCTGCATGTGTCAGGGTAGCATAACCCAGGCATCCTTAAAGCAAGAGTGTGGAAGAAGAAATCCAGCCTAGAAGTAATTCAGAGCAAGAATTTTAAATCCATCTTTACCTAAAATTGAGACCTTGAATAAAGTAAATCAGTATTGCTGAGTTAAGTTTGTTTTGACTCTATCTTTGGTACAGAATTATCCTTATACACTATGAAACATATATAGATGTTCAGTGTAGCATTTTCTTTTATTTCTCTCTCCTCAGGTATCTTCTACTTTTCCTTAACAGTCACTCCTATTAATAAAATGGTCAGTCTGCTGTCCCACAGGATGCATTTCATCTGAACTTACCAATCTATTAGCAAACTGGTAGCCTTCAGCAATAAGATTCATCTTGATTTTTTTTTTTCTCTCCCACCTCCCTATAAAATTCTCTACAAAAAACTGGAAAAGGAGAGACTTCAGGATGCAAACTTTCACTAGTGTTTAATAGGCATTTCAGCTGTGCTTTTTTTTTTTTTTTCTTTCCCTTGTACCTTCTGTTGTAAAACGAGTCATTTGTCCTAGGTTTATCATAAGACCTTTAGTACTTTCCCCAAGTCTTGCCCTAACCCAGGCTCTACTCCTATCTGTGCAAACAGGGTGAGCAGTAATATATTACAACTTTAGACAGGTGACAGAGGATGTTATGCCTAATGCTGTCTCCTTCTTGGGCTAGCGTGGAGCCAGATGAGTCTCACCTAGATCAGCACTTTCATGAACAGCAAATACAACAGAAAGCATTTACGTTTACTTAGTCCTCTCTTTAGCCCTTCCTGCTTAGGTCTATCCTGATGAAAGTACATTAAGAAGGAAAAGTTGTTCCCAGCTTGTGCATGGAAGGCCTCAGCAGTGAGGTGCTGTTAACTGAAGATTTTCTGATAGCCAAAATATTAGACAAATCCATCACAAGTGAAAACCTTCTTGCTATGCAGCTTGCATGCTGAACACGTAAAAGCTATAGTCTAGAGGGTGGTAGTCAGGACTAGCAGGGTACATCTGTGTTTATTCACTTGTATGATTTCTCAGTGTATTGTACTGTCAAGTGTACTGGTATGGGAACAAATCATGCAGTTTATTTCTCTTGGCATTTAAATAAACATTTTTTATATAATGCAATATGTGAGCCATATCTATGTATGCCGTTTTGATTTCCACTTAATGTCCAAAGCTATCTTCCTCAATGTACACAAGGATTTATTACTTATGAGCTTAATAAGCAGGCAAACAATAGTTTTGCCTTGAAAAGAAGACTGTATTTACGAAGAGTTGAAATTCTCCCCTGAGAAATAGCCAGAAACACAGGAGCATTTCTGTTGGTTCCTTTTGAGGAAATGTTTTGAATGCTGGTGTGTAAGCCATGGAGGAGGGGTGTAATTCTCAGTGATATATCCCTTGGGATAGTTTTGGCTGAAGAAAAGAACTTAAGCTGGTACTTCACATTCTTCTAGATAAAGTTACCTTGCGGTATATGCATTAGGTGAAATTCAGCTAAACATTAAACATGTCTTTTGTTCACTTTCACTAGTTTTAGACAATGTTCAGAAATAGCTGCATAAAAGCTCATTTCATTATGGTATATGGAAATAGATTTCAAATAAGTGGGTAAAATAATAGAAAGATAAATTCTTTCCTCATAATTCATACATCTCAGCAACAATTTTTGCTCTCCTCAGTATAACGTCCTGACAGTTAATTGTCAAGAATAAATTACTATTCTTCCACTATACTAATTTTTGTCCTTTAGTTTCTACTTTTTACTTTGTGTCACAATTGTAAAAAATGTGTAACAACGACATTCTTGTTGGCGCTCAAAGTGATAATATATGTAGTCTGTGATTTAGGCAATTAATTTCCTAATTCCAGGTCACCTGATGATTGTGTGGTTCTTAGTTCTGTATCAGCTGCCCCCTTCATGTGTCAAAGCACATTAGCAAGTTAAACTCTAGGTATGTACTTAAGTGCTTTCCTGACTCTTTTTGTCAAGTATATCATATCCTAGAGTGACAGCTCCATTATTTTATCAGTATTATAGCAGAGGAAGAAAGTCATCGCAGAGAGAAGGCACTTCTCATAATTTGAAGTTTTGACAGTTCCTTAAAGATTCTTTAAAATTGAACCAAGAGTTTTACTTTGCCAACATAATCTCTTAGGGGTTCGTAATGTGAACATGGAACTGCGATGGTGATCCTTGTGTGGTGTAGCGGTTCTGGGGGATGTGGACTGCTACATTTGAGATCAAAGCTGATTCTGTCACTGTCCATGTGTGTCTGGCTTCCTTCTGAAACACTTTAGCCATTTTTATTTATTTCACCTAAACTAATATTTGACCTGGATTTCAGACTTCTCTATACTGCAGTGACTGATAGTCTTGACAGAGTTCGGTTTGGTAGAAATAAGCCAAATGAAAACTAGGAAGAGATGTGATTTTCTAAATATTAACATTGTAAATACTAGAGAAGATAAAGAATTTGAAAAATACTAGAAACAACAACAAATATACCCAGGCTGTAAATAAAAATACAAACTACTTCAGAAGCAAATTCTGGAAACAAACAAACAAAAAAAAAAACCACAACCCTACTTTCAAGGTAAAACATAATTAGTTTTTGGAATTATTACATCAACCAGTTGTTTAGTAGAAAACTAGACCCCATGAGCCACAGTGCTTTTTCTCCAATATATGATGCTATTTAATAGATAGTCTATGGCAGCTTTAATATATGTAAACATTATTTTTCAGGCTTGGAAATAACAAAATAAGTGTCTTATAGGAAGTGTTATTGTTTGAAGTAGTTTTATTAATTCTCATATGCCAGTTATAATATATTCCTGTTTACTAGGAAGTGTATAGCATAAATATCAGACTTCAAACACTATATTTAATTATTAAACTATAGTTTTATTGAACTTTACATGGATTTATAGAATATATTAGAACATAGTGACATTTTTATGGTGCTTTCCTGTTTATGTCAGTGATTTGTAATAAAAATAATTTGTTTTTTTACTGACATTGCTGACTCCAATGCAAATGTTTTAGTTTCAGGCTCTGCTCTCAACTGTCACAAATGTAATAGATAGAAATCCAGTGGGACATCACTATTAGACACACTTTATAAAAAATATCTAAAAGCTATATAGAAGTGAGAAAAAATGGGGAATGGGAACAGAGGATGAATTCAGTTCACAGGCTAATGCTAGTTAAAGGAATCAAGAAAAAATAGGAATAAAAATCTTCTGCAGATATATAATATCATTCCAATCTTCTTTTAGTGATGCATAAAGCCTTTTAAATGTTGAGGGGTCTTTCAGTATTCTTAGATTTAAGAGTAGAATTCGAAATTGACTGAGAGAAATAAAATAAGCAGGTGTTAGAGTTTTCTACCCTTTTCCTTCTTAGAGTTTATTAAGTAGATAAACACTACCTTCTAGTGTCCTGAAATATAGAGTACTTAATGATGTGAGCTTTTCCAGCATGGACGACAAATGCTAATTGAAAAATACTTTATTCCAAGCTTGTAAGTGGTGCCTCTATCAATAAACTTACACTTAAAATTCCCCATGCAGATGTGTTGTCTACAATTACCTACTTTGGCCCACAAGTTCCATCCCTGAATACACCTTTAGAAGAGTGGCTTTTGTCTTACATTCCCTTGCAGCTGGCATCTTATTCACTAAAAGCTGTCTCCTCATGGTTTCTTTTTTTCTGCAACTTGTCTTACAGTTTGGTGAGCTGACCAGAATGCCAAATTCAGAAAAATTTTGTGAACACAGGCATACTTCCTCCCTTCATGGAGGTACACAAAAGGCAGGATAGGAAACAATATGTTTCACATTGACTCCTTTCTGAATCCAAGGTTTTCAGGAGAATCTCTAGCTAAAAGCAGGAATAACAAGAGAAAAAGAAATATCTGGGAAGTTTTAAGATACCTTCTGAACATTAATTTGTAGACAAAATGTTTTAAGGTAGAAGAACCTTTCAGAATTTTTCAGATTTGAAACACCTGTTAAATGGGTTTGGTATGTGTTACAGATGAAGCTGAATAAAACATCTACTCTATATCCTTATACATTCCGTTGGGTCCTCTCTTTCTTCCTCATCCACCAAAAAAAAGTTGTTTTGTCTTGGTGTTTTATTAGGGGCTGGAGAGGAAGGAAGAGTCCATTGGTTGAATGCTTGGCTATGGTTTTAAATTGTTGTAAACACACAAAAAAATCTCAGAAGTATGAAATTACTTGCTTTAATGTGACAGATCAACAAGGAGCAAGAAAAAGTGAGACTGCCCTGATAAAAAAATCACAGTTAATTTAAGATTTCTGAGGAAGGGGATTTTATGTGGTCATCTGACTTCCACAGAGTTTTTGATGCTATCAGTTTGCTTCTTTTCCTTTCCGAAATGGTTATTCTGCCATAGCATGGACTTTTTCACATACATCCCTATCTAAAGGAAAATCTACTGATTTCTAAATCTAATTACTCAGTTATTCAAGTTGATCTGTTTTAGCAGTATAGAATTACTTTTCAGATTTCTTTATTGTTTCTAGAACAACAGCGAAAGCAGATAGGCTTGATTTTAACAGCATTAGAAACTGGGAATTCCTGTGTGCTCTCACGTCAACTTTTCTACAGCTGTATTCACCAATATAATTTTTTCAGAGCTCAGTTTTAGCATAAAAGCTTTTAGAAGAATAGCATTTAGTAGCACTAAATCTCACTCTGTGTTAAGATATATACGCAACCATCTGGCCACATGCACCGTAAGCCTGTGGTACAACCCACAGCACATGAACAGGGAAAAACAGGTGTGTATATCAAATGAAGCTCACATCTTCTACATAGGCAAGAAGCCTGGCAGTTTCTGAATTTCCCATCCATGTTCATATGCAAGTCTGCTTGTACTTTACAATTGATGCAGGAAAAACAAACATGAGCTCTGAGCTCTGGCTACAGGTATAACTAGATCAGCCTGTTTCTGAATGTCCTTTTTCCAAGCAATAATTTGGGCAGATGCAGGCTGTATTAGTAGGTCTGATGCTGGCTGCTCTTAGCAATCATCGTTTCCATGGCCTCTTCCAAGACGTGAAGTACATCAAGTAACAGTAAAAGATCATAACTTTCAAGGCATTGCTGAGACTGAATATCATGTTCCTTTTTCATAAAATTGAATATATGTTATAGGAATTAAAAAAATTCACTTCAACAGGTTACCCGGAATTTATTATCTTCTTGGTTCTGTAAACTTTGCTAACCACTTAAGCGTCACTCTCCTGATTTATAATATCATTAAAATTCCTCAACAGAATTATTTTCCAGGAAATCACTGTAGATCATTTATTACTGTACATAATGTATGTACATATAATTTTTGACAAGAAACTTCATATTTCTAAATGCTTTGAAACTGATGGTGGGATTAATTTTTTTAGCAGGTTAATTTAATTATATTTTAGAATGAAGCTGAGATAGAACTTATACCTAGTATTTCAATAGCATACACCATTTATGTACTGTATCTATGTAACCCAGTAGCAATTTCCATGATGGCCCATTCTTTTACAGTGGCTGAACTCAGCACCTGCTGTATCTTTCCTGCTATATGATTTATTTTTTTTTTCTTCTTAGGATTTGATACCAGTATTTTGCCAATTTGTAAAGATTCCCTTGGATGGATGTTTAACAGGCTTGATACGAACTATGACCTGTTGTTGGACCAGTCAGAACTTGGAAGCATTTACCTTGACAAGAACGAGCCATGCACCAGAGCGTTCTTCAATTCTTGTGACACATACAAGGACAGTTTGATATCTAACAATGAGTGGTGCTACTGCTTCCAAAGACAGCAAGGTAAAAGATGAGAACAACCTGCATATGTATATGACTGACCTTTTTGTAATGTTTTATCTTTTTTTTAACATATTAAGAAGATTATAGTGAACTACAGGCTCTTAAATGCTGTACCATGAATTTGTGTTGAGGTTTTTGACCTATTGTGAATACCTAAAATGAAGTAATGAAAAAGCTAAATGGAAAGGCTTGCTAGAAATCCAAGGATTCTAACTAAAGTGCAAAACAGTGACTAATGCTTTTAAAGCAATATTGTTTTTCATGTCAATTTCCAGCAAATATACAGAGGAAAAAGGCCAAAATGAAGAACAAAATTACTTAAATTATTCATTTCCCAATCTACTTCACCTGCATTACAAAATAAACATTTTTTTTTGCTAAACTAGGGTGTCATAGTGTTCTATTTCATGAGCCTATTAAAATAATTGAATTAACATTATGGATAAAGTTGTTTCTAGTCATTTGGACCTAAAATCAATTGATTTTTACTGCCTATATGAATATCTTGTTAATGCCCTGATGTGATTTGGTTAAACAAATAAACACAACCTATAAGCATTATATTCATGGGGATCATATAACAATTTTAGATCTAGGTGAGAAATCACATAAATTATATAATCAGACTAGTTATCATGAATCAAATCATTTACTCAAGCTGTTGGCTGAAACTTACTAACATGAGGGAGATTTTTCCAAGGGGTAAACAGCAGACAGGGTCCAAATTTCTACTACCAGTAGAGAGAAATGGGCTGACTCTTGATTTCTGTGGAAATAGAGACTTTTATCATGCCACCTCTGCCAGGTGTAAATCTGAACAAAAATAAATCCGTACTTCTGTAGCTACATACTAAATAGCAGGCTTCTTTTCTTTGGTAATTCATATTTTAAAAGTTAACATTCCAAAGTTAACATTCAAAACACCTTGTTTGTTTTATAGTAGAACAATATTTTGGCTTCATTTTTATAAGGACCTGTGTACTGTTAAAAAATTTCATAAATTAAAAATAACCCATCACAGAAGTAGTTCTTAAAGTAAAGAACATGACATGTTTTGTTTGGTTGTCTTTAAAATAAAAACAAACAAACAAACAAAAACCACAACCATTTAAGCTTAATATATAAACACTTATTCTTTGGAGGGCAACATAATTCTTCTCAATTGTCAGAGAAAGTAGAGCACATAACATGTGGTCTGTATGGTCAAGGGTTCTTCTACCAATTGGCTGTTCTAATAGTTTCATACCATGTATGTACAACATAATCAGGGAATTAAGAAAGCCCTTCCACAGATTTGTTTCAAGTAGTTTAGCATTCTATAGCCTATAAATACTGTTTGTGTAAAATACTTGGTCATTGTACAGTTTGAACCCAGGGATGGTATTGCAAAGAGTGATCTAAATACTGCTGAATTATATTTATGGAACCCGGAAGGCTAAGAATCTGGGATCCAGCTTTCAGTGACACTGATTCTCCCCATTACAGAATCCAACATTACCATGCTTTTCTTCCTTTTTTGCCAGTTTCTTCACGTTCTTGACCGCGGTGTTGTGATAAAATGCTGGTTTAAAACAGATTAGAGAGCTTTCGATAGCACAGCGTGCTTGAACATAATATAGAGAGCTTTCAATAGCCCAGTGTGCTTGAACATAATAGTAAAAAAGATGTATCCTCAACATTGTAATTGAGGTAAAATCTCAGTTTTTGGCAATCCTTGCACATTAAACATGCACTCCATCCTTCCAAATTAGCACTGTCAACAAAATCTGTATTCTCCTTTTCAGAAAGTGTAAGAAGAAAAAAAAAATATAGTCTTCTTATGTTACATCTCATCATTAGCTCTTGCACAACTGTGTTCTCAGTCCCTAGTGTATTAGTGACCCACTGAGTTCTCTATTCATAATTTGCAGTTTTATTCTAAGCCTTGTAATATGTTCATGATTTGTTATGTTTTACTTGATTGAACAATTTAAATAAAACCTTTAACTAGACCTTTGCAATTAAGAGCAAAGATATGGCTAGGTAGAGACATTCGTGTCTTCCATCTGATGTTTACTAAAATGAGTTGATATTAACAGAATGCCTCAAACCATGTAGACAGCTCTCTGTATTCATTGAGCTTCGTAGGTGCTTTCTGGGCACATCTACAGTTTTACAGCACTGCTGCTGATTAACAATGTTCAAAGTGAATACAAAATTTAGTCAACAGTATGTATCATACTGGGATAGAAATTCCACTGTGATTTTTTAAAATACCTGGTATTTGCTTGCGTCATTATCGGAGAAGCCCTCTTGCTCTTTGTTCTTAGCTTCGCAGTTCAGACTGTCAGAATCAGATGAGTACTTGCAACTCTTCTTTATTCTTTCTTTCTGCTTGAGGTCTGTCGTGATGCATTACAGTACACTAGACCTATTACTGCACATTGCTCACAGCTTTTAGTCAATATAAGCACCTTCTTTTGAATACTTAAGTCAGATCTTTCTGGCTCAGAAAAAGATCTTCCTGTAGTAGCTGTCCCACCTTGAATAATGCTTAAACAATTATGTATAGCTCAGTGGTGCTTATTGCATTTTTTCTTGGCCTTATTCTGCTTAAAGTGTAGTTTACTATTTCTGAGATACATCCAAGGTGTTATAATACATTTCTGCAATACTTCAAAATCTGCACATTACCAGTGTTCTTTGCAAGTCTTCATCCATGCTATTTCCCTCTAATTTCAACTCCAGTTCATGCAAGTGCTTCAGTGCCCATCTTCAGAACTTATTTTTTTGATAGTTTGATGCTGGCCTAACACTTCAGTGCTTATCTAAATGCTGAGGCACTTGCCATGTTGGCCTTTTTATAGATTAAGTTTCTTTCTGCTGGTACTTCATCATTATTACAGCGTTGTTTTTGTTGCATCACTGCTTCAGAGTAGGAGAGTACCCAGTTTTGCTGGCAATACTAATGCTTAGCACCTAAATATTTCTTTATTGCAGTCCTCTGCATGTGGACCTATTAGCCCAGCACTTCTCTAGATGCTTTTTTCTTACAGGCTCTTCTCTCTGTCAGGGGTAGAAGACATCTTTATGACTTTAAAACTAGTCCATCTTACAGAAGAATAATTATTGTGATTTTTATTTGTTACATCAGTCTTTTAAGATTGCAGGACTTCAAATATGTTTATAGCTGGTTCTGCAGGAATGCGTAATGTGCGTTAACACATAACTGAGGTCCCAAGGACGATGTCTCAAAGTGCAGTATTTGTGCCTCAAATCCCTACAATTCAAGCCTTGGTTGTCCAAGAACAGTTATAATACTTGTCCACAAGCACAGCCGGGGCACAATATGGCAGCCTAATCTTCAGTCAATGGGAATATTAGGGACTCTGCCAAATATTGTTTACTTCATCGATGGAAAATTGCTGTTCTGTAATTGAAAAAGATGGAGAATCTGTGAAAGCTGGAGGCTCACTTTCTGGGTAGTAGCTCCTTCATATATGGCTGTTAAAAATCCTAGCCATTCTTTGTCAAATATACCAGTTTTGCTCCCATTGTTCTGCTAATGTGCCTTTTTTTGGGGAAGTCAAAGCTTAATCATACTCGCCTTGCAGCATATCTTGACACACCTGAATATTGATGTCTTAAGGGCCAGTATTAATAACATGGGGTACTCAGTACTTTGAGCACTGAAGAACTGTGATGGCTGCTGTTAAGTGGTTCATAAATCACTCACAGCTATCCACTAATGTTGTCAGAAAGACTATTCCTGCTACATCTGTGGAAGTAGATTAAGGATGAAGATTATTAGGTCTCTTATTTGTATTCAGATTATCAGACAGACTGATGTCAAGTTAATTTCTATTTCAAAGGAAGCCACCACACTGAATTTTGTAAAGGATTTTTTTCTTCTTGGCTCAAGACTCCCCAAAGTTGTCCAGCACCACTGTTTTTTTTATTGAAAAAAGTTCAGAAATCTAAAAGAAAGCTTTTCCAAACTCAGGAACTAACTGGAAAATAAAGAGGGAAGCATTATGGTTTGAGGAGAGAGGAAAAAGGATATGCTGTGGACCGAAAGGAATTGGTAGAACTTCTAGCCTGCCATTCTCTTTGACAGTTTTCAACACCAGAATGATTTAGTATTTTTAAGAGTTTTTGCTGCTTTTATCCTGAGAGGCAAAGTTTAAGTGTGAATCTTGAAGACCTAGCGTCTGAGAAGAAGAGAGTTTTGGGTAAGTAATTTTCTCATATTGCCTTGTTAGCTTTTGATTGCTGGTACTCCTTTTTTTGTAATTATACCACCAAAGGTTTATCACTAGAAAGGAATATTTATTTATTTTTTTTAGACTTAGTCCATCATTTTTACATTTCCACATGTATACAACTCTGTGTTTCTAGTTTAGGGGTTTTTCCATAGAACGAAATACATGTATTTTTCCTATTTGACTAGTTCTTCAGCATATTTCCCATCTGTTTTGGAAGATAGAATAGAAAATAATCATTTAAGTTGGAAAGCACCTTCAAGATCATTGAGTCAAACAGCTGAACCTAACACTGACAAGTCCATCACATCTTAGATCCTTCTAGCCTGTGGTACTTGTGTGCATAAATTACTATTATTTTTAGATTGCTGATTAATTGGAAATAATAATTGATCCTCAGAATGTTGTACAAGAGCTTATCTCTTTAAATAGAAGGAAGACAGAAGCCTTAGTTTTGAAAGGTAATGAGCATCTCTGGCATAATAGCGAGCATGATCATCATCAAAGCACTTCTTACCAGAAGAGATATAAAATTTTATGTAATCTCAGCAAACACTCAAAGACTAAATATTTAAAACCCAATGCCCATGCAATGAAGTCAAGTCCCAATGGTCTGCAAGGACACACACAGAAAATTGCTTGGCTGCTTGGAAAGACATCTCTTGAAAATTATTTCTAGTACTAAAACTCCTGTGGACAGTGTTTTGAAAGTAGAGCCTTCTTTTAAGGCCTTCACTCTAAAAAGAATCATGATAGATTTAGTGGGAAAACTTGGCCCACCAGAGTCAAGGCCACTCTAAATGTTTATAATGTTTACATGTATGGAATATGTAAATAGCATTTAAAATGTAGAGTCAAGAGAAATTTTAAAGAACATGCTAATCAGTAAGGGGTTATTATCATCTTCCAGTTTCTCTTTACTCTGTTAGGTAAGAACTCATGAATAAACAAAAGGCCTACTAGTGTTATCTAGGCTATGTCAGCCAAAAGGTTCTGTGTTTGCCAGAAAGATGTTTTTGATTTTCACGTAGCCATTTGTCACCAGAGTTTGAACATTTCCACAAGAAAAGCACTTCCATGTGTCATAATATATTCTTGCCATTCCTGCAATCTTTTATACATCTTGTGCTGCTCTGAGCTGTCTAAAGAGTGGGCACTCTTGTCTTCCTTCAGAAGGAATTCAGGAAAGGCTGCTTTGGACTATCACCTCTCAGGTGATTTTTGCCTACCCATTGCCCTGCGCAGTGACCGGGTTCTGGTCTAAGTATGTGCGTCATCAATAAGCTAGGCCAGTCTTACTCATTTTTAAATTAGCTCAGAAGATTTTTTTTTTTTCTGTTTGCATGTAAAAATATAGTTTCATTATATATCAGAAGGGAGCCTTGAGTTAATTGCATGGCAAATGTGTTCTAAATAGTAAGTATACTAAAATGGAAAATGCATTTAATCTTCACTGAATGCAAGATGTTAGTGAGATTTATCAGAATATTGTCTGGGAATGGGATAAGCTAAAGATATGTGAGTAAACTCAGTAATACTACTACTGATTCAGAATGAGAAATGCCTTTGTTCTAACAGTCTAACGTATGCATTATCAGTGTTCAGAGATTAGTACTTTACTGTTGAATAAGTGAAAGAATCAAAGACAGCAAAGTATACACATTCACGTCTTATTACCTTCCCATTCACGGGGCATACTGTGACTTGCTTTTATAGACAGCAGAAAATTAAATTATTCAGAAGAGGAGTAAGTCATAACTCTGAAGAATGGAAAACTTAATTTTAATACCTGTTCTGCCTCATAGAGCCATCGAAGTTTGGCCACTGAGTTTCACTTAGTTTGCTAAATATGGGACTTTGCACCCGTGGGATTCAGTCTTAAACTGTTGCAACAGAATCACAATCTTGCAGACTTCAGTGGAGAAGGTTCTTGTTTTCTTAGTGTAGTACGTGAAATGCAAAACTTGGACATGACTTCTAACAAGGACAAAAGGGAAAGACTTAAAAGAGTCATACTGTTTCTGACCAATACTTGAGGCAAACTTCACAGTTACACTCTCATTTCTGTAGACTGATAAAATAGGGCGTGATAAAGTTACTATTTTAGTCTAACATTGCTCACTTACAGTTGGGTTTGCTGAGGGTGACCTTCTGCACAAATCCATGGTGCTGCTCTAATTCATAATTCTGGAGCTGTAGTGTGCTTAATGCAGGATGTGTGTGTTTGTTAAGATCAGTAGTTAAGAGTTACCTTAGAAGGTAGCAAGCTGTGAAAACTTAGCCATATGCTTTCTTTCCTAGATACAGTGTAATCTGTTTAACATTTTTTATGTCATTTCAGACCCGCCCTGCCAGACAGAACTCAGCAACATTCAGAAGCAGCAAGGAGGAAAGAAGCTGCTAGGTGAGCCATAGATCATTTTTTGAGGGTTTTATTGCTTACATAAATAACCCTAGTGAAAAAGCAACATAAAATCAATATTAATCCAACAAAGATAGACTGAAGTAAATTCTAGCAACAAAATTTATGAAATTTTTGAAAGCTACTAAACTTAGTTTTATTACCGTACCTACCAAAAGATATTACGTTTGTTTTATTACCCTAATAGAAGGTACATTTTTATAGTTATAGAGAGGACAGTCTAAGGCACACCTAAATTAGTATCTCTGCTCATCCTTTACCTGTAATACTCTTTAAGTAATTGAAATCTCTGTTGTGAATCAGTTTCTACTGTGCCAATATTACTGAAATGTAAAATCTTTGTTTTACTGTTAGTCACTGTATAAAAGGTACAATAAAAGGCTTGGCTGAAAGTAGTCAGAACTGTATTTATGCTAAGGATGGTTTCTAACAACAACTCTATGCTTCAAAATGCTTTTATATGAATGTTTTGTTCATTGTTGTTCGTCTGCATTATATATTTATTTGAAAAAGTCTCAGTTTGTTCCAAATGAAAAACAGTGAATTATTCAGCCTTAGGCAAGTCACTGCCTCACAAAATAAGCCCCTGTTGTGTCTCTTATACTCTTGGTGGTGAACCCTTTCAGCCTAGAGCCTAATTTGCCTTAGTATTTTGCATAGAAATGCAAATTTAACGTTCTTTTTTTACATGTGTCACTGATAAAATTGGTGTGTTACACTGCATTTGTCTTTAAGGTGGGGTAACTAAATATTAGTAGGTAACTCAAAGGATTGTAAAATATATATTAAATAAAAATACCTCCTGAGCCTTGTAGCAGATAGTTTTTTAGTCCAGGAAGCCTGACCCTTATTATTCAGACTTGTTTGTACTCCACAGATTATAGAACATCCTGTTCAGGGTTGGTTTCTACATTTGAACCTTTTCCCAAGAATACAGCGAAGATCTTGACTGAGATGTTCAGGCAGTAAGGAATATGTATCTCAGGATAAATGAAAAATTTAAAGGAAGATAAGCCACTTTATTTCTTGAAATCAGTCTAAGAGGGATGTGGTTTTTTTACCCTCCCATATTTGATATATTCAGTCAACTTCAGCTTAACTGAACTTAGTAATAGTAAACCACTCAGTGTTGAGTCTGGAATGAGGAAACAGCAAAGGGCAGTTACTTTCTGCTGTAATTGCTACATTGACCAAGAAGCGGGTTTTAATATTCTTACTCAATATCGATATATCACAGGGCAGTACATCCCCTTATGTGACGAAGATGGGTATTACAAACCAAATCAGTGCCATGGAAGTGTTGGGCAGTGCTGGTGTGTTGACAGATACGGTAATGAGGTAACGGGATCCAGAACAAACGGTGCAGCAGAATGTGGTAAGTTAAGAACCTTTTGTGGTATTTGGTTTAGAGGTGTTATTCCCTTTGATTACCAGCCAGATAAAATTTCTTCAATAAGAACAGATGTACATGAGACCCAACTACGTGGATTTTGAAACAAAAAATAATAAATTATAATTATTATTGTTATTACTTCATTTTTTTGCAGCTGTCACTATGTCAGATAATCACTATGTCAGACCTCATATATGTGTTTGGCATAGTGTATATAAACCTCGGGAAAATTAATTATCTAGAACAGCATTAGACAAGCCTGAAAATGCTTGATGAAATCCCTTTGGGTAATCAGCATGCTAGTGAATTCAATTTGACTTTTTTTTCAGCTTATGTTGTAGGGAATTGCTGAAAGTTCCCAACACACAACATCTTCCCTTATTTTTCCCTTCCCTGCAGCACTATGCCACTTCTTCCAATAACTCCCATGTCACCTTTGTTTGATGTCCAGATATAAAAAATGGCAATATGTTTTTTTCTTTTTTTAAAACAAGATTCTTGCATTACTCCTTTCCACTTCTTTTGCATAGCCTGAAAGCAAGTGTAAATTTAGCACAATATCTGACATACAAGTTCAAGCATATTGTCCATCTAATCCAGCATTCTTCCTAGACAAAGGGACAGTTCTAGATAGTTAAAGATAATGTGTAAGAACTGAACAATAGGCAGAGTATATTATCAGCAGTCCTTATTATCGTCTGTAAATTGTACTTAAATCTTTTTCAGTTGTTCCTGGCACTCGTTGTAGTTCTACAAATCTGTAAAATTTGTCTCCTTTTGTTAACATTGAGAAATTAATCCCTACTGAAATGGTTTTCTTTTAAGACAAAATAATTTTCCTGTTATTTATGTTTTATTTCTACACCACACTGTGTAGATTAAAATAAGTAGTTGTCCTGAAACGAAATGTTCTGGTGTACTTAGGTATATTATACTATGTATATGTAGTGTATATTCTGTATCTTTTCTATATCTATAATACCTTTTTAGCTATCGATTTAGAGACTTCAGGTGATTTTGCTTCTGGTGATTTCCATGAATGGAGAGATGATGAAGATGACGAAGATGAAATAATGAATGATGAAGATGAAATTGAAGATGATGATGAAGACGAAGGAGATGATGATGTTGATGACGACGATGATCACGGTGCATATATTTGATGATAGTAGGTGGTCCATGAATTGTACCTTTCTAAAATTCACTCTTTGCTCTCTGAGATCAAAAGGATTCTAACAAAAATGTATATTTTGTATTATTGTTTCAAACATTGCAGCTGGAGTCATAGACTTTTTTTGTTTAAATAAGAATAATTATGTTATGTGGTTTTGAGTTTTTAAACTCCTGTGCGCTGAAGAAAATATATTGGAAGTCTAGCCTGAGGAAAGAAATGTTATGTCCTACTGAAAATTAAAATGTGCAAAATACACTCTAAAGATAACCAGTATCTTTAAGTCTGGTAAAAAGATATTTGCCCTTACTGGGAACTGTGCATGTCCTCTTCAGAACACATACTGTAAATTTAATTCTGTCATTGCTTTAGGCCTTGCGGGCTTTGCAAATTGTCCATTTAATAAATCAAAAATGTGTTACAGTAGAAAACCATTGGTGCACAAGTAGCATCTCACCAGCCTTTAATTAACCAAAGGTGTGGAGAAAAAATATTAGGAGGAAGATATAAAGCGAAGTCCTCCTTTGCGTTTGCAGTTATGTTTTTTATTAGTAAATGACTAGATTATTAAAAGGACTTTCAAAAGCAGTAGCATGGACAAGCACCAATTCTGTAATTCTAAAGTTTATTTGTCCTTCCTTATTTGTTTTTTCCTTCATGTCAAGGTTGTATAGGCTTTATCATTATTTACTCAAACATTGCTTCATCCTTTGTTGTTTCTATGTGTTTCTGTCTAATCAGATTAGTGTCAAATATTTTACATGGGGTAAAAAATTTGCTTAAAATTATGTTATCTTTATACATTACTGTATTTCAGAGTATTGGCACTTGCTCAAAGGTAGTTTTTAATAAATGTACAATGATACTTTTTATTTTCTTAATTCAGGAAATAGTTTTGCATCTTTGTCCTAATTACTGTTGTTTTCTGTTACTAGTGCAGAAACTTAGAGAACGTATTGTAAAGGTGCCTTGCAAAATAGAAATAGAGAGGTTTTAGCATTCATACCAATATAGGATGTTAGGCAATAGCTAAGCACACCCAGTTACCAAATTAATGCCAGTATAGGTACTGCTGCTGGAATGAGGAAAGTGGGTTATTTTAATTTTTTTCCTATTGTTCTGTAATTACCATGTGGAATAGATTATAATTATTGTGTAGGGTAGCACATCAGATTTGATTGTAGAGAAAATTACTTTAATCACTGTATTTATGTTAGCATGTTAATTGTGTAGACATTTTGGGACTCCACCATTTTTGTTCATATCATATCTAATACTTTCTGCCCACAATAAAATTGATGTGACCTGTATAATGTAATACTACAGGTTGTATAATTTCAAAATCGGATCACTGGTTTCCCATCGTTAATTGAAAGGAAAATCAGTTCCCTATTTGTATTAGTTTCTACAAATTAAATACTAAATTTAATGTTTATCCTATGTAATATTAAAAAGTATAATGCATTTTCTTTTTTACTGTTTCTGTATAGTTTGCAAAATAAAGACTCTTGTAACCAACCTTTGGCCAGTATAGCCCGTCATTTTGACCTTTTGCATAGTTTGAAATTTTGAAACAGGAAGAATTCATGTATCAGACACATATCACCTATTAAAATATGTATTTATTTGTATAAAGCCATTTATTAATGTTTTATTTCCAGTAAAGAATTTTTGACTTAAGGCAAAATCCATAGGGAGCTTTTATTTTTCTGTATTTTTTCCTGAATTTTCTATAGCTTGTCATGTACTCTTATGAACTTGTCTTCATTACATAGTAAAGAAAGAGAGACTTCCTTTTAAACTTTGTCATAATTTGTGGGCCATAGTTGTATTATTTTCTTAAAGAAAAGTAGCTTAAGAGTGTACCATTCCAATATAGTTGGGTTTTATCAGAGAACAGTTTCATATGGCTGAAATTAACTGATATATAAATTGATTTTAAATAAAGAACCTAAAGAAAAAAATGTTGTTGTTATTGGCTGATGTAGCAAGTACTGTTGTGGGTTGGTTTGGTTTGTGGTTTTTTTTTTTCTGATGTGACAAATGGTCATTAGATTACAAGCTAAAAATGGATTGCATTAAAACTTGTGATATTAGGAGTATTAAAGTGTGGAAAGAGAATTCATAATGTGTTTAGCCTGATGGGATTACAGTATGAAGACCATTCTAAAATGAGCTGTCATGCAGAAGAGCACAAAATAAGTTTATATCTTTCTTCCCTGGAAATTCTCCACTGAACTGGAAGAGGCGGGAATGTGCATGGATTTTAGTCCCTTAGTATCAAAGCTATGTAACATAAAGTCAAAAATAAGTCAAGATAGTTAAATTTACTGAAGAACCATGACAATGGAGATTCAGGGTAAGCTGAGGGAATTTTTGTGGTCCAAGACTCAAGCAACAACAACAAACACTCGAATTGTTTCTCATTCATGAGGGAAAGTCAGAGAAGAGATTGATAGTGTGAGATTTCCTTTGGAAACATCCTTCCTTTAAAAAAAAAAAAAAAATTTTGTAGTAGATAAATTTGTCAATGGATTAATATTATGAAGTCAATTTGCTTTCGTGATACCAAATGAATTGGACACTACTTCACTGCCACATTAAAGAAATGCGTGAAATCAGGAGCAAGTAGAGCAAATAAAGGCAAAGACTAAATAACCGAACTATCATTTTTTCCATCATGAGGGAACTGCTGGAGAGAGTCCAGCGCAGGGCAACGAAGATGATTAAGGGAGTGGAGCATCTCCCTTATGAGGAAGGCTGAGGGGGCTGGGTCTCATTAGTTTGGAGAAGAGGAGGCTGAGGGGTGACCTCATGCATGTTTACAAATATATAAAGGGTGAGTGTCACGAGGATGGAGCCAGGCTCTTCTCAGTGACACCCAATGACAGGACAAGGGGCAATGGGTACAGACTGGAACACAAAAGGTTCCACTTAAATTTGAGAAGAAACAACTCAGTGAGGGTGACAGAGCACTGGAACAGGCTGCCCAGGGAGGTTGTGGAGTCTCCTCTGGAGACATTCAAATCCTGCCTGGACATATTCCTGTGTAGCCTCATCTAAGTGTTGCTGCTCTGGCAGGGGGATTGGACTAGATGATCTTTCGAGGTCCCTTCCAATCCCTAACAGTCTGTGATTCTGTGATTTTCACAGATTTGCATAGGGGTGTGTCCTCATGAGTACAGTCAGACAGAAAGCAGTAGGGAGGCCTTTATTTAAAAAGTTTATTATTTTTACAGTGTCACTGTAATTTGCTGTTGCTTTTTCTTTTTAATTGTGCATATATATATATGGACTTACAAATATGGAAAGATACCAATAAAAATGTGGAGATTTTCTAACACAGTGGTTAATCCTTGTTGTCTTCTGAGAATGGGTGGAATTATAATTCTCAGATTCTTTGAAAAGTAAGGAATACCATGTCCAGTGAAATAAATTATTATATAGTCTTTGAAGGGAATATTTCAGGTCAAGCCACTTAAATATGCTTAGTTGAAATGCAAATGAATTGGCATCATTAGTTTGCTCTTACAAAAACTGGATTATTGTACAAGACTGAGTAAGATGGACCATAATGATACTGGGAAAATTTTTACTTGCTCTGTGCACATGGACAAGAACTGGATTTCTTTTATTATTATTAAAGAATGCAGTGCCCAGGTGCAATAATAAAAGTATATTCAGGAAGTGGATCAATTTTATGTTTCATAGGAAATTTAATAATATCTGTATTTACACAGTTTCTTCTTTAGAATGGTGTATATATTCGTAATTACTAAAAGCCTTTCAAAATGGGATATAAGTAGAGCTGTGGCAGCACAAACTTATTTTAAACACAGTAATCCATTTTGCTGTTTTTCCTGTCATCTAAATACATTAGTAGCAAATCTTCCACAACTTTATGTAAGGTATTTCACTGGACACTAAGTAGGTTGTCAGCAAGTTTCTGTTTGAAGAAATAGATCGGGATAAACTTGAAGAAGTGTAATGGATTGGAAGAATCTCCAGCCTAACTAGTTATCGCTTGGTAAGTAATTAAAATATCCGAAGTTTTAAAAAAACACAACCCGCTCCTGAAGGGAAGTGCCATAGTGGACATGCTGAAGTCATAGGGTAACCCTTGCTCATGAACCAGAGCAAAAATGGGAAACAAAGTCGCCTAGCCCAGAAAAATGACACCTCTGCTTTAAATTTTCATCGTGTTTCGGGTGCTTATTGAAGCAAATCCTGAAAAAGAGACTCCTGCACAATATCTGTCTGTCCTCTTGAAGGTGAGTTTTACAAATGAAATGTGTGTGCATATTTTAAAAAATAATCTCCATCCTGTAAGGTCAGTACTAACACAAAGCATTTTACATCTCTTCACCAGCATTCCACATGACACCACAGAAAAAATTGATTGAAACTTCAGATGAGGGTATCTACGAAACTTACGCTCATGCCTGTAGCCGTTTTTGCCAAGATGGTTGAAATTTATCAGTTCAAATCAAGGTGGGCAGAACAGTGGCCTGTTGTCCCTGTCTGACTACAGCATTCACAGCTGCTTTGTAAACTCATGGAAGATTCTGCAGTCTTCTGAATTTAAACAAATAAATATATTGAATACACATCCCTCCAGCTTGGGTTGTTACACTGCTCATCAGGCAAGTGCAACTTTAAAAGGTCTGGCTATACCCAGCGCGAGGCATTGAGTGGATGCTCTATAGGTCTTGCTATTAACATCAGCTAACAATTTTTAGGAAGACTCTCAAATTCTTTCTATTTTCATAGTTTACCTCACAGGCCTACAGACCAACGTATTTTGGTGAGATTAGATTGTGCACTGGACTTTAATCCCTGTGAGGAAGAGGAGACTGGATGTCTTCTACTGTAACTCATTGATTTCCATGTGCCTGAGGACGCTGAAGGGCGAGAGCAAGTTTTACCGAGTTTGGGGTGTTAGAGTAGTGATTAACAAAATATTTTGTTGCTTTTGTTTTAAAGCTAGCAAAGAAGAGGTTTTCTCTTCAAAAAAAAAAAAAAAAAAAAAGCAATCTATAGTAAGAGTACAATTTTGCAGCTGTAATGATGTGATCCTTTTTCCTTATTTTTCAATAATAATGCAGTTATTTGAAAGCATACTGTAATTCAAAATTGATTGGTTTTGAGCATTATGCAGAAGTTGGGGCCTTGCTCAGTTTTTCTACACTGCTGTGTACTCCATTGTGTTGCATTAGTGTTAGGAACTGAAACATGCTTTAATTCAAAACCTGTTGTATGAAGTTGTTCATCTCTTTTCTATTGTAAAAAATTATTGAAGAAAACAAAATATAGAGATGATTTAAAAGATGTCACCAGTATAAATCCAAGCAAAATCTCCCAAAGTAAAAAAATTGCTACAAAAACATGTTTGGTTGATATGAGGCACACATTTTAAAATTGAGGTTGAAATAGTTAAAAACTGTCTTGAGAATTTTTTTGCTCTAACATCTGTGGCAGCTACCTGAGAAGTGCAGTTGTATCAATATGGAAGTGTATGTTTTTATTTTGTGCTGTGAAGTTTTAATGTTTGTTCAATGTGATGACAGGATTAGTGCAAAACTATTGTCAGTGGGCTGTGTCTTCATCCTAATTAATGGATATCACAAGTTTCTATGTTAGTGTAATCAAATGAGAGGATATAGAATGTGAAATGACGCTGTAACAACACAAGATGATAACCAGTCCATATTTCTTCACATGCAACCAAACTTGCTTTCCTTCAATTCCCCCATATGCTCAGAAGTTTCCAAGGAAGGAGATCAAATGTTGAGTAGAGCTGCTTCCTTCAGCGGTAAAAGCTCTAGGATCTGTCTCTAGAAATCTTGACAGCATGTAGGAAGGAGGTTCCTTTGAAGGCACAGCAGCTTAAAATGAGTTTAAGTAAGCCTAATTACTCTTAACAATTTTATAAAGTAAACCTACCAACAGTTTTAATTTATGCCCTAAAAATGTACCTGAATATAATCTTTGCTCATAGGAAGACAATTTTATTAGTGTAAAAGCAAACAAACAATAAAAGTGGCAATGCTGTAAGGCAAACTCGAAGGAAAACTGGAGAAAAATTAGAATGAGACAGTGTTGGGACAGCATCTATGTATTTGAGTAGCTGACTGATCCTATCACCGAATAAAGAAGTGTGATTATTTTAAGTTCTTTGCTCTTCTGCTCTTTCCCCTCATTATTTCCCCGAACACATCTTTTTATTAGACTATGCAGCTTTATAGCACACCATTCATGTCAGAAATGACATGTGAGTGCTGCAATGAGTTCAGCTCCTATAGTGGCATCGTGGCACAAAGCATCTGTAGGAATTGCACCATTGACCAGCCTAGAACCTGAGGGTGTGTTACTGCC
Source organism: Patagioenas fasciata (assembly GCF_037038585.1). NCBI lineage: Eukaryota > Metazoa > Chordata > Aves > Columbiformes > Columbidae > Patagioenas > Patagioenas fasciata. The sequence continues at coordinate 42,072,800 of NC_092523.1, forward strand.
ACGTTAGAGAGTTCCTCAAAAGTAGTTCATAGCAGGTGTTTGCCCAGATGTAATCTAGTACAGCCGTTAAAAATGCTTGCCTGACTCAGTGCAGGGAATTGTCCAGAGCTGTTGTCTATACAAATAGTAATTTTCTTAGATTCTGATGGAAAAGTGCAATAATGCGATTGAAAGATAACTTGATCTTTATGTAGTAGAAACTGCATTACTATTTTATCTTTCTGCATAGTAACTGTCATTTGAATCAGCAATACCGGCAAAAAAAAAAAAAAAAAACCAACATTTAAGTGAATTTCTTGTTTCAGTTTTGTAAAGATAAAAGAAATTTCAGTGCTGGCACAACGTTCATCTAAAGGCTGAACAGGTAACGAGTAGACCTCCTAATATACAGCTCACATCTATGATTCATAGATCTGACTTGCACCAAAACACTAGCTGCCTGGCTAACTTTTCTCTGGCCATATTTAGATTTCAATTATTATGAGAAAATGAGTGAAAGAAGGTCCTTTTTTTCCCCTTTCAAACCTGTAATACATGTCTTTTACTGTTAATTAGAGGTCAATTTATCTTAAATTCTCTCGCACTCCACTGCTCCTGAATGCCACTACATAACAATGGGGAAAAAAAGGCCTATTCATCTTCAACAGCAGGAATAAAATTGCATAAAATTCCTATTATTTGCTGCTGTACAGGGATGGGTCTTTTTCTTTCTACATGCAGACAGGAACCTTGCCACGGGGCCCCCATCTCCTTTGACACAACAGAGTGAATTTTGCTACCATGAGCAACACAAGGTTTCAGAGACCTCTACTGCCTGGTATGTCTCGTCTCTGTGTTACCCTTCTCCATCTTCCCATGCAACTGATGTAGGTATGTTGAGACCTGACCACAGAGGGATCAGCTCTGTCACAGAGTAAAGGTTTGCTGAAGGGGAACTGCATAAGCCTGAGGGCTTCATGGTAGCACTGCTGCCGCCGCTTGCTCGAGCGTGATGGAAGAAAGGGAAATATTTTTCTCTTTTTGCATAGTGAGGTTATGCAAACTGGATAGTCCCACGACGATGGCCTCTCTGGGTTCTGTATTTTACTTTCATAAAAGACATTTGCTCTGTTGGGTGTGTCAGCTTCCCATTTCTGCTGACTGGACTCTAGGCACAGAACAGCTAGCTAGTTTTCCCTACCACTTTATCTATCTCAAAAAGAAATAAATATTGTGCTTGTGAGGCACGTTTCTAATTTTTCTTCTTCACTTTTAAAGTGTTCTCAGTCCAGTTATTGTTAGAAAAATGAAAAAAATTTAGCAACGGGGAGAAAAACCAAGACAGAAGTCTAAAAAGTAAACTGTCAGGGCAGAGTTCTGAAAAATAGTAACCTAGTGAGGGTGAAAAAGCCCCACACTGCCCTTGCTCGCCACTGCTTTTTCTAAAGGCTCTGTTAGTCTTGTGATCTTCTTTCTGTATCAGTCTGTAGCCAACACTTTATCCCTTACTTCTGGGATTACACCTGCTCATGGAGCAAACATCTGTAAATTGTCCAAACTACAATTTTCATCCAGGGAGAGGTTCCAGTCACTCTCCCTTGGAATAGAAGAAATGATACTGCAACATATTTACACACAAAAAAAGTGAAGAGTTACCGTTTTCCTTCAGTGTAGCACCTTTTTTGTGATAAAAACACTTGGAAAAAAAAATTGCATTGAGAGTTACATATTGTAATCACTGCCTTAAAACTAATTAACACTTTTTTTTTTTTCACATTAACAATGCTGACAGTAGAGCATGCCAGGTACTTTGCTTAGAAAGCAATGGCTTCCAATAATTTCCCTAAATTGAATCCAGAAACCAAAACATTGACTTTTGAAATGATCATAGAATAAATAATAAGGAAACAAATGAAAATGATGGTTATGAGAATACTTGCTTTCTCTGTTTGTCCAGTGCAACAACATGTTCTTCAGTGTATGATCTAATTGTAGCCGTAATCTGAACCCTTTCCTCTTAATCTTACCAGACCAGATACTGTTTTTAGACAAGGTGCTGTCATTTCTTTGCTAAAGTAAATTGAGAAGGTCAACATATGGACTACACATGCATTAAAAAACAAACAAACAAACAAACAACAAAAAAAACCCAGCCATTAATGACATTAGTAAGACTGCTTCTTTTTGTAGAAAATTAATCCATGTAGCTACGCTTCTAGACATTACTCGGATGTCTTGCTCCAGAAAACGGCTTCCAGTCTTTTTTGAGATATGAAAGCATATAGCAGATCCTGATTTTCCTCCTTGAAGCTGTTGAAGTAAACCAAAGCAGAGCTTCTACACATCCTTCTTGCCCCACAAGTCACCCTTCAAGTGGCATCTTCTCTGCTGGCTCATGAAGCAATCAGCATGTCCTCTGAAGAAACCATCTTGACTACAGAAGGAGCAGGTATGACTTTCAATTACACCTCCTTTAACTATGCCAAACTGTAATATGCATTTCCCTTTTTCAAATGTTAATTTAGTGAGGAGACTTCTCTTTCACTGCGAAGAGTCTGTTCACTGTCATTCTGCTCTCTTAGCCTATTCTCTGCTGAAAATCAGCACAGCTCATATCTATGTGCTGCACAAGTCAATTCTCCGTAAATTTGAATCTGTTCTTCACTGTTGTTGCATCTGTTTTGCCACTAAAGAATTCCAGTCTTCTAAAAATGACTACAGCAGTCAAGAAGCTCCAAGCCAGCTCTTGATCTCAGTATTTCAAATGCTCAAAAGATCTCTTTCAGCAGAAGACCCTTCACATATGATTTGAGCAGCAGCAGATGACCAACTCAATACTCCTTGGGAATTAGCAATTGACTTGGAAAATAAATGTTTTTACAAGTACTTCACATTGTAACATTTTCTCACTTACACCACCTTTCCTATGCTCTCAGGCTTGTTCCTGTGACTTGTTCCTTGAAAGAAGGCTTGTCTAGTGGAAATTTGTCACATGCTTTATAAAATGTCCAAATGATCAGGTCATACATATTACTATTGTTGACCGTCGTTGTAACTGTTGAAATGGAACCATAGTGTTAGGCAAGAGCTCCTGTAAAGCTTATTGCCCTTTCCTTTTATTGGTTGAATATTAGGACTGGGAAAGCCACATCTGGATCACCAGGAAAAAAAAAAAAAATTCATGACCTATTGGATGGAATTAATATTCTCTGTAACATCGTACTTTAGGATCTCATCCAGTGATATTAAAAAATTGATGTAAAAAATAGTAAGCTTTCCTTTCACCAAGCTTTTTGACATTAATAACATTTGACTGACATAAAGGAGTCACTGATAATTTGCTCTAAAATGCTTGTGAAGAAAAAGACCTTTATAGCAACCCAAATGTAATATTTTTTTTCATGAGGAATCATTTAATACCCCACCCCTGTTAGAATCTAGATTTTTATTTCAGTCTTGGTCAAATGCTAAAAGTTTCTTCAAAACTCATCTATTGGACTTTTTTATTACTGAGGAAAAAAAATAATTGCTGCCTTTTAAACTAAAGCAATTTTAAGAGATTTTATTACTTTTTCATTCTCGTTTTTTTTTTTTCTTCTCCTAGAGTGTAAAATAAATACATACAAAAATTTATATCTCATTCTGACTTTAGTTTCATTCAAAAAATAAAAAGTCTGTAGGTAACTGCACTTGCCGCCATCTGCCAGATCCCATAATGGAAGTAGTATAATGCCAGAGTGACTGCGTGGGCAATCTTCAAACTAACTTTAATTTACTGTAGCCTTGCTAACACTAGGAAACACTGCAGATCTCACCTGGAAACTTCTTACAACTAAAAATGTTCAATAGCTGCCAAATACCTTTACATCTTAGAGTCAAACCTCAAGATTTTCTCTTTTGGCATTTGCTCATTTCAGATTGTATCCATTTCTTCAATGTGTACAGCATGTATCTAGGCACAAGGCCAAGTTCATCTAGGGTCAAATCCTGTTTATATCCTCACAGGGACCTTGTGGAGAAAGGAGACAGATCTGTCCTTAGAACTGTTAAAAGTGAATTGTTTTTATTTATCTCTTTTGGGCTTCTTATTTTATGTGAGGAGTCATTTACAAGATTGAATGTGAGTGTCAAGGCATGGAAGAGAAGAAAGATTAGTTCTGCCTTCATATTTGCTTTTTTCTATGCATTTTTAGGGAGATATTTCTTCAGATACAGTACTCTACCTATCAAATAATTGTCAAATTTCCCCTAAAGGCTTTTTTTTCCCCTTCATCATGCCCCTTTCCTTTTCCCATTTGCTTGCTTGCTTGAAGTGGAGCAATGAAAGGTGTTTCACATGGTGACAGTGGTGGTTTACAATAGTTTGCTCTTAGGATTTTTTCTCTCTCAGTTCCTGGTCTGTAGTCCACTGGAAAATACTGATTTGGCATGCAGATATAGAAGAGTTCTGAGGTGTCATTCCACAAAAGTGTCAGTAAGTATCTTCCCATACTCTGCAGATTTAGGTATAATGATTGTAGTAGCTCTGGGACACCAAAATTTATCATCTTCATTTTTGAGGGAAAAGTATGAAACTTCTTTTCAATGTAATGAAAAGGTAATTCTATTATTCTTTTAATTTTATTTGAGTGTGCAGAATTAGGATCAGGTTTATCACTAACACTATGATGACAGTGTCTAATGAAAATTTTCTGTAGATGAGGATAATGCCACGGTTACTAATTTCAGAAAAGGATTTATTCTATGAAGAGATGATTCCAAAAAGGGCTCTGGTAGTGACTGCTCTCGGGTGAACACTAGATGACAGAACAAATAATATTACATACATGTGTTTGCTGCCCAAAATTTAAGTTTTAGGTTATTTTCCTTAGAAAAAAATGATCATTAATTCTCCTCTGCAATATGCAAACAGGAAGGCCTTGTTTCTACACAAAGAAATAAATAAAAAGTAATAACTGTGGTAATTAAGGTTTTTATTACGTAGCATAGGTTCCAGATTTTGGTAAAATTAAATAGTTGCATAATTGCCCATTTTGCTTTTAATGTGCAAAATGCTATGTGTTAGTGTATTAAACAGCAAATGTGTACTGTGCAATAGATTGGAAAAACCTATCAATATTCTGTTTGTATTTGAGTTCTGTTCCTGATCATGTAGACTATTAATCTTGTTAAAATCTTGACCATCAGCAAATGCCCTAAAAACACTTTAAAGGAAATCTGTGAAAATTTTTAGTTTTCATTAGAAACTAAAAATATCACAATTTCTTTTCCTTTTTACATTTTTTTTTTAAATTGAGCTTCATAATGTGTCTGGAGAGCAGACCTGTGAAATGAACCCAGAGCAGCAGTAGAGTCTGCATTTGTGGAGGCATTCGAAAGTCGTCTTGAGATGGTCCTGGGAAACCTGTTATAGGTGATCTTGTTTGAGCGATGGGTTGGACAAGATGGCCTACAGAGGTCACTTCAAACCTCAGCCATTCTGTGATTCTACAAGTGAAAGGGAAATCAGAAGACCATTTTCTATTCACTGTTTGTCATTGATCTTAGATGGATTTTAGCACATGCCTCATCTATGTTCGGTTAGACAGTACTAGAAAACAGTATGCATTATTCAGGACTCACATTATTTAAATACCAGTTACTGTAATGGACCCAAGATCTTAATGGGGCATCCATGTGTTGCTGTGACACAAATCAGAATAACCACCTGCTTTATATGTAAAGCAGACCTGTTGCTACTTGATGTGAACATGCGTGCTGTCTTTGGTGAATTCCAGAGAATAATGTCTATTAGGAATTAATAAAGAGATTCTTCTCAGTTACAAAATGCCAACAGCTAGATAGACTCCAATTTTTGAAGACTGATATATGAATTATAATTCAAGGTTTTTATATTTTTAAAAAGAAGGGTAGTGTTCCAGGAAAAATGAAAGATGGCCAAGTAATCTACAAACCAGTTCATTTGGATGGGATTGTCAGCTCAGGATTGTGCTGTGGCTTTCACACAACCTTACTGAAAGAAAAGACAGATGTTTTAAATACTATGAGAATATAGTGACTGTGCTCACAGTCTCACAAAGTGTGAGACCCGGATGAGGGGTTTCATTGTTTTAATTATGTTTGGGGAATTATTTTCTCTTCTTTTCTTTTTTTTTTTTTTTTTTTTTTGATGGAGATAGTGGATGTAGGGGGCAGAGGTGAGAGTTCCAGAAAGGAGAGAACTGATAGGCCAAAAGTTGGTCTAAATAAGCTCACAAGACCTCCCTCCCCCTAAAATAGAACTGTTCTGCATAGCACATGCCATTTATGATTTTTAACTCAAACATACAAACTGCTGCATTTGTCAAGGGTTACTACCGTCCATGTATCACTGTGTCACCGTTTAATGCAGGGTGACAGTAAACCATGACAGATGCTCTCTGTTAACCCCCTCCCCCCACTCCTCAACCCTCCCCACTGAGGAAAAGGCAATAGGAGGAAAAGAGAGAGAAAGAGACTTGCAAGTTGGAAAAAAAAAGTTAAAAATGCTTTACTAATGCTACTGATAAAATAGAGAAAATAATACCAAATATACAAAACCAATCTTGAATTTCCTGGCTCTGCACTGCTCTAGCAGCTGCAGGGCGGGAACCTGGAAGTCCTGGGCTGGACTCCACAGCAAACTGGAACTGGATTTCGGGATGCAGGGTATGGAACCCGACCTCAGATCACAGGGACAACAGGCAGGGTCCTCTTCAGATGCTTGCCATGGTCAAAGAGAGTGAGACCCTCATGATCTCCCACTTTTATAGGGTGTATGACGTGGATGGGATGGAATACTTAGTTGGTCAATTTTAGTCACCTGTTCTGTCTGCCCCTCCTTGCTAATATGCCTCTCTCACTTATGGAATGTTCATTTTTATCAATAGTTTGCATGCCATTGCTATGTTATCAGCTGCTGTCTGCAAAAAGAAGCAGCCAAATTCAAAAAAGTGCAGTTACATAGAAGAACTTATCTGGAAGGAAAATTCACTAAAAGAGAAACTGGTCTTGTTTTTAACAAAACCAGGACACACTGCTGTCTGACAACACTTTTCTCTAAATCGTAATTGTTACTATATTGATACTTCTTGTTGATCTGTCTTTTTCTTCTTTCAGAAAACAGTTGTGGTTTTTTACCATTTCCATATTTGTGAAACTGACTGCCAAGTTTTCCATGTCACTCTGCTTTGTGTCTATGCATCCTACCTGCTAGTGGTTTTATTAATCAGCTTCTTTCCCCTGCTACTTGATTTATATCACTACAGATCTGATCTTAAAATAAATGTGGGATTAAAAGCTTCATTTTTTTTCACCATTCAGGAACAGATAACTGTAGATTTGTTGGGCTGGTCACGAAAGAAATTTGGATTTCACCTGGCAATACTGAAGCAAATGTCTCCTGGAAGCCCAGTGATGGGAGTGAGCAATCCTCTCCCCATTTCTTTGACATTGGCATTTTCCTTAGCAGGTTATAAGCCAGTATGAAAGAAAACACTAAAAGCAACAGAGAAATCTTTGATTTTTTTTTTTTTTTTAATATATTTTTGTATGTTAACTGTCAGGAAAGAAAAGGTTATTGTGGCTAAGCAATACACAGAATCAGGGTCTGGGTAGCTCCACAGTCCTGACAGAAGCAGACATGTTTGTTAGTGACAGCAGGGACTGGGATAGAGTGGAGCAGCATGCTGTGAGATCTCTGATTAAGTCTGTAGTTACGATGTGATGTGGCAGCATATTATTTCCAATGAAAAGAATGATTTATTGGATGCCAGATTTTTTTTTTTTTTTTTGGTCTATTCTCTACAATTTTTTTGTGGTTCAAAAGGAAAACGCAGAAGCCTTTACACAATTTGCAAGTAATTTTTCATCATCTGGTAAAGGGTATTTTTGTCTGAGAAAGAAGTGAAAAATCTGTCCTGAGTAAAAGTTAGTCTTACCTTATTACTATTACTTATTACTATTGCAGGATATACCAAATAAAGTTCCTTGTAAGGTAAGTGCTGCAGACCGTCTTTGATCTAAGGTCTGATTTCTTCACCACAGGATTTTTTTTAATGCCAGTCTTGAACCTCAATCTCTGCCATGGTAGCTTCATGAGTTGCCATTGGACTTGCAGGAGACCAAATTTCTTAATCCTGGAAAAAAGCCCATAATTGGTCTAAGGAAGTTTCATTTGCTTTGCAGTCAAAAAAATATCAAATTAATGACAACACACAGAGGAGCGTTTTATCGCTGAAGACTTCACAGCCTGGAGAAACTGATTTGTCTGTCAAATGTAAGAAAAAGAAGTCTAACTAATCCCCTAAACACATAATAATTAGCGAGTTCTCACATTTTTACACCTGAATTCCTGTAAAAAATGCAGAAAGTGGCCTAAAAGAGCTTGAAATAAAACACTCTTTTCTATGTTAATTTGGAAACACCCTGTGATGAACTTTCTGGCAAATGAGTCTATGCAGTGTCTAGGATATATATACAGAAAAGCAATGAATATCCATTACAGGAGGATTTATATTCACTCCTGCTGTGACAAGGTGACTGTGCTGTAAAACCAAATAAAAAAAGGACATTAACATGTGCGATCCACATGTGTTATCATGTGCCATTTCTGGAGTCCATGGGCAGTGTGTATCCCTTCAGCTATAGATCAACACTATACTTGTTCTCACCTGTCCACATCTGACAGGACTTGAGGTCTTTTTATCCCCTATGCTGCTCTGCTGCAGAGTGATGGAGTTGCATTGCATGGGAAGCTTGATCCTAGTCCTCTTTGGAGCCAGTTTTAGGTTTAGAAAGGATTTTTCTTTTCAGACTTACAACTTCTTGTGAAAATATGCTGTGGACAGCAGGGGAATGGCAGAGCTGTACTTTTGAGACTGCACAGTGATGGACAAGGACAGAAATGCAGGACAAAGGGGGTAATGGCAGTTTTGTTGGCCTAGTGAAAAGCTTCAGATATATTGGCCTAATTATAGTTAAACACCAAATGTGAGTGGGAAGTCATTTAAATTCCCTAAGCCAGATGGTCTAATTCATCTCTCATTTAAAGCACTTTGATTTGAAAATTCTGAAAGGGTCTAATGTCCAATTTTATCACATCTAGTTCTGTAGAAAAGTGGGAGAGCAATGGATCTCACACTCAGGATTTTACAATCTGGGTGTATAAAGTGAGAACTTCACCACAAAGAACTGCCAGCATCTTGCTGTTATAGTAATAAATTAGACGTGCTTTCCTGCTTGTGCATTTCTAGCACTACATTAAAACCACTAGAAAAGCAAAATCCCCTTAGCAGCCCACTTTCTAAAATGTGTAGGTTTGTACTTCTTTTCTTCCTCCAACCCAAAGCAGGTTTGGTTTTCTACTTTTAAAACAAACAAACAAAGCCTCAGTAAATCAAACAATGCATAGCTGAACTTTGAGACTGGTTAATTGACCTTCTCTAATGACTCTGGGAGATCTGAAATTGATTATCTCTGAACATATACCAGATACTTGCTGGAGAGAGCTGGACCTTTTCCCTTTACCATGCGTACTGGCCTTTCCTTCAACAGTTTTGTAGTGAATGAAGTTTGAAACCCAGGAAGACTAAGGGATTTATCTATAGGCTGAAGCTTGTATCCCAAAATGTGTTATCATGTACAAATGTGTTTATCTGGAAAAAAACACCATCAGGGTAAAAGGATTTTGTATTCTCTATAGTTATGAGGATTTGGAAAGGCTTACTGCAGTCATCAGCAAAGAGGTTGCTTGAAGAGAGTTTTCTGTGGTCATCAATTTACATTAGTTTAATGTGAAGCCTTCAACTCATTTTATACAGGTAATAAACCCACAATAAAAAGCAATCATTAGTTACTCTGACCTCTTCCATTTCCAATCAGAGGTAATGCATTATCTGACAGAAATTATGTGTTCAGTTATACATGTTCTGAAGAAAGAAAAATCCTGGATGCTTTATGCATTTTTTATTCAGTTATTCAGGCTCAAATTTTGGTACTGAGTGTTTGCATGAACCTGAATCACTTGTTTCTCAGTTAGTTTTCAATGTGGAGTCATTGTGTAGCTTTAAATTTTGTGCTATTCTGGCAAATTTATAAATGTGTAGGGACAATTTTACTGGATTTTTTTTCAAAATAATTACCTGACCTTCGCAGTTTGGAGCTTACTGCATAATAATTTATTTGATGGTCTCAATAAAAAGTTTCTAAACTTTTTTCTAGTGGACAGCCAATACTCCGCACTCAGATTTACTGTGGGGTTCAAGAAGAGTGCTGCTTTTTGCTTAACTTTTCTTGTGACTGATTTTCTAGGTAGCTGCATTCATAACACTCGGCTGTCTCAGCCTGACAGGCTTAGCACCTTTTTCTCTTCCTCTGAAATTCCTTAACTGCCGTTCTGGCATATTTCAGGCTTAGATACTTATAACTCATTTTAAAGGCAAACTTACAGTGATGTACTGGGAAAAATAGTTCTCAGCAGAATTGTCAGAGCTGGTGGTCGGAAGAATGTATAGATCCTTTTAGTAACAGGAAAGATGGCATCAATCTGAATGGGGGTGACGGGGATAAAAATGAATTTTGCCAAGTGAGTTCTGTCCTAGTATTCAGCAGCTTTTCCCCTGGATCCATATTTTAAGTCATTGATTTGTTACAGATAAGAATTGCTTAGTATTGATGGCCTTGATCCTCAAGGACTTTTCCTTGGCTCAAATTATATTTTTTCCTGCTGCATATCTGAGCAATACTTACCTGTGAGACATAGAGGAAAACACAGAGGAATACACGGGTATGTCAATCTGAACCTTAGTGTTATTGTGGCACCTGCCATTTCAGGTTACTGTATTACTGATGCAAATTCTTTAAAACTCTGTCATAGAGAAATTAAGCGTATCAAAGTATAATAATTGCCAGGCTGCCATTAACATTGTAAGATGTTGCAGTTGCTAACCGAGGGGTGAATTAGGAAAAGAGAACCTCTAGCAAACATTTTCTTGGCAGTTTTAGTGCCTTAGTGAAAAAGCAAAGGAAAGCATTTAGACAGTGTCTGCCTGTTTAGTCACTATCATATTACTTTTCTATTTATTTTTTTGCCTAGACATACTCAAGGAAAATGTCTATTCATAACATAAAAGATGCATGAACACTTCAAGCATGGTTTGGAGCATTGTGTGTGGCCAGTGATTAAGTTACTTGGTGCTGTTCTCAACGAACTTTGGCTGAAAGGTCTTGATGAGCCTCCTTGTAAACACACCAAGCCAGCAAACATGATGGCAAACTCACTGCTCCAACACTAATGGCAAAACCAAAAAATAGTGACTCTCACTATTGTGCCAAGCCAGAACAGTCCCACTTGTGCCGAGTCTCTACACAGCAGAGGGTTTAATCTGCTGCTTCTAGCTTGGCAGTTTTTTAATATGTTAAAGGCTTCTGGGTTTATATAGTAATAATAAAAAAAAATCTTACCAAAGCCCAAGCACATCATTCAAATTTTTTGTATTTAAGACCAAAAACTACGGTGCATCACTGATTTTGCACATGTAATTTTGAGTGTAGTCAGGAAATAAAACCTATTCTGGGCTAAATGACTTTTTTTTTTCTGAATTTGGTAGGTGAATTTCACAATCTATGGCAACTGCAGATTTTCTAACATTAAAATGCAGGTGGTTACAGGCATGCACCAAAAATAAGTTCTGTTCATGTGCCCAAGGGCAACCCTTGCCTTTGGACACAGGTCAGTAACCAAGGATGATCAGCACATCCTCAAGGAGCAATCCAGGTCTGAACTAAACTGTTCATGTAGGTTCATGTCACCTTTTCTTTGTTCCAATTAATATATTGTCTGACAAAGTGCCTCAAAGTAGCTTCTGGAGTTTGTGTGTGCACAGGAAGTGGATTTTTTTTTTTTTTTTCAGTAAATAGAGATGAAGTATTTATACTGATTACTGGATTATACTGTTCATTCCCCATCCATCTGCTCAAAGTGAGATCTCAGCTGAAGGAAAAACACAATAGAAAGACTTGTATGTGTGTGTCTGAAGAAGGAACATACCTTTGGTTATTTTTTTTTCAATATTTGGTAGCACAAACACACAATCTGTAAAGAATCGACAGTAATGACTGCAGAGTAGGGTATTTGTTGAAGTTATTGATACTGAAGATGTATTAATCTTCTGAAGTTCAATAACACTTCTTAAATAAGATCAGTCTGAAAAATCCTTCACTGCAGAAAATGATTTATCTGTGTGCAGTCTGAAATGAAACAGGTTAGAGTTTACATATAACCCAGAATGAAAAAAGATGATTATATATTTGGGCTCATGCCAGTAGGTGAACACTTTGAAAGTCAGAGATGTGCTTGAAAGTGAGAGTTATTAGGAATTTCTGGAAAGCACTCCCTTTTCTGGCATATCAAAGACTTGTTTTGTGGTCAGCAGCTGACATCTGTTTCTGTGTACTGGTGTATCATAAGTAGCTTTTCCTGCTTTCATCTAAAGATTAGAAGATAATGCTCTAGGGCCAAATCTTATCATAACTTAAACCACTGAAGCTAATGAGCAAAACTCTTCTCTGTCACATTAGTACACCTGGTGCCCTAAAGTGTGTTTCTATGATGGAACTTATAAAACAATTAATATGTTACTGGTTTGCAGTTTTTTTCCTCTCAGCAGTGTGGATGCAACTTCAGGAAAATCATTGAAAGTGATCCCTGGAGTTATACAGGGTGTAAAGTCAGCAGATGATTTTGTCTCTGAAGTTGCCATTACACATTTGAGCTAACCTTCACACTACTCACCTTCCCGCTGTACCTTTTTTTTTTTAATGTAGTAGGTGTAAAAAAAACCCAAAGCAGCAGCTAATTCACATGAAAACAGATAGAAACACAGGTAAAGACTGTTTTGGAGGACCTGCATTTACAAAACTAAAATCGGAAAAGAAAAAAAAAGTACATAGAAAACTGCTGCTAGTAGGACAGATCTTCGAACAAAAACAGTAGCATGGAATGAAAGCCCATAGCCCATAACTGGAAGACCGGACAAACAATCCACAAACTACATGGATTATACTGCAGAATAGGGTGGTCCAGTGATAAAGGCTGTCCTGGAAACAAGTAGCTCCTTCTCAGTTCCCTGCTCTGTCACAGGACCTACCAATTAGAGTAATTTTTAGTGTGAGAATATTCATATTTCTACATATCTGATCCATGAAACAGAATTTTGAGGGAAAAATTTGAGTGTTTCTGGAGACATTTCAGAGTTTTATATTTAAAGTCTTTAGAGAAGGGACTAACGAATTTCCAGATTTCTGGATTCAGCTCCAGCCTAAACCATGACAGAAATACTGATTTACTCAGTCTGTAACTTGAGGAGCATTGCAAAAGGACTTGATGCACCTGGGAGTAACAAAATGGTATCAAGAAAATGTAAACTATCTAATTTTTTTTTTTCCGCCCCTCTCCCCCCCTCAGGACTGTAGTCCTGAACAGAATAATGAAGATATTGGAAAAAGACAACACTGAATAGCTGAAATGGATTCAGAAGACATCTAGACCATTTTCTTTAGAAGCAAATCACTAAAACAGTCTGGTAATATACATGTCTATGAATGTAAACATAAATGGAAAAGGAACAATCATTTTTAGCTAGATGTTTCCCCATCCCCTAAAATAATTTGTAATCTACAGTGTTGTACACGCTTTTGGTAAGAAGAGGTGTGGAGAGAAAGAAGTAAATAATTTGTAAACGTCTTAAATTTGTGTTGCAGTTTATAATATGCCTCCTTCAGGCTGAAGTCAGCTGCTACACTTCTCTAGCAAAGTCACTGACTACCTTTCATCAACTAGATGAGGTACATAATTGGTGATGACTTTTATCACCAGCTATGCAACTTACTCATTTGAGAATAGACCTCAAATATTACATAGTATGCTGGCTGAAGGCAGGATGGTGTCTGAATGTAAAATCTAGGAGCTTCCTATGCTAGTCTGGACATTTTTAACCTTTTGTAAACAGTCATAAAAAGAAAGAGGACTCTCAGGTGTCTTGGAATATTTAGCACTCAAAAATATCTCTGACTCAAAAGGAGGTAAGAAGAAGCTGTGTTTTCTGTGTCTTAATTGTGAACAATCTTGTTAAGGATCTACGCATTTAAAGTAAATCCAAATGCATGACAAACTCAACTCATTACACAAGGGTTTGTTCATACCACTACTGCTGCACCCCCTTGGGATTTATAGATTTCAAGCATTGCCAAGTCCTTGGCTACTTGAATGACAGCTTCTCTCCACTTCTGTCCTTTTCCCTCTTTCTTAATAATAATGCAGGTTACTCTTCTACCCCACTTACACAATATTTTTCTTGTATTTGCATGCCTGGAAATGAAGCATGGTGTTCCAGCGACCCTTACAGCTCAGGTGCACACACTTGTTTCTTTTGGCTAACATGAGTGGGACTTTTGCATCTTCATTCTAAAATTCTTTCAACTAGCAGTTATTTTTCAACATTTACATTTTGTACCCATGTTACTTCCATGGAATAAATTTTCCTGATTTATCTAAAGATTAAGTAGCAAGTGTTTTTCAAAATCTAATTTACTGTGGTTTGAATAATTTTCTGTAGTTCAGTTATCTTGTGTTGTTTCTCTTTTTTAACATTTTGTGTGCTATTCATTTTGGCTTAATCTTTATACAACATTCTGTGCTGTTTATTAACTTATTGTAATGATTAATGAAGATGGGGACCAACACAATGCCTTATATTGATTTCCATGAAATATCCTTCTATCCTACCTAGATTAATCAGGTCATGATATAGCCTTTCTGCTTGTGAATCTGTCAGGTGGAAGACTTTCATTTAAGTGAAAGCTTTTTATTACCAAGTCAGTCTGATAAAGTCAGTCTGTTTACTATGGAAATTGAATACTTTGAGATGGTGAAAGAGAAAAGGAAGAAGGAAACATACTCCGTAGCTACTTAAAACACTTCCTGTAGGGTAGATTGGATGGGTTTTCTGTTATAGTTTATTTCCATAATATTTTGTTTTAATAAGTCTAATAAGATGACAAGGATTATGATGAGTCCATAATTGGCTTCTGGAGGAAGAAATTGGCTTCTGATTAGCAGATAATGTTTTGCTGTTTCAAGTATAATGAAAAACTCACTAGAGGGCTACAGAAGTAGAAAGTTCTTCTGTTTTCACCAATTCATGAACTAAATTATTATGGTCTATAGCTAAAACTATTTTCCTAACTCTAGATTACTTTATTTCCCCAGAAGCACTGAAAGTTTTTTCAGAGAGGCTTTGAAATTTGCTTTTCTTGTGGATTTCCACTGACTTTTAATGCTACGCTGTCCGACTACTTCAGGAAGTGTTGGAAAGTAACCACAACACTGAAAGAGAATTGAAGCAGAGAAAATAGATTATATAAGGTCATAACATGTTCATACTAAAATGAAAGCAAACCATCTCTGTTCATCCTCAGCTGAAGGTTATCCTACTTTCCCTAGGAAAATGTATCATGTCAAAATTTCTGTGAAAGTTAAGAAAGGTTCCCTGTGGTGTTCCTGACACCACATTTCTGGCAAAGCAGTGTAAGTTACACCAAGTATTCTGACACACAATATCTGCTTTCAGGTATTTCATTATCCCCCAGTTTTACCAGTTAGAGCAATAAAAACACAGTTTCCTTTCCTATAGGAAAAATTATGGAAGTGACAGTGATGCCCAGTTCTCACTGTGCTTTCCACCTGAATGCTTCTTTACTGCAAATGATGTGCCTTTCTTTTAGAACAAGTAAACCAGTTTCCTTGTTAAGCACTGCTCTTTCTTGGCTAAGGAGTGCAGTCTTAATAGAACAAATACAGGTCTAGCTACGAAACATTTGCTAAAATACCCTGAAGAATGCATCATTTTGAATACTGAAACATCTCATTGTGAAAGGAAGACTGGAGTAATCTCTAGATGATTCTGTTATTTTTTGGACACAATTGTAATTTATCCCAAAAGGATTTTAGAAAAAAAAGTGTGTCTGCACTCAAGTGTATTTTTGTATGCATATGGAAGATTGCATTCTGATCTTACTGAAGACAAAGGAGTTTTGTCTTGTCACCTAAAGACTGAGGACCTGAAAAACCTAGTATGTCCTTATGGGTGTTTTAATGTATCACAACAATCCGTCAACACTGAATGCCTGTTAAGAGGCTGATCTGCATAAGCATACTTTGGTGATGTATTTTTTACTTGGTTAGATTGTGAATTCTGCGATGCCTGAGGAGTCGGAAATAATCTTTTTTTTGTTCTGTTTTACCAATGGGTGATCTATTTCTCTGTATGATCTAGCTTTTCACATGTTTGTAGAAATCCTCATGCTAGCTGTGTATGACAGTTTTTCTCCCTTTTCTACTCTTGCTGCTCTAGAGTGCTTAAAGCTGGTAAGCAGGAGAAGCGACTTTCAGCCTATTGGGTGGCTGACCTTTCTGGCAAAGCAAATGGAGGGTTTATAACAGATTCTACATGTCTGCTTTTTGAACTATGGTACCGGAGCTCAAAATAATGCATGATAGATACAGTGTACTGCAAAGGGTAAGGTTACGTTTCAGTCTATACTAGCAACATTGATGATCACATTATTCTCTGTAAATTTGTATTTCTGTTGACATCTTGCCATTTGAAACTTTATTCATTTCTCTATGGTGTTTTACATTTGTTTTAAAAATGGCATATGCACAACACTATGTCATGGTCTAGAAGGGGAAAAAAATATAATATTAAGCCCTAAAGGCATCTGTTCAGTAACCTGTATCTGAGAGTAAGGCAACCACACTGCCATCTGTTATATTTTCTGTATGATGACTGTTGCCCTCGTTGTAGGTTATTGCAGGTCTCAAAGGGCTATGCTCACTTTGCCTTTGAACCATTTTCTAGAAAATAAAAAATATCTTGCATTTTCTCCTGTCACTGCACAAGCTGTATTGTAAAGATTGCTTCAATTACCAGATCACTTATGTTATTTTTAAGCAGAATTGATTTTGTTTTTGTGTTGTATAGATGAAAGTGAGCTCTCTAAAAGGTTTTTAAAGTGCAATGTTGTTGTATTTTCATGTACCTGAATGCCTTGCGTGACTTTGCATAATGGTATGACATTATTTACTATTTATTTCAGGTATTTAGTCAGAAAAAAACTCTTCTGAGAAACCATCTACCATCTGTGTAGAACAAAAGGAAGACATTCCTTAGAGTTGAATGTTTGTTACAAAACAAAAATATAAAAAAACATGTATAGCAGGGTTTTTTTCAGTCTTGTTCCAGCCACTAATCTGTCATGATCTTTGTCAGAGTAAGTCAGATATTTTATGAAGAAAAAAGTGACTCTCTTCAGTCACTGTGTTCATGGATCTACTAAGTGTGAAAGGTGTGATACACTGCTGTGATCCTTCTCAGACAGTAATTTTATTTCTTTGCCAAGACTAATGAACAGGAAAGAATAAGCCCCCACCTTTTCACCTGCTAATATTCGGATTTAGGCTGTGGCTTTTCTCTGCAGCAGAATTTTCCTCGCTTTTCTGAGTGGATGAAAGAATATTTCATAGCTCTGTGAGGATAAAACACTTATTTTTGAGGGAAGAAAGGGTCGAGAATTTTCGAAGCCCTTTCATGACCCCTACTTCATGAACTCACAAATCAATGGCAAAAATGTCCTCCTCCAACCCTCCTTTCCTTGTTTATTTTACTTTTGAGAGAACAAAATGACATTTTCTCCAACATGAATTTATTAAAGCTAATATATTTTTTTTTTTTGGGAAAAAAACCTCCTAAATTAAATAATAACATTGAAAGAGACTGATTTGGGGATATTATGATCCTTTCTTTAAATTTCTTCCAGCAAAATCTAATCTATTAAAATCTGAACTTTTGGAAGGTGCAATTGTGAATTCAGTGATTACAACTCAGTGCTTCAACACAGTCTTTACAAGTCAGTGCTGTTGAGAGAGTAGGAGGGTTGAGGGACAACAGACCTTTTCATCGGGACAGACCGCAATGGCAACCTCCTGAGCCAGCTCCTCTGTTGTTTATCACCAAGTGAATTCCTATAACGATAGCAGCAATTCGAAACATACTATCATGAAAGCCCTCAGTGCATCGTTTAGCATCATTTAGCATCTTTTAATGTCATTCAACAGCTGAAAACAAAGACGACAATAGGAATCCTATCAGGCAGTTAGTGTTTGGTAGATTAGCTTTGGGAATAAAGCTAGCAAATACTTTTTGAGTTGCAGTTTACTAACAAGTAATGTGGGCCGTCTCCTTGCATATTTTACCCTGCTATCTCCCGCATGAAGAAATGAGTTGTAAGTATTCTAAGATATTTCCTGTTTCTTGAGTATGATTGAAAGAAAGCAATTGCAGCAGAATCTGGCATTTCTTTAACCAAGATACACAGTTCCTGTGAGGTGAGAAATACATTAGATTAACCAGAGTCTCGTTTCAGATAGAACTCTTATCTCTCTCCATTTCATCTGTTGTAAATGCTTTTCTATAATTTAAAATGGTGTTTCAGGCTTCAGCTCAGTGGTGTATGTGCCCTGAAGAGTAAAGGAGAAGATAAACCTGTTTGGAGGGGGAAGGGGAGGTGGGGAGTCCTGCAGCATGGCTTGGAAAACGGGAAAGGAGGTGAGAGGACCTGTTTGACGTGGACCAGCCACCCATGTGTTACATGTTTAGTCCCTGTGAGCCTGTTGAATGAGAAGTATGAAGTGTATGAGATGCAGCTTTGAGTTAGAGTTGATTTAGAAACTGATTTCTTCTGGACCAAAATGAGACAAACCTATGTGTAGACACATTAAATATATATATATATATATATATATATATAATAAAGTTTGAATCATTCGAATAAATGACGTATGGACTCAGTTTCTATTTTTCTGTATTTTCCTATGAACAATGGTAGACTTAGATTTCAGTTCCACCTTAGCAAGTTGCTCAAGTAAATCTTGGTGTATCAAATGTAGATTTTCACTTTGGGGTGGAAAGATGAAAGGCAATCAACAGAGATAACTGTTTCTCCCTGTGGTGGTGCAATATGTGTATTTTGAACTTTAACCACTTTCAGCTGCAGGAATGATTATCAGGTAACCGTTCCTCCCTCAGACACACAGTGTGAGGATAGCGACAGTTCAGAAAACAGCAACCAGTTCCATATCTGATTATATTTTGTTTTTATCCTACATGTCTACAGTTTCTTGGTGTGGAGTTGATGAATATAAAGAGAACCTGAAGTGTGAATGACTGCAATTGTTCTTTTCATTACTTTGTTAGTGCTGGTATGTAACTTAGATAAAGTTTGTCCAAGACTAGGATATGTGTGATTAAATGAAAGCAGGCAATGTTTTCTAGATGCAATGAAAAGCCTGGTTTAGAAGAGATAGAAAACACCCATCAAATAACCCAATCCATCTCCTGAAAGTGGACATTTTGCAGAAAGCTGTAATGAGAAAAGTAGGTGGAAGATACCTAAAGAAGCATATTGTATTGCTCAGAGTAGTTTTTTTCATATTCCAGAAGCAAAAGTAAAGCAGGCTGGCATAAAGAACCTGACCTCAATCAATTTATCAATGTGCAGGATTACAAATGGCAATTGAATGTGAGAGGTAGTAGTGGGTAGAAGAGAAACTGCTTATTTTAGACAGTATTATTTAATCTGTTTGGGTTTTTTAGTTTGTTATTGTTGGATTATTTTTTTTTCGTTATCCAAGTTACTGATTCTGTCTCAGTATCAAGTAATGAATCTAGACTCAAGGGGCAGTTTTTGGAAAGATGAAGAAAAATGTAGGGTTGACTAAGTTTCTATTTTATAGAAGGGCTTTTGCAGTCTTTTCCCTATTGGTCACTGAGGCTATGGCTTAAAAATAAAAATTAAAGATGTGATAAAGAAAGGAGAGGAGAGGAGAGGAGAGGAGAGGAGAGGAGAGGAGAGGAGAGGAGAGGAGAGGAGAGGAGAGGAGAGGAGAGGAGAGGAGAGGAGAGGAGAGGAGAGGAGAGGAGAGGAGAGGAGAGGAGAGGAGAGGAGAGGAGAGGAGAGGAGAGGAGAGAAGGAGGAAATGGAACCATTCATTTTTAATACAGGTCTGTTGGTTCAGAGAGACTGGCATTTAAACATTTAAAGCCTCCTAGGGCCTCTGGTACTTTTCTTCACTGTTGTGCAGCTCAGCTCCTATTCTACCAAATTCCTTTCCTGCTCAGCTTCTCTTCTTTCAACTGGACAGGAACAGGAGACCACATCCACAGTATATTAGGAAAAACACTTATAAGGCTTGCTTTGGAATTATTGCCTACATTTGTTCATGGTCTTGACAGCTGGCTCATGCTGTCTTGACAGCTGGCTCATGCTCTCAAACCATGTGCACAGTGTGTCCCATTCTATATGCAAAAAACAATAAAGTTGTAAAGCAATGAGTCTCAAAAGGTGAAATTGTGCTAAACACTACCATGCAGGATATAGAACCTTTTATTACTGTTCTAAAAAGACTGAGGAAGAAACAAAGCTTTTCTAAAAGCAATGCTTTCAAAGCTGACTTTAAGACTTAATCTAGGCTGGAAAGATTTCTTCTCTGCGTTAAGGCACCTTTTTCCTTCTACTAAGCAAAGTCTATTTAAAATGAACCTTTTGAAAATGGCTAAGGGCCACTCTAATCTGTTACGTGATGTCTTCCAACTCCATGTCTGGTAATTAATTCACTGTAATTGCCCAGCTGTTTATCCCCAGACTCATCTTTTGAGACATTCAGTCTTCTTTAGCGTTTTATGATTGACTTCATAAAATTTTCTCCTGGCTTTTTTCTGCTAAACCTAGGATGCATGAGAATCATTTATGGCCATTTTTCTCTCTATATCCACTTCCTGTGACTTCTGCAGACATGTCCAAGGAAGAGGCTGAGGAAACAGCATGGTATGGAGACCGACAAAGACACTTGCAAAGAGTGGAATAAGATACCCTGAAGAGTCCTCATAGTTGTTTTAGGGGAGAGAGTGCTAGGTGCTTGTGCACTATACTCTTCCTTCAAGTTTATAAAAGAAGCTTTTTCAGTAACTCACTGGTCCTTCTGTTCCATGGTGTCACTGAAGAGAAGGAAACTTCCCTGTGACCAGGGAGGGTTCAGAAACCATGGACCTTCAGAATGGACTGTGGCAAGCTGTTCTTGTAACAGCTCAGAAGGAATGAAGAGAAGGTGATTATAGATACATAGATGTATAGCGCTGGATTGACTCAGTCAACACTGCTGCATACAGTTTGCCCTAGAGTACCAGCTGCCAGGACTGTGACACCGTTAGAGTTGTTGCCACATTTATTAACCAAGCCATCTGTCACTGTAAGATAAACCTGAGGATTTGTTTCCTGAGACAACACAGAGCATCCAAAAATCAACAAGACCTGATTACTCAGTGCGATAAAGCCAACAAAAATACCATTGGGACACCATCTTTATTTTATATCTTTAAGTATCATATAACAGGGTTCAAACACAAAATTTTAAAAAATATTAATTGGTTGGTCCTGCCCATAGAAATGTTTGCTAAGTTAAAAGCATTTCAACATGTTTCAGGTAGGAGAATAAGATCTTTCTCAAAAGATGTTACTGTCAACCCCATCATTGTCAGAATTTCAGATCAAGTAGGTTCAGATCTCTGGAGCTGAAAATATTGAATGACAGTATCTGATACAACAGCTGCTGTGGCCAATCCTGGATAGCTCGTGCCTTTATTGAAGAAAAATTTCTTTCTGTAAAGCTGTTCCAGGGCTCTCAGTAGGCTAATGCCCATTTCCTACGTTTCAGAAAGTAATCAAAGATATCCATGGACAGTGGGTAGAGCATTCAGTAATCTCCCCCAGCAGTGACAAATCAGTGATAAGAATGAATAATAATGTGGTCCTTCAAAAGCATTACATAATACCTTGTGGATTCCCTACTTTACATATCTCCAACTTTTTGATGCTAAGAAAATATCTAAAAATCAGTATCATATTCCTTTTGGCGCATATGCTTAATTTAAAGCAGCTGAATGACCAGTGTTCAGAATTACTTTGTGACTGCAAGAGTTCTTGAGACAATCTCACTGCAAAAAGGTGCTTGTGGTAATTGAAAGAGCTAGATGAAGAGCAGAAGTGGGAGTTTTCCTGATGAGCCAGTAGTCTGTCCTTGTTGACATCTTCAATAATTCAATATCACATCATATTTGAACTGCTTTGCTGACATATTTGGCAGCTAAATGAACTGTACTGTTCCTTTTGTGACTGAAATATGCATGACAGGGTAGACGATTTGAGGAATGGCCTTCTTCAGACCAAAAGGAGCCTGCAGTTAGTACTTGCGTCTGGCTACCAGCAGAACAGTTAAATTCTTCAGGAAGTGGCAAGTAGCTCATGAAAAAGCAGTCTTCTGATATGTAGGATTATTTCCATTGTAAGCCATGGAAACCAACGCCAGACAGAACATCTCTGATCAGGAAGAGCTTCATCTGTGCTTGTGAGTGCTTAATTTTACTGACCAAATTTAACTGCTGGTATGGCTGTGAGAGCAAAAAATGTGGGGTTTTTTCTTTCTTAGTTTTTTGTTTGTTTGTCTGTTTGTTTTGGTAATATATGTTTTTGCTATTTAAACTTTAAGAGAGAAAGGTAAAAGAAGAGAGTTTTCTTACATAGGAAAAGTACCTCCTAGTTTTGACAACTAGCAAAACCAAACCTCAGGCCTAAACTTTTCTTTACATAACAAAATGTTACCAGAATTATTTCTTCTCTGTGGTTCATATTTGAACATACTTTGTTGCTGTTGTTGGGGTTTGTTTGTTAATTTTGTTTTGTGTTGCATGTTTGGGGTTTTTTTGTTTGTTTCGGGGTTTTTTTTGTGTGTGTGTGTTTTGTTTTGCTTTTTTTTTCACAATAACCGTTCACCAGGCAATTGAATTAAACAATTTCTAAATTGCTCAGGCCCAAGAAAGGTCTCAGGATTCATATGTATGTTGGTAGTCAGTTGCAAAAATTTCCAGTGAATCATATATAACTGTAAAAATTAAGATTTCACATTGGTGAATGTCTTCTTTAAAAAGTTAAGGAAAAGGTCTTTGCCATGCTGATTTGAGTTAGGAAATACCAGAGGTAATCTTTAGAAGCAATCTGTACAACATCGTGTTGTTTGGACCATCCTTTTTCTCACTTCACACAAACTATATAGATGCTTCATTCAGAACTTCTCTGCAGATCCTCCTTTGAGCATCTCAGCAGATAAGAGAAAAGGCAAGTCTATACAAGAAAAGTGACTTTTATTAGATTTTATGCCAGACATGTCATTATGTGTATCCATACACACTCTGTATTTGTTTTATGTCCTCAGTACTTCTACCCTATGACTTTAAATAGTTAGTCTTTTTGCCCAAGAAATTTATTAGGTTTCAGGTGCAGAGCTCATTCATTTTTGCATGTGAACATTTTTCAGTTTTAAATTATTCTCTGCAGCATGGTTTTGTCACCACTTGGAAGCTCTGGAGCTCTGAAATAATGGATTCATCAGCTGAAATGACATTGGCCTCTACTGAAGTTCCTGTGCTTTCTCTTGCATGATAAAGAGCTTTACAAATAAATGTCAGGAAAACCTTTTGCTGAGAGGAGAGATTTAAAAGGAGGTTATAGCTGAGTGAGAGCAAAAGATTCCTCATGTTCTAATGTGAGGACAAAAGTCAGCAAGTGTTAGTGAGAAGACCTTGAATTTGGGACATTGTGGCCAGGTGCTCTGCAGAACTCTGAGAAATTTATTTGCTTCATTTATTGCTGAGGATTCACCTTTCTTCACTCAAATGTTATTTTGAACAGATATTGGTGCTGGCTTTTTTTTTTTTTTTTTTTTTTCCCCAAAAAACCCTACAGGTTTATGTGCAGCTGTTGTTTCAAGAGCTGAGGATGACTTCACATGTGCAAGATGACAAATGGTAAAGACAAAATATTACATGTATATACACATTGAACAAATACCTTACTAAAACAAGAACAACAGTATTACTGCTAAGATTTTGCCATTATTTTCTCTACTACAGAGATTTTTCTAAGTATTTCCCTAGCTCTTTTCCATATGTCACCCTTTTGTCACATTTAAGTAACACATGCCTTCAAAATAGTGATGGAGCAAATCTCACTGAAAGGAGAACTGATTCTCAGATACAAATACTTTGAAATATGGAGATTGTTTGGAGGGTAGAAAGATGCTTGCTATGTCTCTTTACAGCCTCTCTCTGCTGTATCTATACAGAGCATATAATAAAAGGTCTTTATTAATGAGCAGGAGTTTAATACTAATAAGCAAATTTTCTGGTTATAACTAGTGATAGTATTGTGTAGAATGTCTTTTTAGATAATACATCGTTGCACACAGTTAATATATGTAAGTCGGTATAAATATTGCAATGACAATTATTTCAGTAATTAGAGTGGAAAGATGCCCTTGATATTTTCCTGCTTCTTTTTTACAAATTTTTCAGTTCTTGTTTGAAGTTCAGTGACTGCATTCTGAGGTGGTATATTCAGCAAGCATTTGTTTCTTCAGCAGAAACTTTCAAACTTAAGAAGCATTAAGTGACCCTAAAGGTTGTAAAGAAAACTCTTTCTAGGAGAAATGAAGAAATAATTGTTTTGGCAACTGCATCTTGGCTGTAACATCCTGAAAACAACTTAAAATCCAATCTGAAATAGGTGGAAATACTTTCGCTGACTTCAGTGAATATAGGATCAAGCCGATTAAAAGCTGATAGCCTCAAATTCTCGCTCTAATAGTAATAATGCTTAATACCGATTACACTGGTAACTACTTCTGTTTCTCTGTTCTCCCTGTTTCTCTCCAGATGTGGTGAGCACGTTGTGTTTCTTTCCTCTGACCCTGAAATGTTAACAGTTTCTACGTGATATGTCCTTTGACTCTAAGATACTGTAGGCGATACATGAAAGCAAGAGAGCTTTGTTTTTGTGAATATGTTAAGGTTAATTCTCATTAATTTTTTTCTCAGTCCCATTATTGTGGATACAAAACCCACTAACGATTTTATATATAATAGTATTAGTATAAGCTGCTTTTTCCTGTTTTGTTACTAGATTCTTTACCTGATCACCTTCTATTGCTTCTGCTACATGAGGAAAAGATTACCTCCTGATGGGGCTTCATTGTTGGGAAGGAGAAATTATATTTCACCATTAATAACATAAGCAGGGAAACACCAGGGAATTTTTTTCATAATGATAAATTATTCCATTGTGTATGTTCACAGTCACTTTGATTATAACATGCTTAAACACAAATAAGTTGGCTGAACTAATTTTTAAAATAATTAATAAATTAAAAGTATTTTGATCCTCAATTTTCTGCTGAGACGTGCATTATCCTTTGTAAATGGCAGCAATAACAGCAGAGTGACAGACAGAAAATTCTAGTCTCTTTTCCTGTTTAAATTTAGTCCTGCCTCAAAACCAAACCAACCAACCAACCAACCAAAAAAAAAACCAAACAAAAACCAACCATAAAACGCTACATGCTTGGCACATCAAAAATTAAAAAAAAAAAAAAAAGAGAGAGAAAGAATTGAAAGAAATTAAATGTTTTTATTTAAAATATTTGAAAGTGAAATAAATGTCAAATCCAAGCACAACTTGAAATGGGAAGAAGTTCGGATTTATTTTCCACAAAGGATTTTTTTACTAAATCAACCAGGTAAGCCAAAAGTATGTAGACTGAGAAAATTCTTCACTGTTTCCTAAAGGGCATTTTTTATGATAAAAATGTAATAGTATTTTTCACTCTGTTATATTAAAGCAAGAGATGATGTTGTAATATATCTTCAAGGGCCTGCACCAGGTTTCTGAATGGACCACAGCATGTGTACAAGCCACATTATTGAAGACTACCATATACCACAAAGCTCTTGGTGTTATTGGTGCTATTGGTCCCAAAGCTATTGGTACTATGCAGTGGACAGACAAGTTCCTTCATTCTGAAGTATTCCATATCTTTAGGGCTTCCTGTTTTCTTGGAGAATATGGTAGAAAGTCAACTTTAATCCAACTGCAATTCTAAGCTTGTTTACATTTTCTGTGGTTCTTCCCTTCCCTGCCTCTTTCTCTCCCTATTCCTCTCTTTCCCTCTCAGTGGTCAGCAGTAGTAATCAGGGCAGCCTACGTTCCTTTTTTTTTGTTGTTTTGTGGGATTTTTTTGTGTTTGTTTTGTGTTTGTGTTTTGTTTTGTTTTGTTTTGTTTTGTTTTTTTCTAATGGTTGTATTGTGGCAGCAGCCTAGTGTGTAGCTCAATTCCAAAAGTTAAATTTTCTGACTTTGAGTACAAATTCTTCCTCCTCATGGAGATACCACTGGGTCCACAGTGATTGTGCCCTGCCCCATACTGCCATAACCCATCCTGCTTACTCTAAGGAGGAGAAATGTAAAGAGATTGCTGGTGAGTTTGTGGCAGGGATTTAGAGCTATTTTGGGATTTTGTGAAAACCCAACTTAAGTAAGAGGATTCTTTTCCCTCTGTGATCCGAACTGCAGACAGATGTGGTCCCTTGACTGGGATGCACTGTGGGATCCTAAAAAGGTCGGACTGATGGACAGCCAGGCATCTGTGACCCGTCTCTGGTAGCGCACATTGCCAGCGTCGGCTTGCTTGTCACTGTGTACAACTCCTTGGATAAGGGGTAAAATACAGAGTATTTTGAACATTAATTCTGAAAAGAAATTCATTCGAAACTTTGTACAGTTCTATTAAATCCTTAGTGTAACACGAAATAAAGTGTTAGCGTTTGTGCTTATTATTTCAGCTCTACACAGAATCATTAATCTTCATTCAAGCACATACTTACTGAATGATTAAAACTGTTAAACTCGAGCTTTTCTTACCAGACAGTTGAGAAAAGATTTTATTTGTACGCTTTTGAAGTCCCAGAATAGGTGACATTTATTTCACTACTGGCATGTATATAAAGCCCAGAAGAGGCTTGGAAATACAGAGCTCCTGAAATACAAACCGATTAAGTAGGACACCTCAAAGAGAAGGCAAGTGAAAGTGTTTTGCAGAATCATTTCTCAGAATGGTTCAAAAGAAAATGTAAGTTTGAAAAACCTGAAAAAATTCCATTTGGTCTTAATCATTCAATAGAATTTTTTTTTTTCTTTCCTAGAATGTTGCTGTCTTAGTAAATTCAAAGCTGTATCAAACAACATGTGGGATAGCACTGCACTATAAGAACTCTTAAGGGAGGATGCACAGTAAAAATGTGCCTGAAATGTATTAGAGACAGAGGAAAAGCAGCAGTTTTCTTTACTTGATTTCGGGGGGTGGAAGAGGTACATGGGGAAAGAAAAAGAAAGACTTGTTATTCTTGGATTTTCTATTATTTTTCTACAACTTTTCTTCAACATTCAGACAGGATCCTGGCAAGTGGAGGCCATGAATATTGCCAAAATGACCAACTTTGAGCTTCTTGTTCTAGTCATAGATAGGACCTGAACTTTAACAATAATTCCAAATCCTCATGGCATCAAATTGTTTCAAGATGATTTTTCTCTGACCCATTTAATTTTGCCTTTAGAAAACATCAGGTCTGCCTGCTAAAATGAGGCCACATATCAGCAAGCTTTATCACACAAGATGAAGGAAAAAGTATCCCTAAATTCTGTATTATTTCACATTGTTTTGGAGGTTTGACACAGAGACAAAATGTTAATAACCTTAGTATTGATTAAGCTGCTATAATTACCATCATTATCTTTGGGTTCTTAACTTTGCTAACTGATATTGAACATTTCTTACTGCTAATACTGGGAAAATTTTAAGGCTATTCTGAAAGAGAATGAGAATCAACCATGATCTTCAGTGTAGTGACAAAAGAAAATCCTTTCTGAAAACCATAACCAGCATGTGAATATTGACTTGTAATTCCATTGCTGCAATACTTTCTTTGCTCTTCCTTTCACAAATCCATTTAAAAATCTTACTAAAAATCTAAACACTCAGGATTCCTCATGTGCTGAGTAAACATATGCAAAACAGTTGAAAGTGGCCACATCTGAGTGGGAGACACCAGCCTGTGAACGCATAAACTCTGCTGGCTAAAGAAAGAGTTTCTCGGTAATTAGGGGATTGTTTCTGATGGTGTCCCCTTTCAGCAATCATACCTGTGTACCCATAGGCTCTGGGCAGCATCCCAAACATGGCTGACCCACCTCTCCAGTTGTGACAGTAAGGAGTCAGATTTGCAATGGCAGTCGAAATGATGCAGAATTTTCTAAAGGGCAAAGTGTCAATCCTTCTGCTACTACAGTCAGCGAGACTTCACGAGAGAAGTATTTTTGGAAACCCCACCTGTACCTTGCTGTCAATGTGAAATACAGATTTTGGAGTCTATTTTTCATGCCATAATAGACCTCTTGAGAGTGTGGGAAGAAAACAGTACCCATAAGAAAAGACAACCTGCAAAAAAAGCAGTCTTGAAATCACGGCAGGCTAATACCCAGCCTGGAAAACCCACTGCATAATGAGGAAAGAAGTAATGCAGAGATGATTTAAAATCAAAGTTGATTATTGAAAAAGAAACAATGTTGCAATGACCTTCACTGTATAGTTCTTCGGGTCATGTCACCGTGGCCATTGGTTAAGTTTTGGCAGCAACACAATCACTTTGATCTGAGTTAATCAAGGCAGAGAAGCACTTTCTTTTCACTAATTGAACAGTTTCCTCCCATGGGCACCACATAAGACAGTAAATTTGCAGACATATTAGTAGGATAACTTTGCTTAATAAAAGCTAACAAGTGCTTTCAGTAAAGCACCAGACAGTTCAGTACCCGATTCTCCCTACTGCAGAGGTTACATCTTTCTGAGACCAGGTGAAGCTATTTTGACTCAATAGGCGAGCACCCCAGAAAGCAAGGAAAAGGCAAACACCATCAAATGTGCAGCTACCAGAAATGGACCAGTGCTTAGCACGAATTTCTACATGACTCCACTAATCACATCAAGGGACACTTCCATCCTTAATGGCATTCTAATGAGGATAAGCTTAGTATTTAACCAACTTCAGCAATTGATAATACTTGTGGAGAATTTTTAATGCATTACTAATGCAATACTAACTGCTGGAAATGCATGTGTACAGGAATCAAGTGAGACTTAATTATTTGTTTCTATTTCGGTGACAACAAAGTTTTCAGCTGTGATAGTAACGAAGCCAGACATCAATATGTTCTCCGAGACACATTAAAACAAATACTTCACAGCCCTTAACTTGCTGCTGCAAGATTTACTGAGTGATAGAAAAATGATGAATTAACATTTTGCTGGTTTTGCTGCTTCAGTAACTTAGATGAAACCTGGTGCCCCAAGCAGTGATCTCCAGCTTTTCTGCACTAATAGGATGCTGTGCCATTACGTGTCAGCCTAAGAGATGACATAGTTAAGGAAAGCAGAAGGTACGAGCAACCTGACAGGGTCTTGTGGGCACAGTAGTTACTGCCTCTGAACCACAGCTTGGGGATCTCAGACCTATACCCTGGTAACCGTACTAATGTTGTTTTGATCTGCTGATCTGAATAAATCTATGTCTTTGATATCAGGGTGAGTCTCCCTCACTGTTGGAAGGGTGAAAAAGGAGGAAAGAGAGGATGTCTAAAAAGGCTCTGACATGTTCTTTTCATTTACAAAGCTAGTTAAAATACTTGCATCTCTTTAATTAAAAGTTATTTTTCTGAAAATTTTGGAAAATAAAATGGTTAGCTAATCTAGAAAAATAGCTTGGTTTGATTTTTACAGTTTGACTTTTTCTGTCAAGAATTAGTCACTAGAAAGACTGAATACATTGTAGAAACAGAATTCAAAGCCCATGTACAGGGAGGAGTGGTATAGTTTTCTCTGTCAGAGAGCATCATTGTGGTCTATAACTACATCTATAACTACACCAAAGGAAACTTCTCAGTCACCATGTGTCAGGTGACAGGTTGTTTGTTTTTTTCTTTTGGCAAGCAGTAAAATAATATGACAGTTTTTCCATCCTAATATGTGTCAAAAGCAGTGAATATTTAATGCAAATAAGTGTGTTTATTCCACATCAGAGCTGAATGTGTTTGTAAAACTAATCCCATTATGCTTATGTGTCTCTTCTTCCCAGTCCTTACATTCTGCTGCCCACTAGTATGCAGCAAAAATTAAAACTGTCATCCTTTTCTTTAAACCAGTGCATAGTCAAGCAATGATTTCACAGATAATGGTGTTGACCATCAAATCAGACTGATATTAGATGGGGTGTAATATCTTCGCTAAATTCAGCCATGGGCTATTACTGAATACCTAAGGCTGACAAACAAAAAGCATGAGGGAAATGTCATCATTGCCCATTAGGATCAAAGAAGAAAACTTTTGGTAGCTATCTGTTTTTTTCTGGAATACTCACAATCCTGTTGATATGGAAAAAAAAAGATAACCAACAGATGTAAAAGGTGACATCTTGGGAAAAAAAAAAAAGCTGCTCAAAACTCTTCCTTAAAAGTGCCCTTGTATAAATAAAATAATCTAATTAATGACTATTTCCCAATACAATATGTTTTATGTCCCCAAATAAATATCTGTTGCACTTACACTTGCAACATTGTTATGATCGGAGTTACAAGTATTTTACAAAATTGCTCAATGCGACAAAACACTTAAATTGTAATTCTCAAATAATATCAAAACATCCTCATGACCCTTACAGTACTTCTAGTCCAAGAAATGAATATGTTATACCACATTAACAAACCAAATATCTTCCTGTGTTTTAAGGTAAAATTGTTCTGATGTGGGTTTTTTGTTTGTTTGTGGGGTTTTTTGTTTGTTTGTTTTGTTGTTGTTGTTTTGATTTTGTTTTTTGTTGTTGGCTGTTTGGGTTTTTTATTTATTTATTTTTCCTGCCCACCAAGTGTCCCAATAGCTAGGCCTCTGTGGGTATGTATTTAGATACTCTATTATTTTATAATATTTAAAACTAAGATAAAATTATCATGGCAAACTACATAATACAGTTACATGTGATAATAGAAAACTGAATTACTGAGATCCCTGAGTTAACTTGTATTTTGATCTTCTGCTGCTTACTACAGCTTAACTAACATAGGAATCCCACATATGGATCCTACATATGAAGGATGCATATGAAGCACTCGTTAGAGCACATCATATCTTTCATCAAGGATATATGACTGGACTTTTTCTGCATGGGAAGAAGTATGCAGCAAGGAAGGTTGTATGGCTGGTTCCCACTCTAATATTGAACATAGAAACAGCTAGGATATACACAATGGATATGGAAATGAGGTGTACTGTTGGCAACATGTACTAGACAGAGGCTAGATATGGCTTTTTATGCTCCTCTCTTAATTTGTCATAAAATTGATACATATGGAATAAAGAACTATTTGGACAACCCTGGAGCCATGGAAGTTGGGGAAAAAAAAGATAAAGACTTTATGCAAAGAAATTTAAATGAACTTTAATTTTAAAAGAACTTTGATATAGGCAACTCAGAAAGTGTGAAGGTTGAGAGAGACCCTTAAGAAAACAATGCTCTCATAGATCCCAACAACCTCACAGGGAAAATGCCAGATGTAAACTGTCATTAAAAATATAAATTTAAAATGATTAGTTGCTTGAATGAAAAATCACTTGTTTATGTCTATTTTACTTAATAATGTAAATAATTTACTTTAAAGGTGATTATATTTTTTAAAATTTTCTTTTGCTGGAAGCAATTATGAAACTGATTTTTTTTAAATGGGTATAGTTTTTAAAACATGTTGAGGACACAGAAATAGTGGGTACATTAAAGTTTCTGAAAATGAGAATCCTTAGAGCTCTCCAACTGAGTACACCATTGATCATGTTATAAAGTTGCTTCCACCTGAAATCTGACCAATATCTTCTTCACTTGAATGGTCCTTTGCTATGAGTGGAAAGATTTCCTTCAATCCATGATGCTTTGTGAATGGTTGCTTTCAAAATGAAAATAGTGTTGTTTTCTTTTTTCATTTTTGTCATTTTTAACATTAGAGTTTGGAAGTGATGTTATCTTCTACCACATCACAGAGGGTTGTTCTACAACTGAGATTTACTTCATTGAAGGTGGCATAAGGCATACATGAAAGAAGACAGAATGGAAAGGTTTGTGCCTTTTGCCTCCCCATGATGTACATAAAAGTATGCTTCTTGTATCTTTAGTGTTGTTGAGACAGAACATTTCCCAGCTGCCAAAATCACACAAAAATAAAATGGATTCACAACTGGCACAACACTATGTATGACATACAAACTAACATTTTCACAGCGTGCCATCAATTTTAAAGTCTATCTTTCCCAGTCAGCCTCACACAGGCGAGGCTTTCTTGAATGAGAAAGCACCAGCAATGTTGCATTATTTATGGGATTGGACACACAATACATATGCTATGGACAGAAAAATATTTTTGTTAGTTTTATTGTATACAGTATTATTTTTAACAGTATACATAATGTTAAACTCCCGAAGTAAAGTCCAGGAACATATCCTCCATCAGTTTTCAAAACTTAAGTTTTATAGGCTTCATATTTACTTGTCAAATGTAAATTTTCCCTTAGCTTTAAAAAAAAGTGAAGTGTGTTTACCATACAACTTTTTCTTAAAAAAAATATGTGACATTTATTCCAGCAGTTTGTATACCTGGCTTGTTTGAATAATTCTTCATAAAGAAGACTGTATGGCAAGTTTGTAAGTAGAATAGTTATTCAAGAATAAATATTTTCTTCAGTCTGTTAAGCAATTTTATAGTGGAACCATGAAGCTAAATCATATTTTTAAAAGCTTGTCTTGTTAAAAACCCTTGAAATGCTACAATAGAAATGGCAAAATACTTCTTCATAGGTTAACAAACTTTTTACTTGAAGGGGAGACAAACTGTACATTAATAGAGACTGTCATAAGAAATGAGAAATATTGCTGTGTGCAATTTATCACAGGATACATTTTTCCAATAGGAGATGTCTCAGGAGACCTTCTAAGAAGTTGTTGTACATCAAATCCTGAAGCTTGAAATTCCTCTATGTTGCAGAACCCAGAAAGAATGAATTTTATGGCAAGATAACAAACTCAGAGCTGTGTGCCTATTTTATGTATACTTCATGTAAGCTATGAATTTTCACAAGTAAACATCAATATTAATCAGCAGATTCAAGTCTTCTCTACATGCAACAAAATATATGCTTATCTATAAAGGACTATTGCTTGTTTTCCCAAAAGATAGTCCCATCTGACAAATTTAACTCACAGTATGCAAATAAATAAATAAATCAATAAATAATACGCCTTTTACTTGCTAATTAAATATAACATGAAGATTGTTTATTTTGAAAGGAATGCAGAGCAGCATCCCCAGGCACACTGTGTTATGAGTCAGTGTGTCAGGGCAGGTTTTTCAATGGTCTGATGTTCAGCAGTTCGTAACCAAGCAGTGCTGAGTTGCAGGTGATTCCAGTCCCCAGCTCTGCTTTTGTCATATGTTTGCATTTCTCTCTAAGGATATGTCCATCAAAGATGCTGACAAGCAGCACTAATCAATGTGTATCAGAAAGGACTCAATTACGGTCCTGATATGAAGCTTAGAGTAGCTGTGCCATGGGAGGCACGGGAGGTGCTTGTAGTTAGCATTTAGAGCTGAATGGGTACATCCAGGGAGGAAGAACATGAGACCTGCACTAGCTGTCTTTTGGGGCATTGAGATTTATTTTTAATTTGATTGTCTGTGGCAGTAAATGGGAATCAGTTCCAGGTGTCTTCATTACTGCAATTTCTAGACTGCGGAAAAACACATCAAGGTATTTGAATAGCAAATGATGTAGTGCTAGGAAGCATCTGATCATTACTCCTCAACACAACAGGAAGCTATAGCAATGTGATGTTCAGACTTAATGACTTGTGCAGACTCCATAACATTGTGTGGAATGCTAGTTACTTCAACTTCAGTTTTTTACAGATAGAATCTTGAATAACCAGAGAGAGATAAAAATATTATTTAAAATATATTTTGTACATCTTCCCACAAACCCACTGTCCTGGTTTTGTAAAAAAGCAAGTTTATTTTTTAGTGAATTTTCCTGTCAGCTAAAGCCTTCATATTAGCTGCATTTTCCTGGAGAACCAGATACATGTTTTGGTAAACATAGCAATGGCGTGTGAAGTTATTGATAAACACGGATGGACATCTCGCGAGAGAGCCAATGAGAAACAGGTGACCAAGAAACTGGTCAACTGTGTATAACATTCTGTTCAGGTGAATACTTCATCTAAAAGTGGGAGATCACGAGGATCTCATCCCTTTTCCCTTTTCCTTCTTTTTCCCTTTTGCTTATGGCCGACATTAGGAGAGGACCTTGCTAGTCATCCCTGTGAACTGAGGCCTAGTGAGAGACTGAATCCAGCTCCGGTTGGCTGCAGAGTCCAATCCAGGATTTTGGATGCTGGCTCTGCAGTTGCTGGGACTTTCAAGATTGGTTTTGTATATTTTGTATTATTTTCTCTATTCTTATTAGTAGCATTAGTAAAATGTTTTTAGTTTTTCCAACTCTCTTCTCTCTGTCCTTCTTTCCCTCCCGATCACCTGTCCTTAGTGGGAAGGGGGGAGATGGAGAGGCAGAAGGGGGAAGGGAGGGAGGAGAGGAGGTTAACAATACATCTGCCAGGGTTTTATTGTCACCCCGCAATCAAAACCCTTGACACCTACAGAATTCTTTAAAGACAATAATAATAATAATAACAATAATGATGATAATAATGATAAACGCTTATCTACTTGTGCTTCTATTGACTTCTATGCTTAGAATTAACAGCCCCTAAGTGAACTAAAAGCTGGCTTCTGTACTATGAATTTATTACAGATCTGCCTGTTAAGTCTTTTTAACAACAAAAATCTGAACTTTGAACACACTCCTTTGTATAAGACTTGTGTTTTTACTAGGTTTGCAATCCTTAACAGGAGCTGTGGCTGTTTATTCCTGCTGGTGGTGTTGTATATACTGTTGTATGTCTGTGACTGTTTTGATTGATATGTTTTAAATAGCACTTTGTGAAAGATGGATTGGGATAAAACTTGTTTTTAAAAGCAGATGTACAAATAGCTTTTATTTACAAGCACAATAACTTTTCAGCTTCATTTGCATGACTGTTGTATGTAGAAACATATGATTACATTGGGTTTGTCATGTTTGGGACCTGTATCTCTTTGATGTCCCAGTTCAAGATAACAGAGCAATTAGGAGCATGAATAATAAAATATAAGCTTTACCTTGCTTGATTTTTGTTTGCGTTGGTTTAATATGTATTTATTTCCATTCTCTATTAATTATACTTGTGAAATCTCATGCTTATATCATAGAGTGTATGTATAAAACCTCCATATAACTAGATGATCCAAGCTTATTCTCTATGAAGTTCTTTCAGAGGCTGAAGAAAGGTGTTGCTCACAATGTCACTTGTAGGAGCCTTCCACAAGAAAGCTGAAGAGGGACTTTTTACAAGGGCATGTAGTGATAGGACAAGGGGTAATGACTTTAAACTGGAAGAGGGTAGGTTTAGATTACATATAAGGAAGAAACTCTTCACCATGGGGGTGGTGAGGCACTGAAACAGGCTGTCCAGAGAAGTTATGGATGACCCATCCATGTATGTGTCCAAGGCCAGGTTGGACTTACTGTAATGCTTAATTAGAGAAAAATTAAAAGACCTGTAAAAAACAAACTTGGATATAAAACCTGGAAAACATGTAGGTGTCAAGACAAAATGCTGTAACTCATTTGTCCTGACACTGGGATTGGAGGAAAGATATGATTAAGAGTTCATCACAGTCAATAAACAAGCTTTGCACCTGTGATTTGCACCTGAACTATGATTTCTTATGTCTAAAAAGTACAGACAAAGAGTCTTCCTTTGATTTCACAGTGTAGACACAGTGATTCTACAAAAAATATCAGCAATGTGTTTTAAAGTATATATTAATAATTTATATTTTAGCATATTTTCTTCTTTATTGTTAAACAGTTGTTCTAAAAGAAATATGGATTTGGAATGAGAAAACAGTATTTTTTTTCAGTTTGAAAATGTTTAATTGGATGATCAAGTGCATAGGAGTTCTAGAAACATCTTTCTTAAAACAACTGCACTTAAGCTGGCTCTTGCAGACTTGTGCAAGCCCTCTGGCAGAGGCTTGTGATTTGGTTCTGCTTTTGGCAGTTACATGATCTCTCTTCTACACAGATGCTATTTTTGTAAAATTTGTGATTATATCTGACAGGGCAACAGGCAAACAGAAAGTGACATATCCACTCTGGTTGCATAAATCGATCTAACAAAAGAAATGGAGATAACAAGCAGATTTGGATCCTGAAACTGCTAGTTCTAGGATTTTTGTTATGTGGCTGGTGGTATGTTGCTTCAATCTTCAGCCTACCTGCTACCTCAAATTGATAGGTTACGTTACATCTGATGGAGTAACGCATATGTAACAGATGTTAAAAATTATGCTTCAATGCGATGAATATTGTCAGATACTGAGGGGTTTTTTTTAACTCTGACATCTATATGGAGAGATAGGTTCAATTTCCGTCTCACTGAATTTCCTGACTACTTTTAACTTCAGTGGTAAACCTTTAGAGTAATGCAAACAGATTTAGTAATACAGATTCCACTTAACACTAATAGGATTTTACAGCTAATTTCCTGTGCATCAACTGGAAAATATGCCACTTAATATAATCTAAACACGTATTTATAGCTTAATTATTCTCTACCATTAGAAAAAATGCAACATTACATGGTTTTATTACTTATTTTATATGATATCTTGTAATAATATATAATATGTCCTTGTTGGAGAAAACATTTGTAAAATGTTTTCATTTTGAATCTCCACAAGTAACATAAATTTGACCATCTTATATGTACATAGTTTGTAAAAAAGTGCCCAAAATTCAATGAGAACTTATCGGTCAAGCTGGAGAATTTTATTTTGGAAACTGTGATGACACACTTCGGAAACATATACCTCTTTACCTCCTCTTTAGGCTGTCCTTTGGTGAAATTTCACAAACTAATGCATTAAGCTGGGTAATTTGCTTCTCAGTTACACACATTTTTGAATGCATTTTTTAGGCTTCACTTTTAATCTGTTTCAACATTCCAAAAGAAAACTTTTGTGAATATTCCCTATGCCTAAAGAAAAGGGTATCTTCTGCTCCTTATAAATCAGTTCCACCTGGAACAAGAAAATTCTGTATGAGGATGACCTATACCTACATGTTCAAGTAGTAGGGCACAGACTCCTTTGTCCTTTATATCTCATAGTACCCGTCATCAGTAAAGACCATAGGGTTTTCACATTTCTAACACAAAACTCTTTATTCGTTCTCACTTTTATGCTCTAGCAGAAAATGTCACTGGGACCAGGCATTATTTTCCTTGGTTTGATTGCTCTGTTTCAACCCAGATCCCACATTTCAGTTTTCTGCATCATTTACTTTAGCAGTGAAAGATTTACGTATACCTTCACATCTCAGAAACTAATTTTGCAAGGCTAAATATATAACCATGAGAGTGTTCAAAAACTGAATTGGGATGTCCGTAATAAACCAACATGTAGAATATTACAGGATGTACACAAAAACCTTGCCCTCAGAAGTGAATCATACTTCCCTTTCTTAAGAGTATTTGCGGATGCAAATTATCTTTAAATTCAGGTTTGAATTCAGTGCTTCTGGATCTAAAATATTTCCTTGTACTGTTCCCTAAGACCTGTAAGCACTTAGGATGCGAAAGACTTAAGTTTAAAACAAGTTTTGCATCCAATATTTGGTTATTTTCTAAGAGACCCCAATTAAGAAAGACATTATGGACAATATCTTCCTTTTTGATTTAAATCTAATTATATCTCAGGTAGACTGTGATTCCTGCAGGTGGATGTATCTGTCTCAAGCTTAATGGAAACACAGCTGATAATACAATGAGAAAATAATATGCCATAAAAACTGATCTAAAGAGTTTCTTGGAGTTTCCACATGGATGTAGGTAGAGGGGCTAAGAAGTCCTCCACAGTTAGCTCACCAGTTGAAGACAATTTTAAGCTACTGCTTTTGTGCTTAAAATTTATCTCACAGTAGCTTTCTCTTAAGGAGGAGAAAAGTCTGCTACAAGTATGAATAATTAGAGTGCTGTCTGCTTGAGGGACATAAACTTACAATATAGCACAAACAGTTAATATGGCTTAAAATACTGTCAAAGCTGTACGCCAACAAAAGAGGTTGAGACTGTTTTTCTGGCAGAACACTGACTCTTAGTCATTTATCTTAATATTCTATTTGTATAGGAGCTGTAAGCTTAAGCACACAAGATTAATGAAGGTTGATTTGACTGTCCTCTTAACTTCCTGTGCCTTCCACAGCATTATAAAGGTGGTAGATTGCTAATCAAGAATCCTTGACACTTTGTTCAAACTCAGAGTTGAGTTTCTCAGAAATTATAATTACCTGTAATTCCAACCATGACCTCTCTGACTATGAGTCACAGTTAAACTATACATCTTTTCCACATATCATCTTAGAAAATGAGACCAAACTAATAAATAGCAGAGGACTGTTTCTGTTTTTATAGTTTTAGCTCTGACACTGCATCAGTAGATTTAATGAAACTACAGATGGCAATAGTTCACAGAGACACTGTTTTGTATTAAATAGGACACTACTCTTTGTTGTGTGGTTTGTTTTTTGTTTTTTTTTTTTTTTTTAAGTCACCTTCTTCATTTTTTTTAATATAATATTTTCGTAAACTGTATTGAAGTGGTATATTGCACTTGCAACTCAAGCTTATAGGTTCAGATTGTACCCATCTTCTGAGCCTTTACAAGAGTCTTATATTATTAGAAGATCATGGCTATTAAACAGCTGCCAACTATTCTGAACCAGCATAATGCCTGCTGGTTTTTAAACTCAGTTACTTAAGCAGCCCACTAACTGGATAAACAGTTGCAGTATCTGCTATGTCTGAATCAATGCAAAAGTGAATACATAAATGACTTGCATTTCTTTCATTGACTCTGGTGACTTCACGGAACTGGTGGTTTGTTAGGCACAAGAATAGTGGCATCTGGCCTGTACCTCATCTATGGGTGTTCTGAGTCTCCTGGGATGGAGTTAATGTCCCTTTCAGCAGCCCTAACAAACCAATGCTTTGGATTTGTGACTAAAACAGTGTTGATAACACATCCATGTTTTAGCTATTGCTAAACAGTGTCTGTGTAGTGTCAAGGTTGGTTTTTGCTTCTTTTTTTTTTTTTTTTTCCCCCAGTGAAGTGATATTTCATAGTACATGGTGTTGTGCTCCGCAGTGATACCTGAGGGTAAGGAGGAAGAAGCGGGGAGGTTCATGGTTATGAGGTTTGTTTCCCAAGTAACCACGATGTATTCTGAGGCCATGGAGGTGGCTGGATATCTGCCTGCCAATGGGAAACTGATTGGGTTCTCTCATTTGCTTTGCCTGTATGCACAGCTTTGCTTCACCTATTAATCTGTCTTTATCTCAACCCACCAGTTTTGAGATTTGGTCTTCTGATTCTTCTCATGTGGGGGGGACAAGTCAGACTGGGTGGCAGCATAGCTGCTGTCTAGGGTCAAACCAACACAACGGACATTAGTATTTTTTGTTGCCTTTTGACTTTTAAATATGTTAAGCTAGTAAATAGTTTAAATCTTGTATAAGCTGGGATATTTTGGGACAGGGTCCTGAAATTTGAATTTGGACTTAGAGAAACATTTCTTCTTCTGACATGGATGAATTGGATGGATTTGCTGCCTCAGAATGACATTACCATTTAGATTTTCTCCTTTTCTGTGTTCTTTGGTTTCATTAGAGTAATTATCTCTTGTTTTTCACTGTTTCCTGCATTTCTCTGTGTTGTGAGTCAATTATTGCTCTCTTCCTTCTCGGATTGCTCCCTGTCACAGTATAAACAGATGTGGATCAAATATCCCTTAAACTGAAGTTTCACTCCATTATTTTGGGCAATTTTATATTGAGCAAAAAGAGTTTGTTCATCAGTGCAGGACAACAGAGAAATTGTAAGAAATCTTAATGTCTGAGAACAGTGCATAAAGAATGCTTCTGTCTACACTTGTTCAACAGTACTGTACCTTTGGGCAGTCTAATCTCTGATTTTCTATTTTTTCATCTGTTCCGTAGTCCTGAAAACTCTATTTCTTAACACTTCAAGGGCTACAATGACTGCACAGAATGCAGTGTAATAATTGCACTTCTGCATCATTTTTTCTTTTTTTTACTGAAAAACAGACCTATGCCTGAGCAGAAGACAGAAAACATGCAACTCAGTTATGTTAAGCCAAGCAAAACTTTATTCAAACACGTTATGAATTATTGATGCATTAGATTTTCAGAAATATAGGCTGTAAAATATAAACTGATGTAGAAACTGATAAAAATGGCTACATTATCAATAAAGCATTAAATATTGTTACTTGGGATTTCATTTATATTGGTTATGTACAATCAGTTGTGTGCAATAAGGATATTTACTTTATTTCAGTAAGGGCTAATTTCACAATTATCAGAAATTAAGATACTGTTATTGTAAAAAATATTTTTTTCTCATTTTGCAGAAAACCAAGCTGTCATCTTCAAAGCTGTATAATAGTTAGAGTCCTCCAAGACTCACATTAGGCCACGGCTTAATGTATTCAGTAAAAACCTTGAAGCACTGGATGAAAAGGGAAATGATAAAAAAATTTCAGATATCACCCAATTATTTAAATTAGTTTAAATGTGAGAGGATTTTTAGGGACTTTGAAAGTACTTAACAAACCCAGTCCACTTGACAGAGGTAAATAAAATCCATGGACATTAGATACACATTGGAAGCAAAAGTTTTCAGCTGTAACTAACCAGGAAAGGACACAGTCATCATTATGAGTAGTTCCATGGAAACACGTGCTTTAAGCATGACAAATATATTGTCCTCCTACTTCTTTATTTTCGGTCTTGACTTCAAGAGAATTTCTGCCATGAAAATAGGAGCATCTTCAACTTACAGTACCTGTAAAACTAGAGTGAAAGGCAGGAAATTATTTAGTTTCAATAGTAATTGTTATTCCTTTGTCATTATCTGTGATGTCCCAGACACTTGCAAAAAAATTCAGTAAAAGATCTGGACTACTAGAAGACATTCAGAATCCAAGGATAAATAGCTGGAGGTTACAAGAAATAGATAGTGGTAAAAAGAGATTAATGCACAGTGAGACGATTTGTCTCCATACACTATAGATGTTAAACTCGGTATAGATGGGGCTGGCATACAAGAAAAAATTTCCATTGCAGTTTCTTTGTTTCAAATGTCAGTATTCCTGTAGTGGCTGCAATGGTATTTCAGGATATTCTTCACAAATGAGATTCTGATATGACCTTTGTTTCTCCTTGTTATTCTTTCCTCACTAGCCTGCCAGCTTGCCTGACACCTAGCACACTGATTACATACATGCTATGAAAAGAACCACTGTTTGTATTTAGACTATAGAAACCATTTTAACAAGAGGAATTAAAAATAATTAACAATATTGATGGATAAATAATAATTACATGATCTTCATTACATGAAAAACTCTTAACACTAGGATGAAATAATTTGACACTC
The DNA here is from genome assembly GCF_037038585.1 of Patagioenas fasciata. NCBI lineage: Eukaryota > Metazoa > Chordata > Aves > Columbiformes > Columbidae > Patagioenas > Patagioenas fasciata. The sequence continues at coordinate 42,114,563 of NC_092523.1, forward strand.
TTTCCAGCTACCCTTCTGTCCTAATGTGTGAGGACTTCAGGTTGGTTACTTTAATGCCATGCATTTACTTCGCCCTGGTGACTTCTACTTGCATAGATTATTGTGACTCTAATTTCACAGGAGAAGAATCTTTCTTCTCCTTATTCATGAAGTATATCCTAATAAACACTCTTGATTCTTGTTTGCTGCTATTACAAAACAAACAATTATGATAATAAATGGGATCAGACAAGTGTTCCAAAAACATTGTTTAAGAAAAAATGATCATACAAGTCAGTTTTCAGGATGTTTCTAAGGACACTGAATTAGCCAGTTCACCGGATTCCCTTTCCTCTCTGGGCTTCTTTGTGCCTGACAATTCTGTCTTGTTTCAAGGCTCTTCATTTCCTCTCATTGCAGCAGACTTCAGTGTTCAGCCCTTTAGTCTGTGTGCTGGGGCTAGAAGATGTACATCCTTTTGGATGCAGCAGCTTGACTTTCTTATCCCTGGGCGACACAAGTAGCAACAGCTTAGTTTTTTTTGTCTAACAACTGACTTTAGAGGGAACTGCAAAGCTAAATCTCAAGTTTAGATTATGTATACCTGAATTAATTTATATAATTAATTTTAAAAGTGCAAATATATGTCTGTGCACCCTTATATGTGTACTCCCCAAAAATTTTGCTGCAGACTTCTATACATACACATACAGACACACTTTGCATTTAATAAAAATGGTACCTATATGATTAATTAAAAAAGCCCAAAAGAGCTGTTCAACCTATATAATCAATGTCTTGTACTAATATAAGGGTAAGGAAGAAATATCCCCATTCTGTTGATTAATGTATTGTTATAGGTTGGGGGGGATGTGGGTTAGACCCAAGTGTTTTAGGCAGACTAGGAAGTTTGTTTTTTTTTTTTTTCTGAGCCTCCCTCATGCACTATGAATTTCACTGTAAGATGTCCTTTTCCATAAAGGTTTCAGTATATCTTATTCTCTGAGGAATAACTAACTTTCACACCACTTCGCTGAATGTGCACGTGCAAAATGTCTGTGAGAGAGCAGAATAATGGCTATGAGCTGTATGCAGTGGGGTGAAAACTCACTCCCACAGAATGCTAAATGCATGTTTACTGACACATCACATATTCTGACAACAACCAAATAATACCTGTCTGGAATTTGTACCCTGTAATAATATTTTTCTTCTAAGTGCTTGTATAACTGTTTTGGAGTAAGTTTATGGCTACAGCTGTTGCTATTGTCTTTGGGGGTCCAGTTGACGTATTAATCACTGTCTGTGCAAAGATGTTGTTTCTTAAATGCCTTTCATGCCTGGACTCTTCTCAACTTCCCCTCATGCATTCCTGCTGTAGATCCTGCATTATCTCACTGAATAACACATTGGCACCAACATTTCTCAGGATTTCAATGCTTTTTAGAGCCACATGAACTGAGTCTTTTTCTGTTAATCTCAAATTTATCAGGTGGAAAACTTAACTTTCTTAATCTATGCTCTTGGTATGAACAACTCAATTTTCTCTTATTTTTACACTATCTTCCAGATTGTAAAACATCTTATATACATCATGAAAGTCTAAGACTGTATGATAGACCCGGTGAAAAATTAACAACAGCGGCTTCAATATATTTTGCTTCATTTCCCTGATCTACTGGTTAATGTTCTTGACTGAGTTTGATGAACCCCAAAGTTAAGAACCTTACTGCTTAAGTACTGCAAGAGCACAGGTAATGATTTTGGACCACCTTAGAGCACTATCTTACTAGTTTAGTTTAGTTTAGTTTAGTTTAGTTTAGTTTAGTTTAGTTTAGTTTAGTTTAGTTTAGTTTAGTTTAGTTTACAGAGTCTTTTGCATAAAAAATGAAGATTCTGATGTTAAATTTTAACTGAAGTTATGGTCAAATCTCTTCTTAACATTTAGCATAAATTACCATTTTCCTTGTAAACACAGAAATTTTACAAAATTAAGCACTCAATCTGTTTCCAATTTATAGCCTCCTTTTGCTCTTATTTCTCTTTACAGCACATTTCATTATATATCTCCTCTTATTACTTATTGCATTTTGCTCTTCATATTGTTTACTCTTTACCTTTTTACTTTGCTTTTCACAATTTTTCCTGCTCCTATATTTTTATTTGCTCAACTACAAAAGGAAAACAAAAGACCAGACACAGCCTCCCCCCTAAGACTCCACAAAAACCAGTGTTCCATTTCTGTCTGACCTGAGCAAATTTATTTCCTAACTGCATAACTGCTGATCATTTTATAACTGAATGTTAGTGACTGCAGACCTCTTGTATGATAACTCACCTTTCAAAATTAATGTAGCTAGAATCCAGAGCAAATAAGGCTATAAGCTAATTTCTCATTTCTTTGGTTAAGTAAACATGTGCTTTAAAAAAAAATGCAGTATAATATTCATCCTTGTTTATGTTACTCAATTACTTCTCAGTTGTAATACTACTGAAAAACACCAGCCAAAGGCAATTTTTTAACTTATTCTTGAACTGTGAATTTCAGCTGCAACTAGGTAACTTGGTTTCTTTGCTTGCACTGTAGAAGGCTTCTTTTTTTTTTTTATTAAGAAAATACTTTGTTTGTAACTTTTTAAGTGTAAGACACCAACAAATATGTGACAAGTGGCACCAAAAGTCCTTGAGGAACATATATTAAATTGGACTTATTCTACTGGAGTGGCTTTATTCTTGCTTAGCTTTGTACAAGCTGTAGCTACTAAGCATTCCTTTGCAATGTGCTTCAAGTATCTCGAAAGGTCAAGAATAATCTTGCTTTTAAATCGAAGGAAAGAGAATGACATTTCATTGGTTCTAACTTCAAAATTTATTTATTTAGTTTTACTTTTTATAAAATGCTTTGAGATAGTATTTGTGTACTGAGCACTTTGAGTTTGAAATCACCACTTAGATTTCCTGCTCTTGACTTGTTTATAGCAGTGGTGTGTGGTATTCCTTGTAGTTTCTTTTTTCCATGTAAAATGACAGCTGTGCTGTGCTATATCAGAATGAAGTTACAATAGTGGGAAAGCTTTAATTTTTTCTGCTTGTTTTTCATGCAGAGACAAGCACAAATTCTGATGAACAGGAGAAAGATCTGACAGTAACCTGTAGTCTTCATTGAGAGCATCTAGTGATCCATGCTTCACACATCAGGTTCTTATTTTTCAGAAGGCATTTATATACATTACATCATACACATTACATCAGATACATTACAGGCATTTATATACAATACATCACGCCTCTGCCCCCATTTACCTGTTTGTTTTCACTTGCAGCTTTGCTTCAGAGGAGCTAAAAAAACCCCTAAGGCACTTTATTAATTTTTCACCTCTGGTCTAGGTTGGTTTATTTCACTATTACTTTGAAAGGATGAGAACTAATGTCTCTTTGTTCAGTCAGAAATAATTATTTCATTCTGTGTGATGTGCCTGGCTGTGGTCTGTAGGACTATTTCACTCTGAAAATAATTGGGTGCAAAGTAGGTAGAGGTGAATGCATTTTTTCTAGATGGTGTAAACAGACAGAATAGCTGTCTTTGCCTGGAGTCCTAGATGTCTGGCCCCAGCCCTGCCCTACTCTGGAAGTAAGTGCCCCACTTCATACACCCCACTTTTCCACAGGGCTCATTAACAGGGGCACAGGTCACTCTAATGCTTTCTCGCAGCCTCAGGACCAGTGCTGATGTGCATCTAAACAACTCCACTGATACACAAAACATCTGTGTCTGTCTGTGAGCAGCCACATCACCACTTTCCCTCAACATGCAGATACCTGGAATGCTGAAGCACAGGCAACATGCTGCTCCCCCAAAAGAAGTAAGGATGTCTTTCTTCCAGAGGCGAGATTAAGATCTCTGTAACCAAATATTTCTTGATCTTTTCTCTAGAGCAAATCATCCATTACAATAGATTACGCCGGATACAGATTAGATGATAGCAGTGATTTGGCACATCTATCCATGTATTGTATCAGTGCCACCCTTATTAGTACGGATTCCAATATTATTTGGAGAACTACAGGGACCTATGAGAATGTCAGCCTAGTCCAAACATGCAGAAATAGAAAGTAAAATCATTTATCACTCCTCTGCCTTGTGAGACTCCCCTCTCCTCAAGCTGTTGGCTGAAGAGTCAGCAGGTGGGGAGAGGAAAGAAACTGCTTGCTTTTCCTTATTCTAATTTATGTCTGTTAACTGCAAACAAGACGGTATATATAACGGATGTGCTCTTTAATTAGATCGTTGTAAAATGTGCCATTACAGCTACTAAGTGCACTTTTACGTCTGAATACATAAATGATTTCAAGTTTGTTTGTGAAACTTCATAAGGGAGCATTCGTTTCCAAAATCTCCATTTATGTGTTTGTTTTTCTCACAATCAAGAATGCCTTCAAAGTTATGTACTTTATATAAATTTGGTATTACAAAGAACTGGACAATCCAGGTTACAAAATACTTTATATTAGCTTATGATTTTGCTTTATATTTAGTGTTAATAATTCCAAAGAAGCAATAAAGACAAAGCAACATTTTCTCAGTCTTTCATAAATAAAATGATTAAGGCATTTTCTTTCACTTATTTGGGACTTTGGGTTTGATTGCTAAGGTTCTACACAATACAGAAGTGATTAACCTTTTTTTGTACATGAGGTGGCCTGGACACAGTGGAGCACATTTATTGCACCGCACCTGCCCTAAGAAGCTGAGCTGACCTGAACTGGCTCTGCACTGAGCCAGCACTGAGTCTTCCAATCCAGGGCATGATTAATCCACCTGGATTTGATTATAAATGGTTAATCCCCATGGATAAACCATAGACGATGGGGACTGACTAAGCCCTTACTGCATAAGAAATATCATTATTCATTGACTCTAATAGCAGCTCATGTGATCTAAAATAGAATAGCCTGTTTTACCAGAAAAATAAACAACTGAAAAAATGAAATGGAATTGGGTTTTTATCTCAACCAAGGATTACATCTGGAAGGATTTTAAAAAGTGGATTTTAAGAGATTACTTTGAAATAATCTCTACAGTTCGATGGGATTTAAAATTGTATTAATTTATTTTAAAATATATTTGAAGTATTTTGAAAAGTAATTTTCTTTATTCCCTATTGCATAAAAACTTACCTTCCAATCTGTATCATACCATTGGTCAAATATTAGTTGTTAGGTACTTAATTATCACTTTAATTAACATTGATTTGTAATGCTTTAAGTGCAGTTAACTTCAGTCCTATATCTAAATATCCATGAATTATGAGAAAAGCCCCAAAACACCAGATTCTTACCTAGGCTCTGGTGTTTTCTATCTGATGGAATTAGAAATCCATCCTTCAAATACTGGTTTTATATCACTTTTTACTCAGACAGAGCTCAACATGAAATCTTTTAAAATAAGTAAAATACCG